>NW_022990973.1:0-320000 GCF_902827175.1 Gymnodraco acuticeps
GGCTTCTACCCAACGTGAAGGTTAGAATCTGGGACCCGGTGTTGAAGGACAATCTCCTAAAAAATCAATCAATCAATCAATGTTTATTTATATAGCCCAATATCACAAATGTTACATTTGTCTCAGTGGACTTCACAGTGTGTACAGAATATCAGTACGACAACACGACACCCTCTGTCCTTAGACCCTCACATCGTACAAGGAAAAACTTCCGGAGAAAACCCACAGTTTAAAGGGAACATGGGAGAAACCTCAGGGAGAGCAACAGAGGAGGGATCCCTCTCCCAGGACGGACAGACGTGCAATAGATGCCGTGTGTAAATCGAAGAGATAATACATTTGCAACATAGGTAGTCCAAATAAAATATGTGACCTCCCATCCCCCCTTTCTGCCCGTCCCCCCTATGCCAAGGCTGCTTCTAAACTGTGATCCTATGCGCTTCCTTCATGCAATCTCACGGCAGTAGGCACACCATCGCACACGCACAACATGTTCCCATGATACATGGAGGTGAAAAGTGAGGACAGATTGGTCACGTCTGTCACCACTCATAGAAAGCCATCTTTGTTACCAGCATGATGAATAGCACCAAGGTAGCCGGTCATGAATGTAACCAGTCATAGATTACAATTAGTTAATAAAGACGTGGACATCTGTTGGCCAAGTTCTTTGGACCCTTGTAAATCTCTGTCTGTTTAATTGTGTGTGTGAGCCTCAGTTTATGTGTTCTTACCAGTGTTGCCAGATGTTCGACTATCGAAACAGAGACTAAAAACTCGCATTTTAGTAAAAATTATCGTACACCAGGAGAGCATTTAGTCTTAGCGTCACAAAATGCGTAATGAAGAGGCCCTAATATGCCTTTTTGGATTTTCCGTTTCCTGTAGTGTTTTATAGGTTTGTGTGCATGTCAATTGTCTGAAAAGGCTAACAAATATCCATATTTCGCTCTACGGATATGATTAAAAATGAGATAGGACATTGAAGCAACTACTTACTACTAACAATCTCCTTAGCGTATTAACATCTTTCAGAGCGTTGCTTTTATTGCTTTTGAATTGTCTATTATTTTGAAGGCCCTGACACACCAGGCAGTCACCAGCATACTTGCCAACCTTGAGACCTCAGATACGGGAGCATTTCCAAAACCACCGCGGGTTTTACAATCAGTGTAAAACAAGCAGCAAGAGCAAAGCATAAAGTATATATAGATATATATATATATATATATCTAGTAATCCCAACAGGCCACCTTGTTTATGGTTTGATTCAGTTTTAGTAGAATATAAAATACACGAATGATGAAATGAGCACATAAAGTGCAGACATACTATAAAATCACATTTAATAGACCAGCATCTGATGATCGCAGTACAGAGCTGGCCTCTCCTGGATCAAGGTGATGAGCA
The DNA here is from genome assembly GCF_902827175.1 of Gymnodraco acuticeps. Taxonomy (NCBI): domain Eukaryota; kingdom Metazoa; phylum Chordata; class Actinopteri; order Perciformes; family Bathydraconidae; genus Gymnodraco; species Gymnodraco acuticeps. Next base: position 1,411 of record NW_022990973.1, read on the forward strand.
GGTCTTCGTTTCCGTCATTCCAGATCGCCATGATGACAAATAAACCGATGAGATGAAAATGAATAGCCGTCTGTGTGTGTGTGCCTTCTTAAATAGTTTGTTTACATCCCTCACTTCCGTTTCGCTTCTAATGCACTGATTCGCTAGCTGAACAGCCAATCAGAGTGATTGCTTTGTCCGACTGCCTGTGCGTCGGCCGTGCGTCGGCCATGAAAGGCCAAATACGGCGTGTCACGGCCGACGGTGCGGGACACAAAATTGAGTTTGGGCGACAGGGCACGCTTCGTCTTCCGACTAGCGAAAATGGCCGATTTCGGCCTGGTGTGTCCGGGCCTTTACTTGTACTTGTTTTATGGTGTGTGAGCTGAGCTGTGTTATTTTTTTATGTTTATTTGACTGTACAGCACTTTGGTCTGGAGGTTTAAAGTGCTCTAAAAATAAAGCTGTATTGTATTATTGCAAGTGTCACAAAAATGGTAGCATCTTACATAATGGCTTTTTTTTTTTTAAATGGTTGATGGTTCAGTGCACAGAGGGCAAAATTATCTTAGATATACAATTATTGAAGATCTATCAACACTGGTGCTTACCTGTATTTGTGTGATTTGGTTACGTAGTAAACGCCAAGGCAATATTTCCAATCAGTCCAGTCAATTTTTTATTGAAAATTAGAAACATGTATGAACATTTCAGCAGTTATACACGTCGTATAGACATTTAAATATGAGAGAGATTGGTATTTTGAACATTACTTTGTTCAACGCAAAAGTTGAATTACAAGACAAATGTGTGCGCATTTACTTCGCCCTTGGCTGAAGTAAAAATAAAAGACCCTCTTATTATCCAAAGCTTGTGTGACCTTCACCTTTTTTACGACTGCATTCGCAGAACAAGAACAAGCCTCGACATATGGCCGGATCAGCAGTTGCTGTAAAACCAGTCAAACAACAAGAAACAAGTCAAACCTTTCAGACTTCAACTACACAGCTGACAGGGCCTACGGCGATTTGTGAATGACCAACACTTCCAATAAGTTGAACATGATGAGGATGGCATATTGTGTTGTCACACACACGCACGCACGCACGCACGCACGCACGCACGCACGCACGCACGCACGCACGCACGCACGCACGCACGCACGCACGCACGCACGCACGCACGCACGCACGCACGCACGCTCAGGTCACATGTGGTCAGGTGCCAGTCCATTCAAGGGGCTCCTTTGTTCCTCGGCTGATGTTACCGTAGCTTGGCTCTGCACATGCACACAGCCACTTGTGCAATAAGTGGGTCCAGATAAGGGATACCTTAGTTTTCACTTTTTATTTTAGTTTATATGTCATTGTAGTTTGTAGGTTTACCCTTAAGATTGGTAATCCTCATGAATCAGAATCGGTTTTATTTACCAAGTAGGTTTACACATCCGAGGAGTATTCCCTTTACAACACTCAGAAGTAAAGGCATTATTTAAATCACATGGCTGTTTTTTTTTTTTCTACAAGACTGCAAAATATGAGGGACTCATTGTGAATAAATGATATACTGATGTATCGTATAATTACTTCAATACTCATACTGTCAATATGTATGTAGTTCCTAGGCATACTGGGCATTATATCAACGATAGTGCATTAGAAAAGCAGTTTGAACTATATTTGAGCCACCTTCGAAACGCTGCATTTATATGTTCACCTCGGGTTTGGGGGAAAATTAAACCAAATGGATGACACATTGTTGGTAACGGTTCCCACCAAAACAGGACTTGACCAGCTTTGCCTGCTAAATAAGACAGCCCAGTTAAATGTTTTGATTGATTTTAATGAATTGTTATGTCTCAACAATCTAATTATTTTCATCCTCTTGCCTTATCGTGACAGTGTTGGTTGTGCCTGATCAAAGAAGATTAAAGATTACCTTTTCTCAATTTAATTTAAATGAAAACTCCATATTTTTGTATTTATATATTAATTAATCACTCACGATAAAGACAACGATATGTTGAGGTCTGGATTATATCTTTATGTTTTAGTCATAAACAAATAAAGTATCATTATCATTTATGCAATACATTAAGAAAACATTATTACAAATATATATTTATGTGTATTATGTTAATATTTTGTTAGGAATTTTACACTTGTGTAACACTTATTATTTCTATTCATTTAACATTAGGTAGATAATGGTTTCTCCCTTTGTCTATCTGTTTCTCTTTCACAGACACACAACCCCCCTGCCGCCACAATCTCAAGCCCCCCCAGCAAGACCCTGGGCTGATCCTCAGACATTGTTAGGGCTGCTGAGGAGGCGGGGTCTCGCACGCACACTCGTGGGTTCACCGAGGACGTTTAAAGGAGGGGCTAAGCAGGGGGGGTTGATGTGAACGTGTTGGGGGCTATGAGGGGGAAGTGAGGAGGATTATTCCAGGTCAGCAGCAGCATCCTTTGAAAGCTGTGTGACTTGGCGCTGCAGGGTTAACAAGGGAGCTAACCATCACCCACCAGCACAGGGTGAAAGGTCACCATAGTGTACGCTAGTGTGTGTGGGTTCACATGTCATCTTTGGGGCTTTGTAGGCTGTGCTATTTGCTTTCCTTTTCATCACTGCATACTGGTTGTTTTTGATTCCGTTTACCTGCTTACTGACCTTCACCTTAACCCTAGAATAAACGTAAATCCGGCTTTAATTTTAGGGTCTCATTAAAATGATGTTATTATTCAAGTTCAGCAAGTGCCTCGCAGCTGCGGCCTTGCGTGAACTTTTCCAGAATGTATGGATGTTCCCCTTCTTGCAGGCCCCAACCCTTGAGTCGAGGAACTTACACATTTTTGGAGTCAATAGCGCCTCACAGCCACTACATATCGCAACTTTTCAAAAATGTATAGATGATCCCAAAGTTATTTGGTAAAAGCAAGCTTACAATTACGGCTTTACCTGCCAGATATCCTTACCCCTAACCCAAAGTCTGCACATGCACATATGTATGTAGGTAAGTGTGTGTGTATGTATATTTTTAAATCATTCCTATTTGTGACCCTTGATGAAGTATAACTTGAAGCAAGTAGTAAGCTGGAAGACATATCTTAGTACCCTATGCACTTGTCATACATTGTTTGTCTATTTATTTGCATTTTTGGTTCTTTGTTTTGTTTTAGTTATATTTTTTCTTTCTAGCAAAGTGTATCTGTGGACAAAATAGTCTTATTTTTTTAAGAAAAAAATACAAAGACACACAAGATCCTTTTGTTTATCTTGCTCTATCAACCACACCCTAATTCCCAAAGCCCCTTCTCCTCCCCTTCCCCACTAATTCCCCATCTTCAGTCCGACCTCCACGAACCAACACAAACTGCTCTCATTTCATTACTGAATCCCTCATTACCACACAGGGATTAACTATCAGAGGAGGACATGATGGACAACAGGTCTGAGAGCAGCGCTGCCATCATCATTAGCATGCCACTCAGGCGAGAGAAAACACAAGCACATGTTTAGCCCCATATATTTCCATTTGACATGTACACACTAATACTTAGCGGTACCCAATTATCAAGTTGTAAATTCATGAAATGAATGCATACATGCATGAGGTAAAAAATCAATGAGGCAGGCAACAAGAAATTAATCTTGTGTGGATTTTTAAAAACATGTTATCGTTGATCAGTGAAGATAGCGTAATTGGATTTATTGTACAAGGGGGGATTGGTTTCTTGCGTGGCTTTTTTCTAATACATGTATCATTTGAAATATGGATGTGTGAATAATTGCACCCATTCACAATGATGAAAATAAATAATGGATAAATCATAGCATGCATGAACAGGGAAATAAAAGGCTTGTTAACCCTCCAGATGGTGTTGGATATTTGTTTCCTGTTTTACAGATTAATCGCTACCGGAATTAAACAAGTACAATTTTATCACCGCAAATTCTTAACAAATATTGACAAACAAAGGAATAACGTCTGCAAATATTAAAAACAGCTATGCCACAGCTCATGTGCAAATTACGATTTGTTACTGTTATTACCAGTCACAGAAGCATTATCAAGTACCAGGTAATACAGTTATTTACATTACATTACATTACATTGCATTTAGCTGACGCTTTTATCCAAAGCGACTTACAATTTAAAAATGTTCTTATTATGTATGCATACTCATTCTTAACTTATTAACGTTTTACCACATTTATTTTATTTACCATACTTATTGTATTTGCTTTTTTATGCACTGTAATTTTTTCAGTAATTTCACCGCAGTGGGCCGAATAAAAGGACAGATTTCTGATTATCATACATGCACCATTGTAAACAAAGCTGAAAGAAGTTGAAAGATTCAAAACAATAATCAATTGTGATGTTAGTTCAGATTATGTTTATCAGAGATGTGATGGTAATGTTCTGTTCTGGTTTAGGATAAAGGGTAGAGTTAACATTCTGGGAACATTTAAAGAGGACATATTGTGTTCTTTTTCGGGTTGATTTTTGTATTCTGTGTCTCTGCTGTGTCATGTCTCCATGCTTTAAATGTTCAAAAAGCTATTTATTTATCTCATACTGCCTGTGCAGCAGCTACTCTTGTCCCCCTTTTCTCTGAAAATTGAGAATTCACCATATGAAATAATTGGAAAATAGTTGAATACAGTTTTTAAAATCTTATATAGAGTTGCATCCATTACATTTGCTTTGTGGTGGGATTTTGACTTTTTAAAATGTTCTGGATTTTTATTTATATGGGATATCAGTGCATTTGAGTGTACAGTGTGCTGCTGGAGTCAATTCAATTTTTAGCAAAATGTGTGCCAAACAAATACAAAAATAAATCTATAAACAATAGGGGTGTAACGGTTCACATAAGTCACAGTTCGGTTCATACCTCGGTTTGGGGGTCACGGTTCGGTACGGGTTCAGTACAACAAGGAAAAGCAAAAAAAAGTCCCAAATGCATAATTTCTTTTTGCTGTTATTTATTTTTAACAGTAGTGCAAGTTTTGCTATGAAAATAAGGAACTCTAACATTTGGAATCATTAACTGTATTACACAGTTAAAAACAAACCACAAACAGTAACACACACACTCAGATGGCCATATTATTTATATTGGCTGATGTCAAACAAAAAGGTTCAATAAGCTGTACAACTAAAAAGAATGTCTTGAACATATTAAAATAAATAATAAGAAAGTGTTTCAATCACAATCAATAAAAGGCAATACAGAACTGTATAACATCTTCTGATGTCAAAATAGAAAATAAATACAATGATAAATATAAAACAAAAACAAATCTGTACCTTTAGGAGCAATGTCTAACATGTGTAATTAACTTGTGAGTGTGTGAGGCCATTATGCCTAAATAAAGGTACTCAAGCTTTACTCTATTTTCAAGTTGTTCTTCAAAAAGATGAGTTAGTCTACGTTGTCAGTAGTGAGGGCAGATCTGTTGGCGGTAACTATGTCACCTGCCGTCGCAACACACTCTCACTCCATAATCGTCCAGGAGCGACGTTTGGTCAGTGTCCGTGGCGTGCAATTGTGACGCTCCTAGGCTCCTTCAGCTTCATAAAGGGACAAATAGCTTTCAACTGATTGCAATGTATTCCGATCTGCGGCGGGATTTGACGCTCATGGAAGCACGGCATTCGTTTGTGTCTGCTGCCCTTAAAGGAATGGTATGCTCATGACACTCATTTTTAAATAATTATCATCCGATAAAACGACCAGTCTCTGCAGTCTCTCTTTTTTTTTTTTTAATCCGATGACATTATCAGTGATTTTAAACTGATTAATTACCGAAATAACATCAACACTGTGGGCGGCGCCATTTTACCGGACGTGACGTAAACCATGCGTTTGGTTTCGAGGACACGTTGATGTTCATGTTATTTACTGTAGTTACTCTCTTCAAATATGCCTCATTGTATCGCGAAACATTGCCACAATTCTGATAGGAACAATCCACGGAATGCTCGGTTCCATCTGTTGCCAAAAGGTAAGCGTAGGAAGTACGTTCGGAGGCAGTGGCTAGCGAAATGTGGCCGGCCCGAACCGAAAGATCCACAGGCGCATGTATGCAGCGAACATTTCAAGTTTCCGGACGACTACTCTGAGAGTATGATAAAACATAACATGGGATTTATTGAACAACCATTACTTAATGGAGATGCAGTATCCCGGTCTTTCTGGTGTCATCACCGACCAGGACACCAGTTCGGCCAGTTGAGAAATCGCCCTCTGCAAGTGTGAAGCGACGGAGGACCAGAAGTAGTGCTCGGAGTAAGAATAAGGTATGTTATAGCGCATTTCCATTGCAGCGGGTAGCCCCGTTTAAACGTCCTTTATCGTCCAGGCCAGTTTTTTGGTGGCCTTTCCATGTAGCGTAGTACCGGCTAGTGGGTATTTTCCCCCAGTTTTTCCGGCCCATAAAATCGTGGTTCTAGGGCCAGGGACAACGAGGCTGAGTATGCTAAACTAGAGAGGGAATCGCTAGCAAGGGTGGTACTACATGCATACATATCTAGTAATCAAAATCATTGTAGCTACTAAGTAGTACTAAGTAGGCTCGAACCTGTATGGCTGAATTCCCCCATCCAATCTCTTCATTTTGCTCAAAACTTCTTCCTCGGCTGAAGAGTCCGAACTCGAATACTCCATGTTTACAAAGTGAACGCATGGATGACGTCACGACCATCACGTGACTACTGAAAATGGGCAAAATGGCAGCGGCCTGACGGAATATACAGGTTTTGATAAAAAAGAGCTATAAAATCATTATTTACCGGGGAATATCGCTGATTTCTTCAGGGTATGGTTTAAACATAATGTTTCACTAAATACTGAAGTTTTGATTAATTATCTAATGAGTGGAGCATTCCTTTAAAGGCAATGTGAGCGTCGATTCTCATTGGATAACGGAGAATTGTACACCCGGAAGTAAGTATTCCCCTTACTGTCGATTGATTTTACAGTGATATCTGCACTACTCATCGACTAAAAAACACCAGATTATCCTTGTTAATTACACAACATTGATTGGTTTAAATTGTGTGCAATGCTTTTGTATTTTTCCCCTTCGATTCGGAGAAACAAATATTTTTTCGGAGTAAAGGATGGCAGAAGACACTACACTACCCAGAATCCCCAGCTATCGTTGGTACTACGCCATGTGCTCTGTTTGACAAACCCCGTTTTTTTTCACCATTCATTCCAATGGCTGGCGTCTATGTCACGTGATCTTCAAATTTCTCCCTGCAGAAAAAAAAAACATGGCCGAACTTTGTTTTATTCTCGGTGGAAAATGCCTATTTTAAAGTTAGTTTGGCCATTAAAATGCCTTTTGATGTCATTTGATGCGAGAAATATGAGTTGTTATTTCAGATTAGTGTGCAGTGGAAGTACATGATCTTTAGTTTGCTAGTTATTACGAAGATTACTTCAGGAAATTGCGTCCATAGAACGTTTTCATTGTTACCAAGGTGGTTGCTAGGGACGCTGCTATCAATATTATTTCTGTTATGTTGTGTAACTGTTTAATGGTGTTATCTTTATTGCTACCCCCTTCCCCGTCAATGTTAGTGTTGGTCCACAGCGCAAACGTATTAGTTAGTAACAAAATCCGCATCTAAAGATACGTTATTTTCCCCTGTGCAATTCCAGTCTCACATCTCACAGCACATCGTCATTAACAAATACCGGAAACAGACCGAAAACATTTTTTAAAAATTAAATACTTTATTCCGAGTGTGCTTGCTTTTCTCTTTGAAAGTCATCACATAACGGCATTGTAATACACGGTTCGGCTGCATTAAATATGACATATCTGCCGTAGTTCTGTATTTATAGAGCCCTGATGAGAACAAACATGAGGAACTGAAAACGTGACGTGGATCATAAATATATCAGCCATTAAACAACATCTTACATTTATTTTCACACAATACGTCTCCTTGCAGTATCAACACTAATTCGGCTGACTTTTATATTTGATCCAATTGGTAGATAGGCTGTATTTACACCATAACGGTGCACAGCTGATATTAAGGGACACCTAGTGGTTAAAGCATGTTATTGAATTTCATTATTTTTATTATTAGATATTAATAGGATCCCTATAAAGTATATTCATTACTCGTTATTCTCTACTAATAGTTAATTAAAGACTGTATATAATGACTATTTTGCACATCCCTTTCAAGATTTCAAGATTTTCTAAGGTTTATTGACATATCATATAGGCATACACAACTATGGTGTAGTTATGCATTGAATGAAAAACTTGGGTCGCAGGTTCCTCAATAGTGCATTACAAGACATCTATCAATATTTGTGCATACCTCCAGCAATGTTAACTATGTTGAAGCACTTATTTTAACTGATATTACACATGTATTATACTCTTATAAGATGTATGTAGATATTTCATCTCCGGCCTTGTCAGGTATTGAACAATCAATAAATAAAGAACACATAATTGTTAAATATAAAACACAGAATTTGTGTGATTATACTAAATGATTTACAAATAAACACCACTGCATATTTACAACTGTTACACATGCTGATGTAACGCAAATGTTCCAACTTGGGATCAATAAAGTATATCTTATCTTAAGCTGATCGATGGCCAGGCCCGGACTGGCCATCGGGAGGACCGGGAGGTTTCCCGATGGCCTGGCCTGCTAAGTGGCCTGCTGACCTTAGGATTCTTTTTTTATGTATGGATTGTGAACGCAACGCTGCGCAAATGTGGGTCTGACTCTGCCTCACAGAGGGTGACTGGCTGTCTCCATGATGTGGCCTGCCCACATGGCCACTTTCATACAGATCATACTAATGCCCTCGATTGGTCTATGTGTGTCATTCAAGCTCGGGAGGGTATGTATGTGTGGCGCGAGAGCGAGAGAGAAAGCGCGTGCACCGGTTACGTGTATTGTTGTTGTTAGCATCTGGTGCTAGCTAGCTGCGCTAACGCATATCATGAGCTGTCAACAAGGTGGAGGAGAGTCCTCTCCAGTCAGACTGAGAGACTGATAACTACAGCTCAGGTGAGGTAAAGGACTCTCTGAGTGTTTAGATAGTTAACTTAGTCTAAGTTCTCTGTGGTCTCAAACGGTTTGGTCACCATTTATGTAAACACATATTTCCATTTGAAGGGGAGTGATTAGTAAAATATGGATGAATAATAAAAAAATGTTTTAACTAGGTGAAAAAAGGGGTAAGATAAACTTGTTAGCTAAAACTAGTCTTTGCTGCTGCCTCAAAGAGGAGCAGGGGGGAGAGGCTGGTTCAGGAGCACAGACACACTCACAACTATAAATGAACCAAAAACAAATAAATAAACAAGTTTCAATGCTTTTTCATATTGGATATGGGATGTTATTGGTTATGGCCATGTTCTTATGATTTTATGATTATTTAAATGTATACAGTTCTGTTTCATATGGGTGTAGTCTCTTTATTTCCCCCTCAAAGTGCACCAGATTGATGCATTTAAGTCCAACATTTAAAAAAAAAAAAATCTTACCGGGGGAGCATGCCCCCGGACCCCCCTAGAGGATTGAGGTCCACCTGCACTTAAAATATGTTCACATAGGTTCCTAAATAGATTTGCACATTATTTTAAACAGTAACCCATATGTTTATTCTGGGGTAGTAGATTTAAAGTTTAGGGCTATCACTATGGGCAGCAACGCTGTAAATATTGACAAATAAATCCAGAAAAATGGCACAAAAGAAAACTGGTAGTGGCCTGGCTGGGTGTATAATCCCGGCCTGACTTATTTTCCCGAGGGCATTAGTATGATCTGTATGAAAGTGGCCATGTGGGCAGGCCACATCATGGAGACAGCCAGTCACCCTCTGTGAGGCAGAGTCAGACCCACATTTGCGCAGACCCTGTCGATGGCTACTGCCATATTTGCAAAATTTGCCTCTGAACCTTGACAAGTGCATGTTTCAGGCTTATCAATTAATGTAATGTAATGTAATGTTATCAATTAACAACAAGGGTCACAAACATAAGACCAGCTGTTGAATAAAGCTCTTCTGACCTTAGCTGGCATGTGTGTATATAATGCTGCCCATTATGGGCACAAGCAATTTTCACCCATTTATTAATTATATGTTTTAAATTTGAGTGTTTCCTATCCCCTAAACCTCCAGGGATGTACACAGTTTAATACTGGCAACTTCTTATTATGGGAAATACGAAAACGTCTTTTAAAACTACAACTCCCAGTAGAGACGTGCCATAGATAGAGAACATGTTGCGAAACAGAATAGCCAGCATGTGTAGTTCTGGGGACGGGGTGGGGGAGGGGGAGACGCGGTGGACCCGTTCAAATCCAGTTTTGGACAGTCTGCCGTGGTTCCATCCCATTTCAAGTGCTGTTCGAGGCTCGGCGTAACCCTCGGAGCACACTCTCCAATCACAGAGCTTGAGGACTATCACAGGGTTTGTCAAACAGAGCACATGGTGTAGTCCAAACGATAGCTGGGGATTCTGGGTAGTGTAGTGTCTTCTGCCATCCTTTACTCCGAAAAAATATTTGTTTCTCCGAATCGAAGGGGAAAATACAAAAGCATTGCACACAATTTAAACCAATCAATGTTGTGTAATTAACAAGGATAATCTGGTGTTTTTTAGTCGATGAGTAGTGCAGACATGGGCGTCGCAGCCATTATAAGTGGGTGGGACAAGTCCCCCCCACTTTTTCAAATGATTCGTTTAGACCCCCCCACTTTTACCATGTGGAAAGTCCGTGAATCAGACTCTCCACTCGCCGCACTTTGTAGAGCGCGGTGTCAGTGCTTCACTATCAAATCCATTCCACTTGCTTATTGAGAGAATGCCCAAATCAATGAAACTCCGTACCATGTTTTCACTGCTACTTGTTACCAAGGCAGATTCTCACATAGCGCGCGCATGTTCAAGGAGTGTTGTTGACAGCTCAGATCTGTTGTATGAAGTGATGCTGGTAGCAGAGGTAAGGCAGGCAGTGCAGGCACACACACCAAGTGTTCAGGAAATGGTTAATCAAAGCTGACGATCTCTCTTGGTTTGATATGTTTTTCCTCCCCCACAACATGGACATAAGAAATGTTTCAAAGAAGAGGAAAGTAAATCTTCAGCTGGTAAATCAGTTAACAGTGATGGCGGCGGCGGCGAGGAGTTTGGTCTTTATGTCATGATAGAGAGATACAAATACTGAATAGTGAAGATGAGAAAAGGCATCGAAATGCCAGGTTACTAGTGTAAGCATTGGGTTGAGAGGTCATGTGTTGTGAGCATGCACAGTCTGTCCTGGTGTGGTGAAGGAGAGCGTGGTGTGACGGTGTGACTGTACAATAATAAACGGAGGCGATATCTGGGACGCTCCAAAAAGTACTAAGTTCCTGAGTTTTTGTTACACAGAAGTATCATTGAAGCCTTAACACCTCGGACGTTACACTAGTATTTATCATGTAAACAGGGAACATGAATAACCCCATCTCTCTGTGCTCATGTAAACACCATGATGTCCATGTCGAGACGCGGTCAGTGTGTTTTACTGGAGCCTCAGTTCGATAAGAGATTATTTTCTGAGTTCTTAGGTACTCTCTCTCAAAATGGTAATGTGCATTATGTTTTAATTATACTTCTTATCATTCAGAAGCTTTTTGTGTGTTTATGTTTTACTGAGTGCTTATAGGCAATTTCCATCCCAGTATTCAGTTAACTATTTATTTTCTGTGCACATTACATAGACAGCTAATATTCTACCTACTGCTTGGGGCTTTGAGTCTTCAAAATGTCCAATGTCACGGACTGGGACTTACTTTAGAGTCAGTTGTATTTACATTCAGTATGACTTGTTATGGTTCAATGTGAAAGAGTATACTGCTCAATACATAATGATCACTTCACCACCTCTTGACATCTAGGCGCTCGAGAGTGAGTCAGAGGCAGAACACAGAACACAGGGACAGTGGAGAGAGGTCCGTGCTGAGGTGAGTGATGAAAGGGAAATGACAGTTTAGAGTAAATTGTGATGTGGACTCTCATCCCAGAATGTTAAGGAAATCAGTGGGGATATTGAACAGGAAGCATTTCAGTCAAGGGGCATCATGTGACCAATATAGACTGAAGAGCAACGTTTAAGTCAGTGATACCATTCCTAGGTGAACTTAACATCTGTATGGAGTCAGATCAGTCTCAATGTTAATACATGCTCACAGAAGGATTCACAAATGTATTTTGCGATGTATTTATAAATGACTCTCCACAACAATATCTCTCAATGCACTCACAAATATTTATTGTTGTATATAAATGTACAAAAAATGGGCACTTAAACTGCTTTTTATTAATTCAAAGACGGCTCTGAATTAATAATCAAATATGTTTCCTTTATTTACTACTGGATGAAATTACAAAATGTACCCATCATTTTCCTCATGCTAGTATAGCCACATAAAAGTATCAAACCACCATCTCCTGTTTGTTTTTTTCGTGGGGGGGGGGGGGGGGGGCCCACACCCCCCCTTAAAAATTTCCCCCCACATTCAGGATGCTTCCTACGCCCATGAGTGCAGATATCACTGTAAAATCAATCGACAGTAAGGGGAATACTTACTTCCGGGTATACAATTCTCCGTTATCCAATGGGAATGGACGCTCACATTGCCTTTAAGGGCAGCCGACACAAACGAATGCCGTGCGTCAAATCCCGCCGCAGATGGGAATACATTGCAATCAGTTGAAAGCTATTTGCGTCCCTTTATGAAGCTGAAGGAGCCTAGGAGCGTCACAACTGCACGCCACGGACACTGACCAAACGTCGCTCCTGGACGATTATGGAGTGAGAGTGTGTTGGCCGTCGAGAAAACCCTCTCGCTGGGGACTGAGACTGACTCGGATGTGATTGAGCATGTTTGACGTGTTACCACGTTACCACCAGCATACCGCACCGCTGTCGAACAACGCCGACACACCGTCCTCGTCCGATCCACAACTCGCACCCCATCATTGTTGTAGTCCACAGGGAACCCGAAATGTTTCCACCGGTTCCCACACACCTGATTTAAAAGAAGCAGGTGGGTCTTCTAGCTCCTGTGTGTTGTGTGAACTCGCCGTAGCTACTAACTGTTCTTCTTCATGTATTGTGTTCGTTTGTTGTGTTTTGTTCTTGTTCTTCATTTGTTATTTACGGGCGGCTGGCTTTTAGGCGCAATACCGCCCCCTGGATTATTATAGTGTAATACTGCCCTGAGTGACAGACTTTTTTCCCACTCATAAAAAAACGCGTATTTGCCGTGTGACTGCATGTGCCGAACCGTGACGTCCGAACCGAATACGGATACCGTTACACCCCTAATAAACAAGCAATCTATGTATGCCAATAGACCAGACCCCATCATTAGTACACCATGAAATTGACCCAAACTCACAAACAGGGACGTGCACAGGTACGGGCTAATGTTGCCCGGAAAACAGCCCGTTAGGCCTTTTTGGCTGACCTGCCCCTCTGGAGAGAGCGAGAGTTTGTTTTTCTTTTTTCTGTTGTGGCCGAATCAACATGATAAACCCACAATTAGTATTGTAGCGTCTCGCTGCGGGAAACACACTTTGTCAGCATTGTCATCTGCCGGTGCGTTAAGACCACCTCAGTGTCGGATTTTGGAAACTTGATTTTGAGTTGTCTCATGGCAGTTAGGGTATAAGGGACAAACCAGGGGACTTTACTTCCTCTTGATACCGATGGTTATTTACAAACAAACACCTAGATATAGCCTACTTGTTGTTTTGTGCTTCTGTCTTTCTGTGTCTTTTCATCTGTAAACTCCCTCAACGGGGCCTCGCTCTCTTTTCTTGATCGCCCTCTCACGGGTGAACAGTTCAATGTCCCGCTTCATGTAGGATTTCTGCCATGTCTCTACTTTAGTTTGACCATCTCTGTTAAGTTATGGAATACTAAATAAGTAATTAGATACCCTACCGTTACTGCGCTCCAGTGGCGAGGCATTTAACCCTTCACATTCCAACAGAAACTGAACAGGCAGATTCGAAGGATTATTTCTTTGAAATATTATTTTAAATACAATTAAATCAAGTTATTTTGGTGAAAACTAATGAAAAATGTAACAAAATATTAAAAAAATATTAAAAATAAATTTTTATTTTTTAATGTTTTCAAATATTATTTTTTAGAATATCTTAGACCCTCACAGAGGGCCCTGACGGCTCGCCACTGCTGTGCTCAAAGAATGATAAGAATAAGAAAATGCGTATTGAACTGGTTTCATTAATTAGTGAGTTTATTTAAAAGGTGGGGTAGGTCATTTTGGAGAAACCAGCTCGAGTGCGCTAGAATTTGAAAATATACAGCCGGAAAAAATCTGCCACTTCCTTACAGAGCCCCTCCTCCAACACACACGAATGCGCACATGACCAATGAGGGCACAAGATAAGTTTGTGCACAGATGGAAGGCTGACAGGCAGGGTAGGCCATCCAGTTATTTTAGCCAGGCCGGCTAAAATGATTGGTCGTGCTTTTTACAGTACTACGGCTTCCACAGATGACATTTCTTTATGGATTTGTTGTCAAAGCACTCAAGATATTCATTGCTATCGGGATGTTAAGAGCATTCCATGGAATATAACTAAAAGTGTATCTCGAGCCGGTTTCTCAAACGTACCTACCCCACCTTTAAGGTAATTAGTTAGTAGTATGTCTGGATGCCACAGCAGTTACAATGGTCTGGTCAAACTACATTAGAACAGAATTGTCCCCATTTAGTTACTAACATTAGATATGTTAATGAGATATGGACCGCAAAACAAAAAATGTCCCTGGTGTTCATTTTTAAAACAAGTCACCGAATGCAAGTAGTCGCCTTAGCTTATTTTGTAATGAGATGATAATGTGAATTACTCTACAAATTAGTTAATGTAAAAATCGTTTGGTTTCTTTTACATCAAAAAACAAGTTACAATTTTCAAAAGGTCTTATGTTTTTTTTCGGGGGGAGGCCCTTTTTCCAGTTTAGAGCAATAGCCCCTCCAAATGTCTGTGCACGTCCTGCTCACAAACCTGTGAAAGGTGTGCGTCAGAAATGCTGAGTCGGTCATGTTTTGTGTTGTTGTTCTTGTGTGTTCTCCTGCTCTCATCAGTTTTCAGTCCAGCCCCTGATTGTTTTCACCTGTGGCCCTGTTATCTCCTGTATATAGTCCCCTGTTCCCCTTTGTTTGTTGTCAGTTCGTCTTGTCATTCCTCATGCCAGATCTCTGCTCATTCCACGATTGCCTCTTTTTTTTTAATCATACTCAAATTACGCTCCTGAAACTCATGTTGTAAGTATCTGTCCTCACGTTGTGAGCGATTTATGTTAAGCCTTTTTTTTGTCGCCTCTATTAAGAGGTGTTTGTTTTCTTTTGTTCAATAAGTATAATAATTATACTTTACCTCTGGCTCCCGTGGTCGTGCATTTTGAGTCCTTATATCTTGTTGGTTCCAAGATCTTAACAGTTGTGGGTAATACAGTCAGATGAAATCAGAATTTAACCAGTACATAAAGTGAGAACTATTAAAAGGAAGCCAAAACCTATTTTCTTTTTTATCTCATCTCCACTTGGTTCGTACATAAACCCAAAGATTTACTGCTAATTCGACTGAAAACACATTTACTACCCATTCCCCATTTCTGAACATGAGGGTTTTTCTTGATGTTAACTACCCTCTAGAGGTCATCCCCAGGGTCACCCCCTCCTGTGCTCCCCTCTCTGCCCCCCTTTAAGACAGGGCATGGGGGTTAACCTGCACCTTTTATTTTCCCGCTTCCTCTTGTGCCCTACCGTCTTCCCCCTCTGCCATTAGTTCTCCGGCCAGAAACCAGCTTTCTCACCTCTTTCATTTCCTCACTTTGCCCTCACATCTTTTTTTAGGGGTCAGCCTGTGACCTTGTCCCTTTCACCCTCATTGAGCCCCTAAACTGATTGTTCTGGGGCCAGTCCCTATGTCTGCGTGCTCCTCTAAAGGTTTGATATTATTTAACTAACACGCCTGCGAACAGGCCCCCCGTCTGGATTAAGCACCTCACTCACGCATTGTTACAAGTTAATGCGTTCACTTTGAGTGATCTGTGACCCCAACAGCAGGGTCCCTGTTCTATATTTACCTCATCATCTTCTGCCCCGCTGCCCAGACCACTGGGGGGCAGCATCACAGAACACACACAACACACACCACACACAACACAACACACACACACACACACACACACACACACACCCACACACAACACACAAGAAACCTCATTTAAATTATAGTCCATTGGTAATTGCTTCCAGATAAGTTATATTCTTCTTGTGTCCACTTTATAACACAAAGTGGAATCATAATTGCAATCGTCAGGATAACCCTATGTCTTTTAAAGGTCACCTATCATGCTATTTTTAGGCAATAGCATAGGTCTCAGATATATACAAATATATAAAAAAAACCCCCATGTCTTGAAGTGTTTTGCCTCAAAATACCAAACAGATCACCCATGTATTACTAGCCATGCCTCCATATCCCTCCCATTTCACTTCCTGTTTCAAAATTCCTGATTGAGGGAATTAAAAAAATTGATAAAAAGAAGGATGGGGCTGAGCTCATGAGGGAGATTCTACCCGGCAGATACTGCGGTGATGAAACGCCATATCATGGATTATCAAGGATTATCTCTGAAACAGTCTGGAGCTCAAAGGCTTTCTCTTTTTGCCGGTTATACCACAAGGTGAGTTCCTTTTATTTCCTGCTTCTTCACACACATGCTCTCTGCAGTACAGGTTAGCTCTGAGTGTTAGCGATGCCAATGTAAACATGCACCGACCATATTACGTCCAAAACATTCGGACACATATTTATGTATGGAAGACATCAAAAAGTGCATTTTGCATGATAGGTCCCCTTTAAGTCGAGTTATAAACTTCTTTTTTTTTTTACTTTGCTTTAAAGCAAAAGCCACCATTTGGGGAAATTGTGAAATACACTTATTTGCATTGCATTGTACCCGTTCACAAAATCCTGGGAACCCATAGCTATTGGTCAGATCAAAGCCAATATTTTTCAGGGTTCTGTCAATAATGAATATCTCTATGCCAAGACTTCCTCTTAGCAAGTTGAGAGGCAAATATGGAGTAGTTGGAGGAGTTGATAAATGACGTCTATAGTTAAAAAACGATGCCAAGAGAGATATCTGCATATGAAAGCAGGTTTCAAGCATTTCAGTCAATGAGTTGAGCCAATGTTTTACCTGCCATGCAACCAAAGCTTGCATGAATGTGATTGGTCAATACTGCCTAAACGGACACAATATACCAATACCAAACTCTTGTCCTGTGTCCTATGGACTCTGTTCTCACATTCAGATATCAGTTTACAGAGACAACTGCTCTCATGTACTCAATATAAAGCTATATCCAGCATATGATTAGCTTGGTTTAGCATAATCACTGTGTGCATGCCAAGAAATACTTCCAGCTTTCAACTCTCCGTTTGAACGTCAAACAAACACAACAGTTTTACCCAGAAGAACATTCTTCATGTCAAGTTTAAAAACTGCATAATATGGAAGAAAATGTGTTTTTACGCTAATATAATTGAGAATGCAGTTCAGTTCATCCCATATGGATTTACTGGGTGGCAGACAGCTGGTTCATGGGGGGTAAAAGCTCTTTAACAGTCACTCCCTCTCAGTGGCAGGAGGTCATGGGTTTATAGTGTGGTTAGTCAGCGGTTACACACACAGGCTGGGGACTCATCAGAGTGTGGCGGGAGGAAACTATAAAAGCCCAATATTCATAAAGTGCGTCACAAAATTAGATATCAGATGATCATGGGTTTCTTTTTTAATAATGATACTCCCCACTCATTCGGAAACTAATGTTAATAATCAATAGCTTTATACACAACCCTCATTGGAAAATCTATATCGTATCAGTGACCTTTATTATCATTTTATGCGCTCATGTGTGCTCTGCAAATAAATGTCAGGAACCTCATCCAGGTCAAACAAAAGTAAAACAGTAAACACAATTATATGACACACTACATGAAATAAATCATACTTGGAGTCATGTGAGAGGCTTTTCCCACCTGCAGTGTGATAAACCTGTGGGAATTATTCAGAGCTGTAGGTCACACTTGATATGGGAATGGCAAAATGAGCGTCACACTTGTAAAAAAATTATCAGGACTTAAAAAGCTCTCAGGTAAGAGTTAGGGGCGACTGACTGGCTATCTCAAGCTATTATTCACACAAATTAAACATGAACGGTTCAATCTTAGCATGTAGTCTGGAGAACATGCTGCTCCTAAAAGTTTCTAAAATCAAGTAAGATTGATTTCTAGAAACAAGATGCTCCATCTTTTACAAATACAATAGAAGCTTAAGAAAAAACTTGTCTATCTCATGCATTGTTTACTTATATACTTGCGAAGATTTCTATTTTTTAATGTGAACCTCTTACTTCAAGAACATGCTTATATAAGGAGTGATATTCTCCTCTCAACCCCCAGCCTCCCTCTCCCCCTTCTTCCCTTCATCCCCCACCATCAGAGCCCCTCATTGAGAGCCAGTTGCCGTGAAACAAGATTGGAGAGTGAAGTGGCGGGAATCCCGTGAGGCAGAGCGAGGGGGGGGGGGGGGGGGGGAGATGAGAGGGAACGACACTGAGAGATGAGGAGATGTAAGGTGGAATAGAGCAGGAGAATGAGTTGCATTCAAAAAACGTGATGTGAGGAACCAGAGGCAAATGATAGGTGTGGGAGAAGCACCACCCCCTCTTAGAGCCCTAAAGAAAGGGCGTCGGTCGGACTCTGATTGGCTGAGAGGAAATGCACCAATCTGTTTCTTAATTAGGAGCCAACAGGTGATCTGAATAACCTCCAATCAACTCAGGGGGAGAGGGACATTCAGCTGAAAGGAACAAATAAATAAATATATCTTGTTCAAAGCACTGTTCAAGTCAAAGTCTTTCATTGACACACGGCAGCCGGTACTTTCAGACCCAAGCTTAAATGGCATTTTTTGGGCACAGGTATATTTAAGTAAGTGGGTCTCTCAACTTCCATGCTGTAATTGTGTATTACTGCATTTCCTGTTCCAAATATTGAATTATATTGGGTTGAAAAAGATAAATAGAAAGTTGAAATTCTCTAGTACTAACTCGAGGTGCATGTGTGTGTACACCAGGGTAGGAATTTCACGACGGCCATGGCCGTTATGCCCCACAAGTAATTGTACGTCCTACGGCCACCATGGCCTTTGTGCCCCTCACACTGGGTGTTTCTCAATGTCAAGGAGGCTTGCATGGTAGCACATGTACCTCCGAGTGAGTTCCTTATGAAGCGAGGCAAGAATACCTCCTAGCCTCGGAAACGAAAAATGGAACAGGCTAGCCATTCTTAGCTTCCATACCTCCTGTGTTTTACGAGCGACTTATCAAGTCTTGGCAAACGGCATAAAACACGATTAAACATGATAGTATATAAAACCATGCTCGTATCTACAACCTATAGAAATGCAAAACGGCGTCAGTTTAGACGTAATTCTGTCCTCCTGCTTACGCATCATTTATGAGAAAACATTTCATAACATTAAACACAACATATTCGAGGTGGTTTTAAATAACATATCCGTATTTATTTATTTCTCCAAGTTATGTTTTGTGTGCACTGAGGAGGTCTCAAACAGGCGTTTGTTTAATCATTTTAAGATTGGCTTTAATCAATGTTTGAAAATGAATTCTTCATATGATAAATGAGAGTGGTAACATTTTATTTATGGTATATTTCCACATATTTCTCTCCATTCTTCCTTCTGCCAACGCGGGCTGTTTGTCGCCGTTTCTCGTCTCTCCCGTTGTTGTGCTTAGTGCGTACGCATGGGTTAGAGTTTGCCGTGGAGGACCGCACGGTTTTCCCGTCAAGTTAGTATTTTATTAATCGCAACATTGCGTAGAAACTTGCGTACGCAATCTTTTGAGCGTATATCCCTTTATAAATAGAGGCCCCAGGTCTCTGAACTGCATTATGCTGCGTTCACACCGGACCGAACGAAGCAAATATTCGCATTGCTCTAATTGCTGGAGTTTCACCGTGGCTGTCAGCTGCGTTTACTCCTGTCATTCAAACAGGAAGCGCTGGAGAGGGGGCGGGGCTTATATCCATGTAAATACTGTGGTAGAAACCCAACTACAACAAAATTAACATTTTACCGTGATTTAATTGTAATACACGTTTCAAAATGATGCCGAAGCAACAACATATTGATAACGGTTAGTAAAAACTATGAATTAATGCTTTGACTAGTGTGCAGGCGTATTTTCTGAATGGAGGATCGGATCGAACGGGCTGAACTAACGTGTAGCTGCTCCTTCCAAACTCACAACAACGTCCCAAAGACAGAAATAAAGCGGCCGACTGTATTCGTGTTTTGTTCATGTTTAAATGTTGTCCAGTTTCTGAACAGATATGAGGAGCTGTGAGCTTTGTGTGCTAACAGCTAACGGCTGATGTTTTGGTTTTTCTGATTCACTTCAGTGGCAGGCTGAGATCCTCACTGCTGATTGGCTACCGCGAGAACGCTACACGCGAATTGACGCTGGGAGTTGACATTTTTTATTAAGAGACTCTCGTACGTAACACACAGACTTTTGCATTTCAAAGTATTGCTTGTTCGTACAGTTGATTGCTTGTGCTTCACTGTGCACTGCTGAATGATGTATGTGCAGAGTTTGACCCTTGAAGGCTGTTTCTCCTGCCTCTGAAATGGAATATATTTGTTACATATTAAGTAAGTAGTAGATAGAAAACATACCAAACACTAATTATTCAAAGTAGAGTATTTCATTTTATATACGGTAATACTAAGGAGGCATAGGCCTATATGATTATATTGAGATAAAAAGTGATTTGTTTTCCATGTCATTCGTGTGTTTTTCTTATCCGAAGTGAAGTTATTATTTTTAAGCTCCAAATCCACCATTTTTCCCCCAATGGCC
The DNA here is from genome assembly GCF_902827175.1 of Gymnodraco acuticeps. NCBI lineage: Eukaryota > Metazoa > Chordata > Actinopteri > Perciformes > Bathydraconidae > Gymnodraco > Gymnodraco acuticeps. The sequence goes on from NW_022990973.1 coordinate 22,440, forward strand.
TTTGTGCCCTAGACAAATGTGTGACACCAAAGGCCAAATGGCCTTGCCCCTAAAATGACGAAATTCCAAGCCTGGTGTACACGCACTTGTATATCTGTATAATTGGTATGTATAAATGTATATTTCTAAATTAATATAAAGAAATGCTTGATTTTGTCAATCAATTAAGTCGACCTGGACAAGTTAAGTCAGTTACAAACAGTCATTTTCAGAAACAATCTTTATAATGTCTTTCAAACACACAAACACCAAAAATCTACTAATTAATAACCCTTTTTCCTTGTAAATTGAACACTGTACAAGAAAAACAACTGGGATATTCTCTGAGAGTAAAGTAACGACTATAAATATTGCTCCTCTTTCCTCTTCCCTGCTCCCTATAGTTAAAAAAATAGTAACAACTTCATAAGTAGGTAAAAATGAAAACACCAATGAATACTCCCCCAAGGTTCATAAAGAAACATAGAAAACTGGAATTTGGCTCTGAACACAATCAAATGGCGGTAAACAAAAATGGGCCTTTATTCCTTCCAGCTCCAGTAAGTGAGAGGTGCTTTAGATCCAACGCCAGCCACCGGCCACAGGAGAGGGTTTCGGCCTGTGATCCGATGATTGATGAGGGGCTTAATTGGGTGCTGTGGAAACCAAAAGCCAGGGAGGAAAAGCCTCCATCTCACAACCACTCATTAGCAACAAGTGTGGGACAAAATGGTCACCAAACACAAGAGGCTAGTGTGTGCGGGCTGTGGACACTTGGAAATGTGCAACTCTCTTGTTATTGCTGCAATGTGCACATTTATATGAGAGGGCATATGAGGATATGAACTGGCTCACACTAATGGAAGCATATTGGATAAGAGACACTCCCAGCACTCAGCCAGACGATAATTGCAAACACACACATCCATCCTCTTGGTGTTTCTATTCCAAGATGCTGCGTTCTTGGAAAGCTAAATGGAGCATTAGCAGATGCTCTGTGTATTTTAGTGGACTCTCTTTCCCATAGAGGGAAGTAGTTATTTGTTTTCCATGTAACTAGATAGCAGGAAGGGAAGAATGGAGGAGCTAATTTGATGATTGTAATGCACAAATGATCCATATCTCCATGAACAACAAGATTAAAGAACAAATAAACTCATCGGCTGTCTCACCTAAAGTGAACTGCTGCTATTACAAAGTATAAACTCAGTGTGTGCACTTCTGTCAAATAATGTTTCTCAACAGAAGTTGGCATCTCATCTCAGTCTGCATCATCCCATCATCACGACCTCCTACAAGCAACGTGTGCATGACAAAAAAGCCAAGCCTTCTTAGAAATTTGCCAGCAAGTGAATCATGATGGGCATTCCAGTACGGCGAGTGGCCTTTGAAGTCAAAGAGAAGAGGCATTGAAGAGAAAGAAAAAAAAACTGTCCCTCCTTTTCCAGCCTCTTGTGTCTCTGTGCAACTTGCTTCTCTTGGACGAGACACAAGGCTCCTAAGGAGAAAGGCCCCAGAATGGCTGCGACCGCCACACACAGACCTTTTTCACGGAGTGGCCGTTGGAGCCACAAACAACAACGCACACTGCTGTGTGTGTGTGTCTGTGTGTGTGTGTCGTGTGTGGTGTGTGTTGTGTGTGTGTGTGTGTGTGTGTGTGTGGTGTGTGTGAGTGTGTGTGTGTGTGTGTGTGTGTGTGGGTGTGTGTGTGTGTGGTGTGTGTGTTGTGTGTGTGTGTGTGTGTGTGTGTGTGTGTTGTTGAGGTGTGTGTGTGTGTGTGTGTGTTGGTGTGTTCGATCAAGGCCAACACGGAATGTGACCACCAACCAAGCAGAATGCTATTGTATCTGGAAGGGTTTTCAAGGAATAAGCATCACACAGCAAAGACACACATTTCTAAATAGACTGAAAGTTACAATTTGAATTATAAACTTCAAATTAGAGGAAAAGTATTAATTAGATAGGCATATATTTTATTATTGGGACTTTATTTAATGTAAGTGTAAACAAGTTTTTAAACTATTTAACATTCATTATGTTCACTTCCTGTAGTAGCTTACTGTCAATATCACTTTTGTTTTGAAGTTATATTTTATTAGAAGGGCACGTTGCCAAGCCCGTTTTTTTTAGAAAGTATAAAAACAATGTTTGAATCCAACCTGTGATTTGGATCTGCTCAAAGATGAACTTTTTTCCTCCTCCTCCTCCTTAAAACACTGTTAGTTTCATGTAAATTAGGCAACAGACCTAACAAAACCCAACCAGAACATAACTTCCTGGGCAATAGTGAGTCATAAAATAAAAGATAGAGATACGCAGGTTAATTTGTCCAACTCTAATTTCTAATGAAAGAAGGTATAAACTCTAATCTGGAGGGATTAAGGCTGAGGTATGGCAAAGTGAGGCATCCCTTATTCCAAGAAAAGAACAAATGAGCCCAAGTGCCTCCCTGTATTCCTAACAATGTGCTCTGAACGTACCATTGTTGTTGGTAGCTAAAAGGAATCACTGGAGGCCTGGGGACCAGGACTGCAATGAATACATTTCTACAGAGTCTGGTTGCATGTAGAAGAAGTGAAAACTCTTCCTAGTTCACTTCCTTGGCTGTGACCCCTGCTCGTGCCAATCCCACCCACAATGACCAGCATGGGAATGCCAGAGGAGGGGGTTGGGGGGAGGCTGCCAGCAGCATTCCACGGCTTGGACTCCAGGCAGATCTAAGAAACAAAAGGAAACACAAAGACAAGGGGAGGTAAAGGCATGGAGGAAGGGGAGGGTGGAGAAGGGGAGACTCTTGGTTAGAGTTGGCAGAGGAGATAGGAATAGAAAACAGATCTACAAAAAAGGAAGGTAGGGAGTGAGAGAGAGAGAGTGCAAGGGAGGGCTGAAGGCTGGAGCCCACTCCTCTTCCCATGGTCCCTGCAGACGAAGAACCACACCGGGTCCCGTTCTACACAGAACTTCCCCCAAACATCCGTCACATCCCATTACTGCTGACGCACGGCTCCCAAAGAAAACTGGAAGGGCATGATGAAATTGGGGTCAAAGTGAATTTGAAGGAACGTGATGAGGGCCATTAGGTTATGGGTGTGTCTTGTAGAGCAAAGACCTTTGTCTCTCCGTTCAAGTGGCATCTCAAATTTAAGGTCAAATTATATTTTGAACAAGTTTTAATCTTATACAAAGATGTGAAGCTACTTAGACATTGGGAATAACGCATGGATAATTGCGGATAAACTAACTGGTCAAACTAGTCATTGTCATTTTCAAGGGTTCCTCCCTGTATCATGCTTGTTTATTTTGTTTGTCTCCAAAAAAGTATTGAGGGGGGAATAAAAACCTACCTAATAAGATAAACCTAACCCCTAACCCTATAATTTCAAGAATATTGCTAGAATTGTGTCAGAAAACCCACCAGACTCAGGGGACAGTTCCATCCCAGAGGCAATACGGACTGTTAAACATCTGAACTGTTGAAACAACATCCACAATATTCATTCTGCTGCTACATACTAATTATTCATCGATTTACCTATACATCATATTTCAATGACTTGCATAGACTTTTTATTGCATTATTTCACTTTTTTAAACAATTTTTCTTTTTTGTATTTACTATTTCCTTGCACTATATTGTTCTGTTATCTGTGTTTTGTGTTGCTCTGTTGGAGAAGCCTGTGTGACACAAGATTTTCATCGACATAAACTACACTGTAGCTTTGTTCGTTTGAATAATAAAGAACCTTGAACCTTGATTCTCTCTCAAGCTAGCACATTGTATGCTTTTATGTTGCATTGATTATTGCCATGCTCTACTTTCTGGTCTCCATGAAATTAATATTGCTTCATTATAACTACTGCAGCTGCACAAGTATTCACAAGGACCAGAAAGAGAGGCCCCACATCACCCCGATTTAAAGTCTCGGAAGTGGCTTCCTGTGAGCTTCAAAATTGATTTAAATACTTGGTATTGGTTTTAAGAGCTCTTGACGGTCTTGGTCCAAGCTATTTATCAAATTAGCTTATTACTATCAACCTTTTGGAACCTCAGGTCTTCTGGTACTGGCCTTTTAAGAAGGAAAGTGCTGAATAAATAAAGGGTTAAAAATACAGTTGATTTGATAGCTTTTCTGTTTTGGACGCTTATGCATTCCCTCAATGGTCAGCAATGGCAAATAAGGGCACTCATTTGCATGCAAAGTTGGACTTTATGTGACACATTCGTGTGGATTTTGCACTGGCAGGCTAATTGAAATGATTCTATAGTTATTAACTATTTTTACTGCAAACTTCACCATTTTTAAATGCTTGTGCAATGTAAGCATTTGTATTTAATCATGATATTTGATCACCAATAATTTTTGATTATTTTGTTGATTGAAATGCTACTATCAAATAACTGAAAGTGAAGTTAGTTTCTGGTCATTTTTTCCTATTGTATATGTATTTCTCTCATTCTAAGAGCTTTTAAATGTGGACTTTTAAAAGGTATTTGTCATAGGCTGCAAGTGCACATGTAGTATCTCACCACTAATTCAAACTTGGACAATCACACAGAACCTTGCACGTGCACGTGTTGCTTGGCTGTGGTGGGGCCATAACCATGTGTCTGAGTTGAGTGGGACTGGTGGCTCAATTATGCACTGAGCTCAACCATGTGGCCTCTTTCCCCTCAAATTCTTCTCCTCTGTCCCAAACCACTCCCCTTTTGTTTTCCCCTCCCCCACACCAGGAATAACCACAGGAGGTGAACTTCAAGAAGCTCAGAAAGACAAAGCATGTCCAATGAAAAGATAGATTTTCCAAAAATCCATCAAAAACCCCAGGGTGTTTGTCTTCACAGAGAACCAAATCATTTGCAGAGACTTGACAGTGTTTTAGATGGTTTTCATGTAGACGCTGCGCTGGGTTTTTTCATAGAATGGAGGGAGCCATTGGCCCACATGCTGTTTGCAGCAATTGCTACAGGGCAATTGTATATGTCTTTGAACTGATCAATGCAATGCAGGTGTGACAGTGGTAATAGACTACAAATAATGTAGTGTGTAATATTCTGTTGCATTGAATTACACATCATAGCAATATTGCTTTTGACATTAGTGATTTTAACACGTCAAAACTCAATATTAAACTGCATTAATGTATTGTATCGCCGGTATTTATAAAAAAAGAAAACGTGTTTTTTACCATAGATTCCCTATCTTTCATGGATTTTACCATGAATGGCATGGCAGTGGTTTCTGCAAAACTGGTTGGTAACAAATGTCCTTCACAAGTGTTGGAAAGGCATTTTTGCTTAAGCATGCACACAATTGTATTTATTTCATCTCCCCCCAAATACAAGCAAGCCATTATTTTAAACTTGTGATTAATCATGATTATTCACAGAATGATATTGTGATTACGGGATACATTTTTTTTTAAATCAATCGACACCAATACTTTTATCCCAAATATTCAAAGTTATATTTCTTATAGCCAAAGAGCACTTTTTAATATCAAACAGTGGAGACATGTTGGCTCTCATGGAAGAAACAATCCAAATATATGATCTATTTTCCAAGTTATAACTAATCAAGACAACCTAGAACTACTAAACATGATGTAGATATCACAAAAAACTGGTTGAATTTTACAATTGTATCCGCAAAAAGGAAACATTTACAACAAACTAAATCCAACTATGAGAATCCAGGGAGGACTGGCCTAGAAAAACAAAAAATCAACATTAGGGAGTCCAGTCCAGCCAAACCAGGGACCGTTAGGACCCAGAGCTTCCCCACTAAACTCAAGACACACAGGGCATAAACTAAAATCATAAACCAAAGAAATAAGGTAAAAAATAAAGACAGGAAATCCTTATCTGAGGTAGCTGAGCACCGCAGCAAAATAGATCCTACTTCTCCAGCCTTCCTTATATATGGGCAGTTGTTGGCAAGTTACTTCCAAAATGTAATATTACATATTACTGTCTTTTGAAAGTAATAAGTTACATTACAATATTACTGTCTCTGAAATGTAATGAGTTACACTACTTTTGAGTTACTTTTGAGTTACTTTCACCCAAAATAACCGCAAAAGAATGGCCTAGGTGTTTTAAATGCTAAAATGTAGTTTAGTGCAGCTCATTATACATCGCATAACAACTGTGTAGGCCCTTAAGGCTACTAACAACTTGTATTACACGGCTTAGTTGAATACTCGATTCTGATTGTAAACTCTTAACATGTGACACGTTGTTAATACAGCAGTACAGACCACTGTCAGGGACTATAATGAATGTTGCTAAGGAGGATCAAGAAAGAGAAAGGAAAAGAGGTTAAAAGACGGAGCGCTGGACGTCAGGATAAATCACCAGAAGAAGGCAGAGAGGAAGTAAACAATAACAGTGACACGGAATGGGCTGTACAGGCCCGGTTCCAGAACAAAATGACTCGGGGTGCCTCTGAGATTACAGGGGGCGCAGCTGAGTAGTAGGTTTACATTGAGCAATAGTGGCCGGCAAACAGCAATGAAAAATAGCATTGATGGTCCCCAATGAACAGATTATGGCATTTGCCTGTTTTGAAACCAAGCAAGTGAGAACATTTAAAGTGTTTGTTAAAGTGCAATCCTTGAAATATCTCATATAGTCCAAAGTGGACTTGTGGCAAAGAAAAAGCACAAAAGCTTCAAAACTGATAAAACAAAATGAGAAGATATTGTAAATCAAGGCAAAATATGATTTTGAACCGGGCTCATGGTTTTGAAATGGCAAACATTGAAAAGCAAAAGTATTATTAAAACCATGTACTAAACATCACCTTGGTCCCATCATATACTCTGGGAAGAGAATATTAAAACTCCTTTTATTTGTTTTTCAAAGCCCCCAAATGGGATGGCCTCCGGCCTATGTAGCCGAACTCCCGCATCGCTCACACACCAGCCAGAGCCTTAAGGTCGGCTGGACCAGCTGCTGCTGTAGTGCCCAAGATCCAGGCTCTTAAACCCGCGAAGGCACCGAGCATTCGCAAGCAGCGGCGCCCTAGGCTCTGGAACACTCTGCCCCCTCATGTGAAGTCGGCCCAGACATTAGGGGTTTTTAAATCAACACTAAAACTCACTTTCTTCTCTCTGGCCTCTAGCCTTTTCTTATCAAGCTCCACATTTGTTGGAATCAGCTTCCAGTTTGTGTTCGGGCGGCCGACAGCCTATCCGTTTTAAGAGTACGTCTTAAGACCTTCCTTTTTTGATAAAGCTTATAGCTGATAAATACCCTAATGAGAGTGCTTTTGACGCAGATACGCTGTGCCTCTTCACCCTACATTTTGGTTCTTGCTCTTTCACTTATAATCCTAAAAACTTGGATCTTATATTTAAAACTAAGGTATTACTACTCTTTATATTGTTTTTCTTTATCCAAAACCTTTTCACCTCCATGACCTCACGAGGTTTTTATTGGAGGGAAACAATGATTTGCAGAGGGGGTCCCTTATCCAAGGCCGGGGAGTGTTATGCCGTAGTCACAGCGTACATCCTTATCCCTCACCAATTTCCAAACTAAGGCCCCAGCAGGGACCTTGCTCCCTGCGTGTTGCCTGTCTGTGTATTTGCATGTTCCGATTAACAAGCCTCCCCCCAATGTTCTGTTTTGTATCTATATCTATGCCGGGGAACCGTAGTCGAGGCTGATCCTCTTGCTGTGGTCCTGTGTCTTGGATTCCTCTATCCTGAGTTCTGGATTAAGTCGTGGACTTCGGGTCGTGGCGAACCTGTCTCTGCGGTCCTGCCTGGGCTGCCATCATGCTGCTTCCCTGATGGCTTCCACAGATTGTTGACATCCCCGTGGATTCATCTTCTTATTACAGACCACATGCATTTCCTAACATTCGGTCTATATGCTGTAAAATGTATTATCTTTTCGATTTACACACGGCATCTATTGCACGTCTGACCGTCCTGGGAGAGGGATCCCTCCTCTGAGGTTTTTCTCCCATGTTTCCCTTTAAACGGTGGGTTTTCTCTGGAACTTTTTCCTTGTTACCATGTGAGGGTCTAAGGACAGAGGGTGTCGTTTTCTCATACTGATATCTGCACAAATTGTGCTGTTGTATTACTGTATAGAGTCCTTACTGTAAGGTAATTATTATATGTACAGGCATTTTGGCTCAACCAAAAATCGTGCTATATAAATAAAACCTGATTTGATTTGAGAGAGGAGAGAGAACATGCGTACGGAGTCAATAAACCCAAATTCCAAACACATTTTTAGATTATTCGGCAATTTGTTTGCAACATCACTATTACCATAGTAAACACATTCAATTGTTCTATTTAACAACATTTTTGAAATGTTATTGGCTTTCCTTTGGTGAACTATTTGCGTTTCTTTTATTTCCACACTCAGATGATGCACCGCTCCATGACATTCAGTAAGCATTCACTATTCTCTGGAAGGAGGCATAGATTTATCATGTGTATAGATTCTGGGGCGAAACAGCAAACTGCCAGAGTAGATTTGATTGTGAGCTCCAGAGTCATCAGGACATTAGACATCAAGCAGCCCAACCCCACGCCGGCCCAATGGCACACTCAGTCCTTTAAAATCAGTAGCATACACTCATTCATTGGGATAGATCTCCAATCATGTTGATCATGGAGAAGATCATGGTAGAGAAGTGAAAAATATACCCTGATTCAATAAAGTACAGGTATTATCGTATAAGAAAGAACAGAATCACACAATTTTATATATATTCATTGAGTTAAATATATTTCTGAAAGGGGGTGTTTGATTATTGTTCACTGTAAAGGTTGTTTACTAAGAAAAAAGAGGTGTACAAAAACGGTATATTTTATATAAATATTTTGGAAAGTGATTCAGTTTGTTTTAGTGCCATTTGAAAAATATTAAAGCTTATTTGATGTTAATATCAGGTAATATCAGGAATTGCATTATTTCGACTGGGGTATTAGACTGGTGGAGGAATGAGTCCTAAAACTCTGGAATGAGTTTTGTTTTTTACTACGTCCGGTTCCATCGTCACAGGTCAACGGTGTTGGTAGTTAGATGCCTGAAATAAGGTCTGTGGTTAACACAAGCTTTTGAGATTTTCACGTTTTGTTCTGCGACATAAATAAGTCAATGAATACCCCACTGGTGAATGTCCGAAGCTTCTTTGTGTCATAAAAATGGACTAAATGAGACAACTTTTGGTTAGCAAGGATGACGCGCAGCCATGTGACCATGCTGTAGATCCTTTATAACCTTAACTTGTTACGTTTGGCAATTGCATTTACGCTTCAAAATCCCTAAGTAGCGTTAATATGTGGTGATGATCCTACTGAACTAAATACCATAAAAGTGTTTGCCACAGATTTGAATTTCTACAATGGAAAATCCGGGGAGCCCTTTTGATGCCAACTGTTGGTTTGGATGGTGAATTGTTATTTTCATATTGTCTATTGTCTAATACACATGCACCTGCAAACTAGTCTTCATAAGCTGGGGATGGAGATGTCACCATTAATAGGTAATTGCAATTTACAGTTGTCAGCAGGCTCAAAGTCACACCCAGCGACATTACAAACAAATAGAAAGGAACCCCCCCCCCCCCCACACACACATCACTGCTCATGCTCCCTCTGTATATTAGCTCATTATTCATCCAAGCACCTCCAGAGATACAGCGTGTGTGTATCAGGGTGGTGATCCATGAATGGGGGAGAAACTGACAGGTTGGAAGAGGATGGACGTTATCAACCGACATGTCAAGACACACATACGGGTTTTTGTGAACTGAAAGGACACTTTGACCCAAACACGTTTTTTCCATCATTAGATGGACACCCCTTTCCACTAGCTTTACAAAGATGTTTTGAATATCAAAAAATCTATTTTGAGCCATACAACACAAATCCCACTTCAAATGTCCAATACAGTGTACACATAGCACAACTCAAAATACAACAACCTGACACCATGCTTAATTATGAGGACAGCAGATAATAGCTGCATAAGCCCCGCCCATGACACAATGGTTATTTGTGAGGACATTAGCTATACAACACACAAACATGTCACTGAAGTGTATTAAAGGGATGAACATAACTTTACACAAACAAGTGTTGGATTGTGCATTACAAGAACAAACCTTTATAAACGGACAAAATGTTTTGCACAACACGCATAGGAATACCTGATTTGTGATGTAATATTTTAATAGACAATATAGTGCACCATAGATATATAGCTTAAAAGCTAAGTTAATGTGTATGTATATGTTTATGTGTTTAGTTCCTGTTTTGCAATCTGTGTGTTTTTCATGCAATGTAGAACCACATTCTAATACTCTCCAGAGGGTATACTACAAGCAGGGTCGTCCGAGACAATTAAATCTATTTGCCAGTACTGCTAATTGCAATTACATCATCGATATGAAAAGAACCGATAACGATTTTATAGCAAAGTGACCAAACTGGTTTATCACTACTACAAAAATGCTATTTGCCCCTACAAGACTGCTCATCTACTTGGAGCATACCTTTAAAAGCTGATAGAAAAGGACACATGGCACCTTGACACAGTGTGAACAATGAGCCAAGTTTAATGGTTATTTTCACATAACACTTTCTCACATGAAAATTGAGCTAAGACTAAATCTTTATTATTTGAAACATATAACTCTCCTTCCAGCATTACCTTGGTACGACAGAGGATAGGGCCACACAAAGAAAGATAGGAAGATTAAAGTCGCTATGTTCGGAGAATTAAAGATGAAATTATCCCGGGGGCTGAGGGGTTGTTGCCAGCAGATCTTCAAGGAAGTTATATTGACAGATTGGAACTAGAACGGATCAATAAATCATAAACAAAACGTTGGCTTAACCACAACTAACTACCGTAATAAGGTTAACAACTATCCACAATCCAATTTTCATCAAAACAACCTCACACCCGCCGCCCTCTGAGCTGGACACATAACACAGGTGTCTGTCTGCAGACGGAGGAAGAGAGGAGGGGTCATGGACCATCTACAAAGTGCAACACTGAAAAAATACTGCAAATAAACTACTAAAACCACCTATTTTCGCAAAATTGCATGTGTAGTTTAAGCAACAGTATATTATTGTGTGATTTAAAATGTGATGTTTGTAGCTTTATAACAGAGGAGTTATTGAGTATAGTATCTTTATTCTTGGCTTCCTGACGAAGTCTCTAATATTTTGCAAAGAGCGACCAGCCAGAATAGGATGCTCTGCAGCTTTGGCACTGTCTGCATTCTATATCGTGGCCACTTTCCCCTTGGCAATGTGTGCATTAAAAATGTCTCAAACTGCTGCCACTCTCTTTTGGAGGACCACTTCTGTTTTTGCATCCTCCTGGGAAACCATATTCTGTTAATTTTTGGTCATGCTATAAGGCTCAGTCATCATTGTAAATAACCCCGTTGAGATGCAGGACTCAGACGCATGATAGAAACTAACTTCTCAATCATTAATGCTTTTGTTGTAAGCACTATCCATCAAGTCTGAGCAAACCAGAAGCACACAGTCCTCATGAAGAAGATGACATTACATTTTGTGTCAAGCTCTTTATAAACAAGTGTTAATGTAGTGAAATGAACAACATATAAAAGTCTTCAATCAAATCAAGTTTTATTTATAGCACATTAATAAACGATTTTGGTCGAGCCAAAGTGCTGTACATATAATAAAAATAGCCTACAGTAGAGACACTTTACAGCTAATACAATAGCACAGATTGATTCAGAATATCACTATGAGAAAAACGACAACCCTCTATCCTTAGACCCTCACATCGTACAAGGACAAAATTCCAGAGAAAAACCCACAGTTTAAAGGGAAAAAATGGAGAAACCTCAGGGAGAGCAACAGAGGAGGGATCCCTCTCCCAGGACGGACAGACGTGCAATAGATGCCGTGTGTAAATCGAAGAGGTAATACATTTTACAGCATAGGTAATCCAAATGTTAGGAAATGCATGTGTGTATAATAAGAAGATGAATCTACGAAGATGTCAACTACAATCCTGTGGGAGCCTTCAGGGAGGCAGCCAGACGAGACCCAGGCCGGACCACAGAGATAGGTTTAGCCACGACCCGAAGTCCACGACTTAATCCAGAACTCCGGATAGAGGATCCCAGGACCACAGCAAGGAAGATCAGCCTCGACTCCGGATCCCGCGTCGATATAGACACAAAACAAGAAAAATGTTGGCTGGGTTAATCGGAACAAGAGAATACACAGACACAGACAGACGGAAGAACAAGCACTTCCCTTAGAATAGGTTGAGGGCAAAGGTAGCAAGTAAGAGAGTAAGAAACTGAATGGAAATTGGATGAGAGATAGGGAGGTACGCTGTGTCTACGAATGTTTAACACTCCCCGGCCTGTCTAAGCCGCTCTACAAACCGTTTCCCTCTAATAAAACTCGAGAGGTTAGAGAGGGAAAGGTCTTGTGGGTTAAAAGTTATTCTTGATAAGAGAAGCTAGAAGGCCAGAGAGAAAAAGTGAGTTTTATAGTGTTGATTTAAACCAACCCCAGGGTCTGGGCCGACCTCACATGGAGGGGCAAAATATTCCAGAGCCTGGGCGCCGCTGCTGCGAATGCTCGGTACCCTCTGTTTTTGAGCCTGGTCTTAGGCACTATCAGCAGCAGCTGATCAGCCGACCTTAAGGCTCTGCCTGGGGTGTAGCGATGGAGGAGTTCGGCTACATAGGCCGGAGCCAGCCCATTTAGGGCTTTGAAAACAAATAAAAGGATTTAAAAATCTATTCTGAACCGAACTGGAAGCCAGTGGCACTTTTTATGGCCAGTTAGAAGACGTGCAGCTGCGTTCTGCACTAGCTGCAGGCGTCTAATTGAGGCCTGGTCCATACCCACATACAGAGCATTGCAGTAAGTAATCCAGTCTCGAGGTAACAAAGGCGTTAATAACCCTTATAGTCTTAACCTGTTGAATGTCATCATAGTGGGACTCAGATGTCATAGCAGCATCTTCATGCAGATTCTCTGCCTCAGTGGAAATCTTGTGGATGAAGAAGGACCAAGTTTAATCACTAAACATCCAGAGTAGTACACAAATGCTTCAGTGGCTCTTGTTGTGAGTTAACAACACAATCAGGTAGAAAGACACGATTATAGTATTCATATATAAAGAGTATGATCATTCACTTTAACATTAAGAAGAAAAACAGCATTGACACACAGTTCTCTTAGTGTCTAAAGCTGTCCAGTAGAGTGATACACAGGACTGGGTATCTAACCTCACAATTTCACATCCAGTCGTCTTCATGGTTTACTAACTGGAAAGAAACATGTTTACTGTAACTAATACCAACATTGAGTTGTGGTTAACTCACCTGTTGAATGTCATCATAGTGGGACTCAGATGTCATGGCAGCATCTTCATGCAGAGTCTCTCTGCCTCAGTGGAAATCTTGAAAAATGTGCAGCCTCTTCTCTAGGTTTAATCTTTTGCTCTCCGGGGTCTTGCTGATGCCATCATCCAGCAAAGGGTTGATTTTCGCTGTTGGTGAGAAACAGACCCTTTGATTACAGTGGCGTTTTTCTCCTGTAGGCCAAGGGAAGCCAGGCTTCCCCTGTTTTTTCGGATTGTAGTTATAATTTTAATTAATAATTTTTAATAAATAAAAACACTTCGTTTAGTTTCGGAAATTCTTTGTTGTGTGTTGCTGCCGGCCCGTCTCTCCCCCATTCTCATTGAGTATTTTACAAAGAGTGAAACAGCGCCCCTCTAGATGTTATGGTGAAACAGTAGATTGCACTCACTGTTGCGAGAGGAGGCCAGCCGAAATTGGCTTCCCTTGGTGAAAAAAAATGGAGGGATTGACCAATCAGACAAGGCTCACGTCATGCCCCTTCCAACCTGTGATTAGTCAGGGCCATGCCAAGGGAAACCAGAGGCGGCTGGCTTCCCTTGCCTCACAATCCAATCAAATCGCATCAATTTAGTGTTGCAGTGACGCGTCCTAAAATCCGGAGTAAGCTGTGCTCGTTTTCCTCATGTTTACCTCGCAAAAAAGCAATGGGATTTCTCCATAGGATTTTGTAAAATAGCTCGAAATAAGGTCAGTGGAAAACGAACCTGTTAGATAAATGCACATTTTGTTCAGGTCGGATAATATTCCCACATGTCTACCCTACTTTTATAATTTTTCGAATCATAAATCGAATCATAGAAGATAGATAGCGTCACTGCACCACTCTCACCGCCGTTAGAAAGTAGCAAGCAACTGAAGCAAGTGCAATTATGGAGGGTGGAGATTTGGAGTATTTAATAAAAAATAATTGTACTAAACTTCCGCTACAGCAGCAACAACAAATACCATCTGATGACAGGCCAATGCCCAAACTGGAGCTGTATACAGCGAGGAAAAAAGGAGCGAATCGGACGTAAACGTTAAAGCTCTCCTGATTAGTCTGGAATTAATGCTTAGAGTTTCGGCTGGAGGATGTGCTGTGCGGACCTGTCAGTTAGATAACAGGCGTGTTGTAAGTCCTGCATCTGTATGATACAAATGTGTTGTAAAATGATACCGGGTGCTGTAATCACTCATCTGGTTACGTTATTACATTGACCACCAACACCCCCGAACCCAAAAGAAAGGACATATTATGGCTTCCCCTAATTTTTTCCCCACGCCACGCTACTGTTTGATGATCTACGCAAGCCATATGCCACTGAAACAGCTCAATATGTTGTAACAATGGTGCTAAGTCATAGCATTTGACATCTATAAACAAAATAAACTGTTCAGCTTCATGTTTTCACTGGATGCTTCCCTCACAATCCTCAACCACAGTGTGACGCGTTACGCTGTATGGGTTTAAATGTTAAATGTACTTTACCACTCAGGATGCAGAAACAGATGACTGAACTAACTGAATTACACTTCATCAATATTATCTACACCAATGCTTGCTCAATAGAATGGTATTGAAAAACTGCCATTAAATACAATATTTTGAATAAAAAACGCAAATGTAGGCCTACTGACTAGATGAATTGCTGACACTGTGTCCCCAAGTAAGCTAGCATTAGCCGTAGCTGCTAACGTTTTAGCCTCTAAAACGTGTCCTAATTCAGGGTTTGCCAACTCTCACGCATCTTGGCGTGTGACACACGCTTTCACTCTCAATCTCAGCTCTCACGCTGCCCAAACTTTTCTCACGCCAAAAAACTAGAATACCGAAGACTAGAAACGGTTTTTTGAAAACGTTTGTCACGTAGGATCGTCTTCTCAATAGAACTATCTTTGATAATGTCCTTCTGGCCAATCAGAATCAAGGATAACGGCTAGCTGGTGTTTTTTGTCTCAGGGAAGTCCCTACGAAGAATACTTTTGCTGTAGCTACATCTTCTATATTACATCGATAACAAACATTACGTTGTTGATAGGAAATCAACACCGTCACAGAAATAAGACCCCACGGTTTGATGATCTGCTAATTTTTTTTTTTTTTGGGTGTGTTGGGCTTGTCTTTCATTTTGACACCTCAAACAATGGGAGGCTATCCACCCCTTATCCACAATGTAAAGTATTCACAGCCTCTTCCCTCTCCTCTCAGTGAGGAGCAGCAGGTTCAGCTTTCAGAAAACAAAGTAACACAAAACTAAAATGGTATTAATTTTTTTTTTAAAATGTCGTGTGTAGTACAGTAAGCTGTATTATTTTTCTTCTCAAGAGAGTACCAGAATGTGATTTTGTTAGTATTTCAAAAGATCACCTGGGGGAGAATCCCCAGACCCCCTGCAGGGTTGGGTTTTTAGCATGTCAAACTTTTTCACTTGTGGGAAATTGCAGGATTGGCTCCAGATCCCTTTTTATTTACTTACAAGACAAATGTGCCTTTTTATTTCATACAGTTCAATTTGGATTGAGACAGGGAAATAATCTAAACCTCACGCATGGCGTTTCACTGTCAAGGGGGGCGTGTATGTAATTACATTGCAATACTGACTTGAACCCCACCGCTGTATGGGTTAGCCCTACCATGGATTACCCAACAAAAATACTCTGGAGCCGCCACTGCCGACTCGTATTGCGCATGCGCAGATCTAAGATCAGTAGAAATGATAAAAAATAAATAAAAAAATGATAACAAATATGGTCTGCACCCGTTGTATCATTTTAGAGCACTGACATAATGATAATATATAATAATAATTCAAGTACATACTTTCAAACTGCTAGTCACACTCCTCATGTAAATGGCAATTTATCGAGGTAATTTTTATTTATCGTACGATAAATCAATTAATTGCTTATGCGGCGACAGGCAGACAATAAAACGTGGAAACAAACATGTGTTTGACTTTCCATTAGTGAATGAAACTGTGTGTCCTTTATAGTCTGTGTCCAATATTATGTATTTGTATATATTGTATGTATATCCTATATCTATGCTCAGGTCTGCTACTAACACACGCTAGCAGTCATTTTGTGCGCATATGTGTAATTAAACCCATGTATATCAAAATCTCACTCCAGGCAGGTACCCAAAGTTGGCAACCCTGCTCTAACTTCCATACAGTTTCAAACAAGCTTCCAATATAAAAATAGTGACAAGCCTCGAAACAAGAATTAAAAGATAACATTAGCCTGTGTCATTTAAGTTTTTTTACACCAGTCCTACCTTGAACGTCTGGGGAATGAAATGTGAATATGCCCTGACTGTTACCGCAGTCTGGGGAGTCCCCTCCCCTTGTGAATTTCCACGGACTGCTGATTCCCAAACGTCAAGATATTATTTCAGGGCAAATGTATACATTCATGATTGGATGCATGTCAAACAAAGATAAAGTTACCTTTATTAAAAGTAAAATTATAACTTATTGTAACATGTGTGCTGAGCTCCATGTAATCCGGATACTCTGCCTATTTTTCGGACATATAATGCATGCTCGGCCCGGGGCCCGGACACAGAAATTATTTGCGTGGTTACCCGCTGGGGAACGTGGTGCTCCCTTGCTAAAGCAGGTGTTTCCCTTATAATGGAAAAAGGATCAATTGAACATGATTTGAGAGGCTGAGAAGAGTCAGTAGCCTTTTAGAAGTGCCGGTATGCAAATAAAAGAAAAATGTGGAGTGCCGGAGTACTGCGATACAGGATAGTACCGGCCCACCTTTGAGCACTTGTCTTTTAAATTATAGAAATTATAGAAATATTAGACATAATAATGATAACTTTATAGTATTAAAACAAACAAGCCTGGTAATTAAATCTCTAAACTGCAATGAAATTAGGTAGTATTAGAATATAACATTAATTAATAATAAACATAATAATAATATTAATTATTATTTTACACACCAAGCATTTTTCACAGAAACATGAATTGTCGGACCCATCCGGCAGTCAGCTCCGTTTCTGGTTGAATATTTCATGGCGGGTGCAATACACCAAAACCAGCTGTATGAGCGCTGTTCTGACACACAGAAAACACACAATTTCTGTTTTTTGTGGGGTGGGGGGGGCGGGGTGGTATTTAAGCTTTTCTTACGCTTTTAGAATTGTATTTATTAGCCAGGAAACCGACCCTGTCCGTTATAAAAAATACAAAAGTCCTCTTAATTAAACAAAGGTGTGTGTGTGTGGTGTGTTGTGTGTGTGTGTGTGTGTGGTGGTGGTTATGTGTGTGTGTGTGTGTGTGTGTGTGTGTGTGTGTGTGTGTGTGTTGTGTGTGTGTGTGTGTGTGTGTGTTGTGTGTGTGTGTGTGTGTGTGTGTGTGTGTGCACCTTTGTTAATTAAGAGGACTTTTGGTATGAATACACACCGACATTAGCCAGACATTTTTTATTAACAGGACAGGGTCGGTGTCCTGCTAATAAATACAAATTCTAAAAGCGTAGAAGTGTTTCTATAGGTGTAGAAAGCTTAAATACCCAAAAAAAAAAAAAGACCTTTTTATACACAAAACCCAGAAATTGTGTATTTTCTGTGTGTCAGAAGAGCGCTCATACAGCTGGTTTTTGGTATTGCACCCGCTCATGAATATTCACACAGAAGGAGCTCTGATTGGCTGACTGCCGGATGGTCCTGACAATTCATGTTTCTGTGAAAAATGTTGTGTGTGTAATAAGAATAAGAATAACATAGTAATAATAATTAATATTATTATTATGTTATTAATATTATTATTATTATGTCTAATACTACCTACATTTCATTGCAGTTTAGAGATGTAATTATCAGGCTTTTGTTTAATACTATATTATATCATTATGTCTAATATTTCTATAATTTCATTGCACCTCTACTGTAGCTTTTATCTAATAATATACTTTAAGGTACTCAGTGTTTTAGGAGTCCATATCGGTCTTTGTCTCAAGACCACTTTTTTGAGGTCTTGTCTTTGAATTGACTGCATTTTACCATTGTATTGTTTCATTCTTAGACAAGGCTGAATTTATTCCAAGACTGCTCAAGATCTTAACTGCGGGGATATTACATAACTTCCATTGTCAAATGTAATTGTTTATTTGTTATTTATTGTTATTGGATATAAAAATGCATGCCCAACATACAGTACTCTACCTTGTGCCCTTAGTAAAAATGTTGATTTTGTTTAGTCAAATTAGTCCTTCAATATGAATAAATGCTCACAAAATGGTTCAGAAATGTAAAATCAGGATATACATATCTCTCTCCGCACACATATCTATCATTGCACACATAAATGTGTATTGTTTTATATAAATCTGAAAAATTCCACATTATCCACATTTTTTATCAACACATGAATATTTATTGCTTTTCATGTATAAAGTGCTCTGCATTTCATACAAAAAAAAGGCGAGTTTGTGAATGCAGGTTGAATAGTTTATGTATAAATGTAACAACACAAAATATATCTTTAATGAAAATTGCTAACACTTTAATTAAAATACTTGTGGATATCTATTACAAACATTCTTGTGTGGATCAAAAACATTTTTAGAAATAAACCACATTTGTGCAGATAGAGACATTTATATATAAATCCTAATTCAAAGCATGATTGAACAACTTGTGCACCTTTGTACATACAGTTTATGCTTTAATACTGTTATCCAGAGTGACGTGGTACATTGTTTACCACTATTTAAGTAGCACTTGCCGACGGCCGTGCTCCACCGGCGTTTCAGCTACCGTTTGCTAACTGGAGAGGAATAATTCGCTGTCTGACTGTCACACAAGCAACGTCCCCTGATACATATTCCCCAATAAATTCACATGTTTGTTAGCTTTAAATGTACACTCTTTGGTAATATAGCACTGAAAAATGTTTCTGGACAGTGATAGCTTAGCCACCGCAGACGTCTCGCTGATTAATAACAAGCTGCTTTTGCTGTACCGGCGTATTTTCAATATAATCTAACTTGTGCTGTTCTGATATAACAACATGTTTAGCCTAAGTATTAATAACAGCTGATAATCAGACAAGCCTGTATAAAACAACAACAGAAGAACGGCTTGTACCGCTGTTATGACGGTCAATGATAGTAACGGATAGTCAGCTAAAATGTGGTGGAAAATGTATGGGTACTGGTTAATATTACGTAGCATTACTACATATGTACATTAATATGTGGGGTTGTGTTATAATCACTGCGTTATCGGCTCTACTGCTTATGTAGCAACTGTATTGTTTTCTCCGTACTCGCTATATAGTTACATTACATTACATTGCATTTAGCTGACGCTTTTATCCAAAGCGACTTACTTACAAACTTGAAAAAAACAGAATCATATAAGTACATCAGGTTTCATAGAGCCAAATCATTTCAAGTGCAATCTTCATCCACAAGATTTCCAGTGAGGCAGAGACTCTGCATGAAAATGCTGCCATGACATCTGAGTCCCACTATGATGACATTACACAGGTGAGTTAACCACAACTCAATGTTCGTAATAGTTACATGTTTATTTCAAGTTATAAACCATGAAGACTGGATTTGAATGCTGAGGTTCGATACACGGGTCCTGTGTATCACTCTACTGGACCGCTTTAGACACTAAGAGGACTGTGTGTCAATGCTGTTTTTCTTCTTAACGTTAAACTGAATGATCATACTCTTTAGATATTAAATACTATAATCAGTGTCTTTCTACCTGATTGTGTTGTTAACTCACAACAAGAGCCAGTAAAGCATTTTCTAGAGCCGCCATTTTATTATCCTCGCATTAGCATTATTAGCATTAGCATTAGCCCAGCGCACAAATGCAGAGAGACTAATTTATGGCAACACAAAATAAAACATGAGAGCGGTGGGGATGAGGAGGTGTCGGCGTTCTGGCGATTTACTCGGAAGGCTTCAGTAGAAGCTGCTGGGAGTCCCAGCAGCTTCTACTGAAGCCTTCCCCAACTCCGGGGACTTCCGGCCGGGGACTTCGGGTGGCAGTATACGCCGTGAAGCTGTTTGCAGCCTGCCAGTAAACCCAAAGCAGAAGAAGACGAAGTGACGTCAGCGGCTCATTTGCGTAATCTTCCCTCAGGGAACTTATTCCGGTGTGAACGCGATCTGTACTAAGTGCCGGGGCACTAAGTGCCGGCACTAAGTACGGCAAAGTACTTGGTGTGAACACGGCTAATGTTGGTATTAGTTACATATTTCTTTCCAGTTATAAACCATGAAGACTAGATTTGAATTGTGAGGTTCGATACACAGGTCCTGTGTATCACTCTACTGGACCGCTTTAGACACTAAGAGGACTGTGTGTCAATGCTGTTTTTCTTCTTAATGTTAAACTGAATGATCATCCTCTTTAGATATTAAATACTATAATCAGTGTCTTTCTACCTGATTGTGTTGTTAACTCACAACAAGAGCTTAGTGCCCTGGGGTACTAAGTCCCGGAGCACTAAGTGCCGGCACTAAGTGCCGGCACTAAGTACGGCAAAGTACTTGGTGCCGGCACTAAGTACGGCAAAGTACTTGGTGTGAACGCGGCTAATGTTGGTATTAGTTACATGTTTATTTCAAGTTATAAACCATGAAGACTGGATTTGAATGCTGAGGTTCGATACACGGGTCCTGTTTATCACTCTACTGGACCGCTTTAGACACTAAGAGGACTGTGTGTCAATGCTGTTTTTCTTCTTAATGTTAAACTGAATGATCATACTCTTTAGATATTAAATACTATAATCAGTGTCTTTCTACCTGATTGTGTTGGTAACTCACAACAAGAGCCAGTAAAGCATTTTCTAGAGCCGCCATTTTATTATCCTCGCATTAGCATTATTAGGATTAGCATTAGCCCAGCGCACAAATGCAGAGAGACTAATTTATGGCAACACAAAATAAAACATGGGAGCGGTGGAGATGAGGAGGTGTCGGCGTTCTGGCGATTTACTCGGAAGGCTTCAGTAGAAGCTGCTGGGAGTACCAGCAGCTTCTACTGAAGCCTTCCCCAACTCCGGGGACTTCTGGCCGGGGACTTCGGGTGGCAGTATACGCCGTGAAGCTGTTTGCGGCCTGCCAGTAAACCCAAAGCAGAAGAAGACGAAGTTACGTCAGCGGCTCATTTGCGTAATCTTCCCTCAGGGAACTTATTCCGGTGTGAACGCGATCTGTACTAAGTGCCGGGGCACTAAGTGCCGGCAAAGTACTTGGTGTGAACGCGGCTAATGTTTGTATTAGTTACATATTTATTTCCAGTTATAAACCATGAAGACTAGTTTTGAATTGTGAGGTTCGATACACGGGTCCTGTGTATCACTCTACTGGACCGCTTTAGACACTAAGAGGACTGTGTGTCAATGCTGTTTTTCTTCTTAACGTTAAACTGAATGATCATACTCTTTAGATATGAAATACTATAATCAGTGTCTTTCTACCTGATTGTGTTGTTAACTCAGAACAAGAGCTTAGTGCCCTGGGGTACTAAGTGCCGGAGCACTAAGTGCCGGCACTAAGTACGGCAAAGTACTTGGTGCCGGCACTAAGTACGGCAAAGTACTTGGTGTGAACGCGGCTAATGTTGGTATTAGTTACATGTTTATTTCAAGTTATAAACCATGAAGACTGGATTTGAATGCTGAGGTTCGATACACGGGTCCTGTGTATCACTCTACTGGACCGCTTTAGACACTAAGAGGACTGTGTGTCAATGCTGTTTTTCTTCTTAATGTTAAACTGAATGATCATACTCTTTAAATATTAAACACTATAATCAGTGTCTTTCTACCTGATTGTGTTGTTAACTCAGAACAAGAGCCAGTAAAGCATTTGTATACTACTCTGGATGTCTAGTGATTAAACTTGGTCCTTCTTCATTCACAATATTTCCACTGAGGCAGAGACTCTGCATGAAGATGCTGCCATGACATCTGAGTCCCACTATGATGACATTCAACAGGTGAGTTAACCACAACTCAATAGCTGCGTTCACACCGGACTACTTTTCCCGGTACTTTTCACGTTTAGTTCCGTTACTACTGCTTATGTGGCGTTCACACCAAAAAGAGTACTTCAAGCCGGGAACTTTTACCCCCATTTTTAGTGCCTGCTGAGAGATGGTACTTTCCTGGGGGAAAAAAGTGCCCCAGTTCTGATTGGCTGGGCGAATTGCAAACCCCGCCCCGTAAAACTCTGAAATGTTTTGTAGAGCCGCCATTTTATTATCCTCGCATTAGCATTATTAGCATTAGCATTCGCCCAGCGCACAAATGCAGAGAGATTAACTTATGGAAACACAAAATAAAACATGGGAGCGGTGGAGATAAGGAGGTGTCGGCGTTCTGGCGATTTACTCGGAACGCTTCAGTAGAAGCTGCTGGGAGTCCCAGCAGCTTCTACTGAAGCGTTCCCCAACTCCGGGGACTTCCGGCCAGGGACTTCGGGTGTCAGTATACGCCGTGAAGCTGTTTGCGGCCTGCCAGTAAACCCAAAGCAGAAGAAGACGAAGTGACGTCAGCGGCTCATTTGCGTAATCTTCCCTCAGGGAACTTATTCCGGTGTGAACGCGATCTGTACTAAGTGCCGGGGCACTAAGTGCCGGCAAAGTACTTGGTGTGAACGCGGCTAATGTTGGTATTAGTTACATATTTCTTTCCAGTTATAAACCGTGAAGACTAGATTTGAATTGTGACGTTCGATACACAGGTCCTGTGTATCACTCTACTGGACCGCTTTAGACACTAAGAGGACTGTGTGTCAATGCTGTTTTTCTTCTTAACGTTAAACTGAATGATCATACTCTTTAGATATTAAATACTATAATCAGTGTCTTTCTACCTGATTGTGTTGTTAACTCAGAACAAGAGCTTAGTGCCCTGGGGTACTAAGTGCCGGCACTAAGTACGGCAAAGTACTTGGTGCCGGCACTAAGTACGGCAAAGTACTTGGTGTGAACACAGCTAATGTTGGTATTAGTTACATGTTTATTTCAAGTTAATAAACCATGAATACTGGATTTGAATGCTGAGGTTCGATACACAGGTCCTGTGTATCACTCTACTGACCGCTTTAGGACTAGACACTAAGAGGACTGTGTGTCAATGCTGTTTTTCTTCTTAACTGTTAAACTGAATGATCATACTCTTTAGATATGAAATACTATAATCAGTGTCTTTCTACCTGATTGTGTTGTTAACTCAGAACAAGAGCTTAGTGCCCTGGGGTACTAAGTGCCGGAGCACTAAGTGCCGGTACTAAGTACGGCAAAGTACTTGGTGCCGGCACTAAGTACGGCAAAGTACTTGGTGTGAACACAGCTAATGTTGGTATTAGTTACATGTTTATTTCAAGTTATAAACCATGAAGACTGGATTTGAATGCTGAGGTTCGATACACGGGTCCTGTGTATCACTCTACTGGACCGCTTTAGACACTAAGAGGACTGTGTGTCAATGCTGTTTTTCTTCTTAATGTTAAACTGAATGATCATACTCTTTAAATATTAAACACTATAATCAGTGTCTTTCTACCTGATTGTGTTGTTAACTCAGAACAAGAGCCAGTAAAGCATTTGTATACTACTCTGGATGTCTAGTGATTAAACTTGGTCCTTCTTCATTCACAATATTTCCACTGAGGCAGAGACTCTGCATGAAGATGCTGCCATGACATCTGAGTCCCACTATGATGACATTCAACAGGTGAGTTAACCACAACTCAATAGCTGCGTTCACACCGGACTACTTTTCCCCGTACTTTTCACGTTTAGTTCCGTTACTACTGCTTATGTGGCGTTCACACCAAAAAGAGTACTTCAAGCCGGGAACTTTTACCCCCATTTTTAGTGCCTGCTGAGAGATGGTACTTTCCTGGGGGAAAAAAGTGCCCCAGTTCTGATTGGCTGGTCGAATTGCAAACCCCGCCCCGTAAAACTCTGAAATGTTTTGTAGAGCCGCCATTTTATTATCCTCGCATTAGCATTATTAGCATTAGCATTCGCCCAGCGCACAAATGCAGAGAGATTAACTTATGGAAACACAAAATAAAACATGGGAGCGGTGGAGATAAGGAGGTGTCGGCGTTCTGGCGATTTACTCGGAACGCTTCAGTAGAAGCTGCTGGGACTCCCAGCAGCTTCTACTGAAGCGTTCCCCAACTCCGGGGACTTCCGGCCAGGGACTTCGGGTGTCAGTATACGCCGTGAAGCTGTTTGCGGCCTGCCAGTAAACCCAAAGCAGAAGAAGACGAAGTGACGTCAGCGGCTCATTTGCGTAATCTTCCCTCAGGGAACTTATTCCGGTGTGAACGCGATCTGTACTAAGTGCCGGGGCACTAAGTGCCGGCAAAGTACTTGGTGTGAACGCGGCTAATGTTGGTATTAGTTACATATTTCTTTCCAGTTATAAACCATGAAGACTAGATTTGAATTGTGACGTTCGATACACAGGTCCTGTGTATCACTCTACTGGACCGCTTTAGACACTAAGAGGACTGTGTGTCAATGCTGTTTTTCTTCTTAACGTTAAACTGAATGATCATACTCTTTAGATATGAAATACTATAATCAGTGTCTTTCTACCTGATTGTGTTGTTAACTCAGAACAAGAGCTTAGTGCCCTGGGGTACTAAGTGCCGGAGCACTAAGTGCCGGTACTAAGTACGGCAAAGTACTTGGTGCCGGCACTAAGTACGGCAAAGTACTTGGTGTGAACACAGCTAATGTTGGTATTAGTTACATGTTTATTTCAAGTTATAAACCATGAAGACTGGATTTGAATGCTGAGGTTCGATACACGGGTCCTGTGTATCACTCTACTGGACCGCTTTAGACACTAAGAGGACTGTGTGTCAATGCTGTTTTTCTTCTTAATGTTAAACTGAATGATCATACTCTTTAAATATTAAACACTATAATCAGTGTCTTTCTACCTGATTGTGTTGTTAACTCAGAACAAGAGCCAGTAAAGCATTTGTATACTACTCTGGATGTCTAGTGATTAAACTTGGTCCTTCTTCATTCACAATATTTCCACTGAGGCAGAGACTCTGCATGAAGATGCTGCCATGACATCTGAGTCCCACTATGATGACATTCAACAGGTGAGTTAACCACAACTCAATAGCTGCGTTCACACCGGACTACTTTTCCCCGGTACTTTTCACGTTTAGTTCCGTTACTACTGCTTATGTGGCGTTCACACCAAAAAGAGTACTTCAAGCCGGGAACTTTTACCCCCATTTTTAGTGCCTGCTGAGAGATGGTACTTTCCTGGGGGAAAAAAGTGCCCCAGTTCTGATTGGCTGGTCGAATTGCAAACCCCGCCCCGTAAAACTCTGAAATGTTTTGTAGAGCCGCCATTTTATTATCCTCGCATTAGCATTATTAGCATTAGCATTCGCCCAGCGCACAAATGCAGAGAGATTAACTTATGGAAACACAAAATAAAACATGGGAGCGGTGGAGATAAGGAGGTGTCGGCGTTCTGGCGATTTACTCGGAACGCTTCAGTAGAAGCTGCTGGGACTCCCAGCAGCTTCTACTGAAGCCTTCCCCAACTCCGGGGACTTCCGGCCGGGACTTCGGGTGGCAGTATACGCCGTGAAGCTGTTTGCGGCCTGCCAGTATACCCAAGGCAGAAGAAGACGAAGTGACTTCAGCGGCTCATTTGCGTAATCTTCCCTCAGGGAACTTATTCCGGTGTGAACGCGATCTGTACTAAGTGCCGGGGCACTAAGTGCCGGCACTAAGTGCCGGCACTAAGTACGGCAAAGTACTTGGTGTGAACATGGCTAATGTTGGTATTAGTTACATATTTATTTCAAGTTATAAACCATGAAGACTGGATTTGAATGCTGAGGTTCGATACACAGGTCCTGTGTATCACTCTACTGGACCGCTTTAGACACTAAGAGGACTGTGTGTCAATGCTGTTTTTCTTCTTAATGTTAAACTGAATGATCATACTCTTTAGATATTAAATACTATAATCAGTGTCTTTCTACCTGATTGTGTTGTTAACTCAGAACAAGAGCCAGTAAAGCATTTGTATACTACTCTGGATGTCTAGTGATTACACTTGGTCCTTCTTCATCCACAAGATTTCCTCTTTTTCTGTTTGTAGAGTCTCTTGAAAATGCTGTGGAGAGGAATCCCAAGAGGATGCAAAAACAGAAGTGGTCTCCAAAAGAGGTGGCAGCAGTTTTGAGACACTTTAATGCACACCAAGGGGAAAGTGGCCACGATGATAGACTGCAGACAGTGCAAAGCTGCAGAGCATCCTATTCTGGCTGGTCGCTCTTTGCAAAATATTAGAGACTTCGTCAGGAGCCAAGGCACGACTCAGAAGAAAAAAGCACTGCTACACAAATGATGATGAAATGTAATCGAACATGCAATGAGGACAGTTCACAGTTCAACTTCATTATTATGTTACATGTAGGAGCAATGTTTTATTATAAGGATAATTACGAGATTAAAGCTGTTATGTTAGGAGAATAAAGATGAAATCAATCCGGGGGCTGAGGGGTCGTTGCAGCAGATAGTTATATTGAAGGATTGGAACTTCACGGATCAAACACTCATAAACAAAACGTTGCTAAAACAGAATCTAACTACCGTTCACACCCGCCGCCCTCTGAGCTGGACACATCACACAGGTGTCCTCTGTCTGCAGCTGGAGGAGAGAGGAGGGGTCAGGGACCGTCTACGAAGTGCAACACTGAATAAAGATATACTCAATAACTCCTCTGTTATAAAGCTATAAAACATCACATTTTAAATCACACAATAATATACTGTTGCTTAAACTACACATGCAACTTTTCGAAAATAGGTGGTTTTAGTAGTTTATTTGCAGTATTTTTTTCAGTGTTGCACTTTGTAGACGGTCCCTGACCCCTCCTCTCTCCTTCGGCTGCAGACAGACACCTGTGTGATGTGTCCAGCTCAGAGGGCGGCGGGTGTGAGGTTGTTTTGATTAAATTGGATTGTGGATAGTTGTTTACCTTATTACGGTAGTTAGTTTGTGTTTTAGCAATGTTTTGTTTATGAGTTATTGATCCGTTCCAGTTCCAATCTGTCAATATAACTTTCTTGAAGATCTGCTGCAACGACCCCTCAGCCCCCGGGATAATTTCATCTTTATTCTCCGAACATAGCGACTTTAATCTCGTAATTATGACTTTATTCTTCTATCTTTTCTTTTGTGTGGCCCTAATCCTCTGTCGTACCAAGGTAATGCTGGAAGGAGAGTTATATGTTTAAAATAATAAATATTTAGTCTTAGCTCAATTTTCATGTGAGAAAATGTTATGTGAAAATAACCATTAAACTTGGCTCATTGTTCACTGATGTGCAATGTGCCATGTGTCCTTTTCTATCAGCTTTTAAAAGGTAATGCTCCAGTAGATGAGCAGTCTTGTAGGGCAAATAGCATTTTGTATTAGTGATAAACCAGTTCGGTCACTTTGCTATAAAATGGTTATCGGTTCTTTTCATATCGATGATGTAATTGCAATTAGCAGTGCTGCAAATATAAGCATTTACTTGCAAATGGATTTAATTCGTCTCGGAAGACCTGCTTGTAGTATACCACTGGAGAGTATTAGAATGTGGTTCTACATTTGCATGAAAACAACAGATTGCAAACAGGAGGCAAGCAATAACCAAACACATTAACATACTTTTAAGCTATATATCTATGGTGCACTATATTGTCTATTAAAATATTACATCACAAATCAGGTATTCCTATGCTGTATACATTTTGTCCGTTTATAAAAGGTTTGTTCTTGTAATGCACAATCCAACACTTGTCTGTGTAAAGTTATGTTCCATTTAATCATGTTTGTCCCTTTAATACACTTCAGTGACATGTTTGTGTGTTGTATAGCTACTGTCCTCACAAATAACAATTTTGTCATGGGCGGGGCTTATGCAGCTCATTATCTGCTGTCCTCATAATTAAGCATGGTGTCAGGTTGTTGTATTTTGAGTTGTGATGTGTGTATTGGACATTTGAAGTGGGATTTGTGTTGTATGGCTCAAAATAGATTTTTTGATATTCAAAACATCTTTGTAAAGCTAGTGGAAAGGGGTGTCCTTCTAATGAAGGAAAAAACGTGTTTGGGTCAAAGTGTCCTTTTAGTTCACAAAAACCCGTATGTGTGTGTGTGTGTGTGTGTGTGTGTGTGTGTGTGTGTGTGTGTGTGTGTGTGTGTGTATGTGTCAATTATTGTTCATTTTTAGATTTTCATTTTGTATGTGTGAGAGATAGAGAGGGGCACACAGAAAGGCTGAGAGCAAAAGAGAGAAGGAGAGAGAGAGGTCGGGGACATACACCCAGCATGTGTGCCTGGGTATGATGTGGCTCTTTGCAGTAACACAGTAAAATGATTGGCTCTTTACCTCTGATTGGTTGGCCACCCCTGATCTAGTGGATATGAAAAAGAATACAAGGAAGACAAGAGACCACATTCCAGAGACATCTATAGCGTCTAATTATATTTTTAAATACAAAAAGGACATAAAATCATAATGGAATTGTAATTTAAAAAATACTCCCACTAGGGTAACAACAACAACACATTAATTCAAAGGCAGCTGGATCATCCTGTCATGTCATCAACATTTGGTTGGAAAAAAAATAGGCCACCACAAATGTGACCAGAAATTAAAAAATAAAATGGATTTGCCATGAAGGCTAAACATTGTGTAACAAACTTTGCCATCTTATTTATATTGAAACATATTTTTAAATACATTGTACAGTTCATTTTTCTCTGGTAATCCACTGGAAATCTACCCCTCCTGATCTGATCTGATATCAAAGTGATCCTAATCCTGTTTTTTGGTTTTGAACTACCCAAAATCCAAATCTGATTTGATCAGATAGGGATTACAAATATTGAGCTACTGGGCCCCGGTGATTACCTATCTGCACTCATAAATTGAATGCTCCATCCTGTGTTCAATGTTGGAACTGCATTATACATTCAGCTTGTGCAGATACAATTAAAACAAACAAGATACATTATGGCTCCAACACTTCCCTTTCTTTGGTTCTTCTTCCTCATGCATTGGTTTGTTGGAACTATTCTTGGTTATTTTAATCTCTCTCTTTGGACAATCTGATTGCCATGCTTTGTGATTCCCCCCACACTGACTATACTTTGGTTCCTTCTCAGTTTCTACCGCTGGACAACTTATCCCTATATTTGCAATAAATCACCAAGGCATGTCTTCAGACCAAAGAACTGTGACCAAACTTACATCGTCTGCACTGTATTGGCTTGGGTTCAAATATCCTCAATGGGTAACTGATGTGATCCAGGAATACTTCGTCCACCACCGAAGTCCATAGAGACTTGGCTTGGGAAACGGAAGGTCATCGGTACGAGTCCCCGAAAGACCAAGTGCAACCGATGTGTCCCTGAGCAAGGCACCTTTGACGACACTGATACCCGGGCAGTACCTATGGCAGCCCACTGCTCCTAACACTAGGATAGAATGCAGAATGTACATTTCCCATCTGTGGGACGATTCATGGTATATTCTTCTACATGTATTCAATTCAATGATTATCTCTTCTAAACCATCAACGTGCATGTTAGACCCAATTCCAACTAAGCTGTTGAAGGAAGTTTTTCCATTAATTAGCACTTATTTATTAAATATTATGAATATGTCTTTATTATCAGGCTATGTTCCACAATCATTCAAAGTAGCAGTGATAAAACCGCTTCTTAAAAAGCACAACCTCGATCCAGAGGTTTTAGCCAACTATAGACCTATTTCTAATCTTCCGTTCCTCTCAAAAATTCTTGAGAAAGCGGTCGCAAAACAGTTGTGTGATTACTTAAAAAACAATGATTTATTTGAAGCTTTTCAGTCTGGCTTTAGAACACATCATAGCACAGAGACAGCTCTGGTTAAAGTCACAAATGACATTCTAATAGCCTCTGACAAGGGACGTGTCTCTATTCTTGTTTTGCTCGATCTCAGTGCTGCATTTGATACTATCGACCATGATATCTTATTGCAAAGACTAGAGCACTTAGTTGGCATACAGGGAACTGCTTTAGACTGGTTTAGGTCCTATCTATCTGAACGCTCTCAGTTTGTACGTGTCAATGATGAATCTTCCACGCAAACCAAAGTTAGCCATGGAGTGCCACAGGGCTCAGTGCTCGGACCTATTTTGTTCACATTATATATGCTTCCGTTAGGCAATATTATAAGGAATCATTCTGTAAACTTTCATTGTTATGCGGATGATACTCAACTATATTTATCAATCAAGCCTGATGAAATTAATCATCTAAATACAATTCAAGACTGCCTTAAGGACTTAAAAACGTGGATGACCTTAAACTTTTTGATGTTAAACACGACCAAAACTGAAGTTATTGTACTTGGCCCGAATAATCTACGAAACAAATTATCTAAGGATATACTAACTATGGATGGCATTAATTTGGCCTCCAGTGAGACTGTAAGGAATCTTGGTGTTATATTTGATCAGGATTTATCCTTTAACGCCCACATAAAATCAATTTCAAGGACCGCCTACTTCCATCTACGTAACATTGCAAAAATCAGGCATATCTTGCCTCAAAACGATGCAGAGAAACTAGTCCATGCATTTGTTACTTCAAGGCTGGATTATTGTAACTCTTTATTATCAGGGTGTACCAAGAAGTCAGTCAAGTCGCTTCAGCTGATTCAAAATGCTGCGGCTCGTGTACTAACCAGAGTTAGGAAAAGGGACCACATTACTCCTGTTCTGGCTGCCTTACACTGGCTCCCTATAGAACACAGGATAGAATTTAAAATTCTTCTTCTCGCCTACAAAGCCCTTAATGGGCAGGCGCCATCTTACCTTAAAGAACTCATTATACCCTACTGTTCTACTAGGGCATTGCGTTCCAAGAATGCAGGGTTGTTGGTTGTTCCTAGAGTCTCTAAAAGTACAATGGGAGCCAGAGCCTTTTCTTATCAAGCTCCACATTTGTGGAATCAGCTTCCAGTTTGTGTTCGGGCGGCAGACACCCTATCCGTTTTTAAGAGTGCGCTTAAGACCTTCCTTTTTGATAAAGCTTATAGTTAGGGCTGATTAGATCCAGCCCCTAGTTTTGCTGATATAGGCTTAGTTTGTCGGGGGACATCTTACTTCTTCCTTCTCTCTGTCTATAGCTGTGTACTCTCATGTTCCGATTAACCCAGCTTCCCCAAATGTCTTTCTTTTTGGTGTCTATATACGCCGGGATCTGGAGTCATGGATGATCCTGCGCTCCTCTGTCCTGGATCGCGAGCCCTGGATCTTGAGTCGTGGCTGTGGTCCTGGATCATAGGTCCTGGATGGATATCCTCGTGGATTCATCTTCCTATTATACACACATGCATTTCCAAACATTTGGACTACCTATGTTGCAAATGTATTATCTTTTCAATTTACACACGGCATCTATTGCACGTCTGTCCGTCCTGGGAGAGGGATCCCTCCTCTGTTGCTCTCCCTGAGGTTTCTCCCATTTTTCCCTTTAAACTGTGGGTTTTCTCCGGAAGTTTTTCCTTGTACGATGTGAGGGTCTAAGGACAGAGGGTGTCGTATTGTCATACTGATATTTTGTACAAACTGTAAAGTCCACTGAGACAAATGTAACATTTGTGATATTGGGCTATATAAATAAACATTGATTGATATATAAATAAACATTGATTGATGTACACACTTCAATTGCTGTATTATTTACTCGAGGAATTTACACTATACCTAAGTGTTTATTATACAATTGTTATCTTCAAAACCCTTTCTGGTTCTTTGAAGGCTCTATTCAGACTATCTTCTGGTTATTTTCTGCATCAATCCCTATTATCTTTTACGACAACAAAAAACAATATCTTGGACATAACCGCAAGACTGTAACCTCTTCACATTCTGTTGAAATTGTGAGTCCAGCCATATTTTACACATTGCTGTTTTGAATCACTGAGGCCCCGGCCACACGAGGACGAAAACGGTCGTTTGCGTTACTTTTTAGTGTCATATAGACCATTCGGCCACACGAGGACGACACTAAACGACTGCGGAAACGATAACGGGTCCCAAGGTGGATAGAACAGCATACGCAACGCTCTGGGGGGTCAAACGGCTCCGTGTGTACGCCCTATACGATCATTTTCTGATAATGATGACGCCTCTCCCCACCTCTGCTGCTCACCCCCGCGTCAAAGTAAACTGCACACTGAATTCAGATTATTTATCTCTCTCGATATGGACATAAACGCGAGAGAAGTCTAATCTAACAGGACGGAGACACCTCTCAAACTACCTAAACTAGTTATAAATATGTTTATTTTTACTGTCGGCCGGGTCACTCATTACTGGATCAGCTGCTGCATGAAACAGACACTGACGCTGTCCGAAGAGAGATTCGTTATTCATTTGTTTTAAAGCTCAATAAATAACAAAGAAGACCTTTGACCGGCACTTTTATAATTTTGTCCGGAAGATTTAAACTTTAATTCACGTTGACTGGCGAAAAACTCTGCCCGGTTCCCTCGGCCCCCACCGCGGAGAATAAACAGAAGGGAAATCATGACAACCATGCTTCTTCGCTGCTTTTGTGGAGGAAGTTACAGCGCCACGTACAGGCTCCTGCATATGTACTGCAGCTTCTCCAGCGGTTGGAGCTAAACGGAGCGGTCTCGTGTGGACAGGCACTATCCGGTGAATATTGCGTGTGGACGGAAGCTTTTTTGCGATTGCGTTAATCCTATGCGTTTAGCCGTTTTCGTCCTCGTGTGGCAGGGGCTAATATGTGGATGACAGTTGAACTGGATGATGTAACATTTATGCCATCTGCTAGAAAGAAGAGGTATCGCTCTGTTGGCGTCGTTTGGACAACAAAAACAGAGTGAAGCTCTCATACCATAAACAATCTTTTAGTACAGACACCGTCCTGCAGAGAGCACACAGCCCAACAGCACGTTTTTGGTCTAGCGTCATTTTACAAAACGTTTGCATTAAGACACTAAGACTAGCTGATCCATTGTAAAGGTCAGTCCACCTTAAATGAGCAGTGGGTGATCAGCAGGTGAAAGGCAGGACGCGGGAACTTGGTCCTGAGGAGATGTAACGATTATTAAACAAGAAATAGTCGAGTCAAGGGGTCAAAGAAATGAACATTTGTGATTATTAGCGAATCGGTTGCAGATGGGTGAAAACAGGCTTAGGGAGTAACGTATTACATGTAACGGCATTAGGTCATCAGGATACAAAATAGGAAAATGTATTCCCTTACAGTTACAGAAGCAAAAACACTCCGATAACAGGTACATTTATGTAAAACAGGGCTCATTAACAGGATAGCAATGATACAAAACATTTAGAAATAAAGAACAATACATTAATTCATCCTATCTCTCTATATGGAATGTTGGAGCCCTCAATCCAAATAAAATGGTTCATCAACAGTCAGTGGTTAACGTATACATCAGAATGACAAAAACATTAAACATATTGTCCACTTCTGTTGATAAAGATGGAGTTCATTTAACTCTTATATGGATGTTGTACAACAATGTTAATCCAGTCAGACAGATTTCTCTCACGTGTGAACTGTTATAAGACTTATTCATTGTCCTCTCCATCAGCTTCTGTTTCCATGTGTTCAGCTGAGCTGCTGATTGGAGGCTCTGCCTCTCCGTTATCCTCAGTTTGAATTTCATTAAGCTGTGAGGACTGACGACCAACACACTTGTGCCTTTTGAAATAACCATTCCATTTAAATATTTTATCACAAACTTTGCACTTGTATATTTCCTCTCCTGTGTGGACTCTCATGTGTGTCTTTAAATTTCCACTCCGTGAAAAAGCTTTCTTACAGACTGAGCAGCTGTGTGCTTTCTCTCCTGTGTGGACTCTCATGTGTGTCTTTAAATTGATATTCTGTGAAAAATCTTTCTTACAAACTGAGCAGCTGTGTGCTTTCTCTCCTGTGTGGACTCTCATGTGTTTCTTTAAACTTCCACTCTGTGAAAAAGCTTTCTTACAGACTGAGCAGACGTGTGTTTTCTCTCCTGTGTGGACTCTCATGTGTTCCTTTAAACTTCTACTGTGTGAAAAAGGTTTCTTACAGACTGAGCATTTGAATGCTTTCCCTCCTGTGTGGACTCTCATGTGTTCCTTTAAACTTCCACTATGTGAAAAAGCTTTCTTACAGACTGAGCAGATGTGTGTTTTCTCTCCTGTGTGGACTCTCATGTGTGTCTTTAAATGTTCCTTCCGTGAACAAGCTTTCTCACAAACTGAGCATTTTAATGCTTTCTCTCCTGTGTGGAATATCATGTGTGTCTTTAAATGTCCACTCCGTGAAAAAACTTTCTCACAAACTGAGCATTTGAATGGTTTCTCTCCTGTGTGGATTCTCATGTGTGCCTTTAAAGTTCCACTCTGTGAAAAAGCTTTCTCACAAACTGAGCAGCTGTGTGCTTTCTCTCCTGTGTGGATTGTCATGTGTGCCTTGAAATGTTCCTTCCGTGAAAAAGCTTTCTTATAAACAGAGCAGCGAAAGGGTTTCTCTCCTGTGTGGACTCTCATGTGTTGATCTAATTTGTTTCTATATCTAAAAGCTTTCTTACAGACTGAGCAGCTGAATGGTTTCTGCTCAGCACTACATCGGGGATCACTGACAGATTTGTGTCTATTTTTCGGTGAGTTTGAGCCTGAGGCAAGTTCTCTGGTCTCCTTCCAATCAGCACTGTGTTCAGCGTCAGGTTCAGAAGAGTCATCAGTGTCTTCAGAAGAGTCTCCAGTATGGTCCTCAGTCTTTGGTTGTAAACTGCTCTCTGGATCTGAGTTCCTGGCTGGTTCTGGTCCTCGACAGTCATCTCCATCAGCTTCTGTTTCCATGTGTTTAGTTGGTCTTTGATCAGGCTGTGAGGACTGAGGTTTCTCTGTATCATCTTCACTCTTCACAGGGTCAGGAGTGAAAGTAGACTTGGTGGTATCAGCCTCCTCCAGCTCCTGAAGCTGCTCTCCCTCCTGACTGATCCTGAGTTCCTCCTGTTCCTGCTTAATGTGTGGGGGGGGGGGGCTCTGGGTCCTCCTGGTCCAGACTGGTGCTCCACTCCTGCTGGTCAGGGAGAGGTTCTTCTTTAACCACCACCAGCTGCTGGACATCTGCAGGAAACAAGAAACACACTGTTATATCAGTCTTGGACCTAGTCAATATAATTAGGTATGTTATTGAATTACAGTTTCCAGAGAAGAGAGGCCCATCGTCTCTTCCGCAATTATTAGGGGTGAGCAGAAGTGCAAAGAGGCCCTCCTCAGGATAATACAGTTAAGTCTTGTTATTTAGGTGGTTCATATCCTGACAGGGTATGAATTACACCTAAAGAGGTCAAGAGATAATGACTTTTCAACATCTGGAACATATGTGGGTGTGTTGGCTAATGTAAGGGAAATTGTGTGTGCTTTCATTACAGCTGCTATATATGATGTGAAAGACTTGTACTCGTTGGAGCATTACCACTATTGACTGCTTGTGTGCAACGTAATGTTTCCTCATTATTATTGATTGTTGTACAACGAAATAATAATTAATCAACTATATCTGTGTTTGTGTTTTATTGATTCCTCTCTGTTTTTATTCTTTCCTTCTGTGAGTGCAGAATTGCCACTCAGTCAGAAAAAATGGTCTAATTATGTTGGCTCAATTCACCTCATGTAGCCTAGCCCCTTTCCACTTACCGTTAAAAATGAAAAAGGTTTTTTTTCTTCTGGTTTAGCACTAGCCGCAATGTAAACAATGAATTGTATTTGGGATTGTTCACAGATACACTACGCCAGGGCTATTCAATTAGTTTGGAATGGGGGCCGGTTGATGAAAATGATCCAAAGCAAGGCGCCGGGAAAAATATGGCTTAAAATATGAGCAATCATATTAAGATCTTCAGATACAGTACAACAGCATAGTGGAGTGCATATATTGTGTTTAATTCAATCAAACAACATAGCCCCAAGGCCTTTATTGATCTAAGTGCTAAGTTGTGTAACGCAAGACACATTGAGAGCATCATTGCGAAAGGGAATGCAGCAAAATAATCGTTTTTGTTTCGATTACGTTGTTTTCATAATCGTTGCAAGACAAAATCATAATAGAGATTAAAATACGGTTAATTGCACAGCCCTAATTCAAACCTTATTTAAGTAAAAGTGTGCAAGTATTATCAGAACATTTTACGGCACCCTCTTATGTCATAGTAATGATGGTGCAGTCAAATGTTCCCTGTCAGTGTTTCATTTATGATGTTTCTTGATTATTTTGAATGTTGCATTTTACTGCTGTACATGTTTAAAGTTGCGCTTGTATAAATGATTATAGATGAGGGAACCTGCTCAATATTAAAATATTTGTGTTTTTTATATACAGTACCAGTCAAAAGTTTGGACACACCTTCTCATTCAATTGTTTGTTTATTTTAAACCGCTCTTAAAAAAGAATAATCTAGATGTTTCAGTAATGAACAATTACAGGCCCATATCAAACCTCCCATTTCTAGGTAAAATCATTGAAAAAGTAGTTTTTCAACAGTTGAGTAATTTCTTGCATTTAAATAACTGTTTCGATGTGTTCCAGTCAGGCTTTCGTCCAAACCACAGCACTGAGACTGCTCTTGTAAAGGTCTTTAATGACATCCACTTGGCTTTCCGCGACTGCCGACATTCCTCGGGATGGTGACGTTTTATCACCGGTTCATCCCCCGGGCGGCCCACACCATGTGCCCGCTGTATGAGGCCCTCAAGGACAAGTCACCCGGTCAGGCCATAGACTGGACGGCTGAAAGGGAGGCCACTTTCGATGCCACCAAAGCCGCCCTGAGCGAAGCCGCCATGTTGGCTCACCCATCGCACAAGGCCCCCATCGCTATCACCACCGACCCCTCTGACTACGCTGTGGGCGCGGTGCATGACAATGGGTCGACGGCGCCTGGCAACCG
The DNA here is from genome assembly GCF_902827175.1 of Gymnodraco acuticeps. Classification (NCBI taxonomy): domain Eukaryota; kingdom Metazoa; phylum Chordata; class Actinopteri; order Perciformes; family Bathydraconidae; genus Gymnodraco; species Gymnodraco acuticeps. Next base: position 59,838 of record NW_022990973.1, read on the forward strand.
TTCACCTTTTTCAGCCGCCAGTTGACTCCCAGGGAGCACAAGTACAGCGCTTTCGACAGGGAACTCGTTGGTCTCTATTTGGCGGTTTGCCACTTCAGTTTCCTGCTGGAAGGCCGGGAGTTTGCAGCGCTCGTGGATCACAAGCCACTTACTTTCTGCATGTCCAAAGTGGCCGAGCCGTGGTCTGCCCGACAGCAACGCGAGCTTTCGTACATCTCCGAGTACACCACGGACATACGACACATCGCTGGCAAGGCTAACGCGGTTGCAGACTCTCCAGATCGGTCATCGGAGCTGTGCAGCTGGGAATCGATTACCTCCGCATGGGCGCTGACCAGGCATCTGACCACGGGGTCCAGACCCTCAAGGTCTTGGTCACGGGATTACGCCTGGAAGAGGTTACGGTTGGTGACTTAGGCGCGAAGCTGTGGTGTGACATCTCCACGGGCCAGCCTCGACCGCTAGTACCTGCGGACTGGCGCCAATCAGTTTTTGAGGCGGTTCACAATTTTTCCCATCCCGGTAGGAAACCGTCCGTGAAGTTGGTGTCGCAGAAGTTCGTGTGGCAGGGGCTTAAGAAGGATGTGAGGTCCTGGGTCGACTCATGCGTGGCCTGTCAATGGGCTAAGGTCCACCGCCATACTAGCACCTTTTGAACTTTTTACGGTTCCTGAGAGGAGGTTTGACCATGTCAATGTCGACATCATAGGTCCGCTTCCCCCCTCTCATGGTTTCACCTAGCTGTTTACGATGGTGGACAGGACGACCCGCTGGCCCGAGGCCGTTCGCCTCACCTCGATGTCGGCTTCCAACTTCGCCCGCGCTTTCATCGGCACGTGGGTGGCGCGCTTCAGGACCCCGTCTGACCTCTCCTCTGACCGCGGTTCTCAGTTCACCTCGGAGCTGTGAAACGTGGTTGCTGTGGGTTTGGGGGTCAAGCCGCACCGCAGCTCGAACAGCCACTCCGTACAATCACGCATGTCACCGGTTTGAAACCTGCAGATCGCCTTATATGGACGCCGGAAGCCGATGAAGCCTTCATTAACATGAAGCTGGCTCTCCAATCCCCGCCGACGCTAGGTCTAACTGATCCTACCAAGCCTTTTACACAGGCAGTAGATGAACGCGATGGGTGTATGACCTCAGTTCTCCTTCAAGATCATGGGGGAAAACAGAGGCCTGTTGCCTATTTCTCCTCCAAGCTAGACCCTGTGCTGCTGGCCTGCCAAAATGTCTCCGTGCAGTTGCTGCAGCTGAAAAAGCTCTCTACTCCTCACGTGACATTGTAGGTTATGCACCTTTAACACTGTTGGTTCCAGATGCTGTTTCTCTCATCCTCTGTGAACAGACAACATCACACCTCTCTGTTGCACGTTATCTTAGGTATCACACATGCCTGTTAGACATGCCTAATGTTGAAGTCAAATGCTGTACCACTCTGAACCCAGCATCTCTTATGCCTCTCCCAGAAGACGGTGACGAACACGACTGTGTTGCCGAGCTTCTTATTGTATGTACTCCCAGACCTGACTTAAGAGATGTACCCCTGACCAACCCTGACCTTATTTTGTATGTTGATGGGTCCGCCTCTCGCGACCCTGTGGGCACTAATCGGGTGGGTTTCTCTGTTGTTTCAGATTCTGCTGTGCTCTGTTCCGGACCGCTCCCATGCCACCTCTCAGCAGAAGCAGCAGAGCTCGTAGCACTCACTGAGGCCTGCACTTTTGCTAAAGGCAAATCTGTAACTATCTACACTGACTCAAGTTATGCTTTCGGGGTAGTACATGACTTTGGCGCTATTTGGAAGTGTAGACAATTTTAAAAAATCTGACGGTAAGCCAGTACTCGTTGCAGGCTTATTGGCTACTCCCGTCTGAAGTTGCATTATGTAAACGCTCTGCACACACCGGCAACACTGACCCCGTCTCATTAGGAAATGTGCTAAATTGACACATGGGTTAGACCATGTGTCAAAAGGGGGGATGTTAGAGGCCATTAAGAGAACTTAGTCCATCAGAGGCTAAGAAACACTGTCTAGTAATGGTTGACATATGGTCCAAATGGGTTGAAGCATTTCCAGTAAACGCACAAACAGCAAATGCTGTGGCTAAAGCTTTACTAAGGGAAATTATTCCTAGATGGGGGATACCAAGCAAGATCTCTAGCGACAATGGTTCACATTTTGCTAATGAGGCCATTGCAGAGTGGTGGTGCGGTGGAAAGAGAGAACGGTATAATCAAAAACAAGTTAGCAAAATGCTGCGCAGACACAGGTTTTCCTGGACACAAGCCCTGCCCATTGTGCTGATGTACATGAGGATGCGGAAACGAACACGGAGTCAACTCAGCCCTTTTGAGATCCTTTTTGCAGCTCCTCCACAGATTGGGATCAAGGCGCCAGGATGTCCTCTCCCCTCCACAACTTTGTGTGAGGATGATATGTTGTCATTGTGTTAACCTGTCATCCAATTTAGCAGATATTAGACGCCAGGTAGCGGCAGCTCTGCCTACCCCTGCTACTGGTCCACTCCACCGTATCCAACCAGGCGACTTCGTGCTGGTCAAGGACTTCCGGAGAAAGAGCTGGAAATCCAGCCGTTGGCAAGGTCCCTACCAGGTGCTTCTCGTCACCCAGACAGCGGTCAAGGTCGCCGAGAGAGCCACGTGGGTCCACGCCAGCCACTGCAAAGCTGTCATCTCCGCCCCAGTCTAGCCGGTCCAGCAGAAATAGACAACGACAAGTCACCACCAGCACCACACACGCAGTACATACACCCTAGTACCACACACAAGAATCATGGGCGACAGTCAGCTGTGCTTTTTCATATGCCTCTGGTTCCTTGTCTGTGCCGTCATGGTGTGGGGTTTAACTGATATGGTCATGAAGGCACGGGCTCAGTCAGACTAGGCACGGGCTCAGTCAGACTAGACACATCCACTAAGGAGACGACGACACCAACATAAACTTTGTGCCTGATCACTGGCGATTGATTGAAGATGGAGCCCCTCGGACAATAATTAGCTAGCACCCACCTGGAAAGTATGATCTCCTCTGCATTTGTACAATACACCGCTCTCCCTCAAGCCACTGACAAAGTTACGGCCAACCCAGATTCAGCCCCCACTGATTCCGACACTGAAGAGTCGGACACCGAACTGTAAAATTGTGTGTAAAATTGCCATTCCCTCGTTTCATTATTATTTTGCTTTCCACATACGGAGTCTGTCCTCCACAAAAACAGCCACTTTCCATGATATGTTTGTAATGTGTTTACTTAAACCAGCGATGGGGTGTATTCATTGATGTGTTATATCAGTCTATCCTGTCCTATTTTTTTCTTATATTACTTTATATGGTAAAACCAAATGATGATATTATGCTTAGAAACTGTTTGGTCAACTCGACCTGTTGTACCACACGGTAGCTTCCCGCCAAGGTCGTACCTGGAGGATGCGGCTCTCCCTATGCGCATGTATATGCTGCGGCTTTTGGACTCGCCAGTTTCGTCAAATTAGTTATTATTTGCACACTTATCTTTACTCTGTTCGTCCAGAACATCTGTTCTAACCCACTGTACAGCAGACAAGACCTTCTGGACATTGGGTTACATGTCGGACCACTGGATATCCCCATTAACGCTCCCGACGACATCATCAGGCTAGCAACGGGTTCACCGGGTTTGTTTACATTGCCTCCCCGGACAAGGAGGCTCCGTAGACGGCGAAGAGATCGCAGGCAAAAGTGAGGCTGTAGAGGAGGCGCTCGTGAGAAGCTAACCCAGGCTCCGCACCGCGCCCCTCTCCCCAGCCTTCTCCTTGCAAATGTGCGGTCTCTGGTGAACAAAATGGACTATCTACGACTGTGGATTATAAACAACAAACGGATTACGGACACAAACATTCTGATCTTCAGAGTCATGGCTGCATGAGGGCATTCCTGATAGCACGATCACGTTACTAGGCCTTCACTGCACCCGTTCGGACAGAACAGCTGACTGTGGTAAGATGCGCGGAGGAGGACTGTGCATTTATGTCAACAACTCCTGGTGTACAGACAACAGCACCATTACCAGGCATTGTTCCGCCGACCTAGAATTTCTCATGGTTAAATCCAGACCCTTTTATCTGCCCAGAGAATTCACTTCCATCATTACAATTGCAGCCTATATACCACCCGATGCTAATGCTAAGCTAGCTATGAAGGAACTGCATGTAGCCATTAGCACGCAACAGACATTACACCCGGAGTCTGTCTTCATCATTGCTGGAGATTTCAATCACTCCAACCTAAAGACTGTTCTCCCCAAATTCCACCAACATGTCTCATGTCCCACAAGAGGAGATAAGACCCTGGATCATGTATATACTAATATCAAAGATGCATATAAGGCCCTCCCTCTCTCCCATCTGGGTCAGTCAGACCATATCTCACTGTTCCTTCTACCCAAATACCACCCCCTTATCAGACGAGTCAAGCCCTCGGTCAAGACAGTGAAAGTCTGGCCTGAGGGAGCAGAGTCCAATTTACAGCATCAGCTTCACATCACCAACTGGAACAACTTCGCTTTAACTACCACTATGGATTCCCAAGTAGACATTGACGCATACACCTCTTCTGTTTTGGATTGCATCAACACCTACATCAGTGATGCCACCACCACCAAACAGATCAAAATATTCCCTTATCAGAAGCCATGGATGGATGGGCAGGTCCTCCAACTGCTGAAGGCACGTGACACCGCCTTCAGGTCAGGAGACGCGCAGGACTACCGTCTAGCCAGGGCTGAGCTGAAACGGGGCATCAAAAGGGTGAAGCACTGCCACAAGCTAAAGATTGAGGAGCACTTTAACACCTCTGACCCCCGACGCATGTGGCAGGGGTTACAGACCATCACAGACTTCAAACCCACCCGGGCATCCCCCCCGTCCACTGACCCCTCTCTTCCAGATGAGCTTAATTATTTGTATGCTCGTTTTGACAGGGTCAATCATGAGGTAGCCACTAGGGCCACTCTCCCTGCAGACCATCTGCCCCTCACACTCTCCACCACAGATGTGCATGCTGAACTGAGCAGGACAAACACACGTAAGGCCACTGGCCCCGATGGCATCCCCGGACGTGTACTCAGCTCTTGTGCTGAGCAGCTGACCAGAGTCCTGACTGACATCTTTAACCTGTCCTTGGCCCAAGGAAAAGTCCCCACGTGCTTCAAATACACCTCCATTGTGCCTGTTCCCAAGCACACCTCTCCAACAAGCCTTAATGACTACCGACCTGTGGCACTTACATCGACCATCATGAAGTGTTTCGAGAGGCTGGTCCTGGCTCGGCTTAAATCATGCCTCCCACCCACATTTGACCCCTACCAGTTTGCCTATCGTCGGAACAGGAGTACGGATGACGCCATCTCCACAGCACTACACCCTGCCCTCTACCATCTGGATCAGAGCAACACATACGTACGATTCCTGTTCATTGACTTTAGCTCGGCATTCAACACCATCATTCCTTCAAAACTGATTACCAAGCTCAGTGACCTTGGCATCGACCCCTCCCTCTGCAACTGGATACTGGACTTTCTCACAAACAGACCCCAGCATGTTAGAATAGGCAAGCTCACATCCTCGAATCTCATCCTTAGCACTGGTCTCCCACAGGGCTGTGTGTTAAGTCCCCTCCTATATTCCCTCTTCACACATGACTGCAAACCTGTACATGGCTCAAAAAACCATCGTTAAGTTTGCAGACGACAGTGGTCGGGCTTGTCAGCAACAATGACGAGACGGCATACAGGGAAGAGGTTGAGCATCTGGCAGAGTGGTGCGCTAACAACAACCTGGCTCTCAACACCAAGAAGACGAAAGAGGTCATTGTGGACTTCAGAAGGAACAAAGACGGCACGCACTACCCAGTCCATCTTAGTGGAGAAGAGGTTGAGCGGGTCACCAGCTTCAAGTTCCTGGGAGTCCACATCTCGGAGGACCTCTACTGGACCACCAACACCTCAGCCCTAGTCAAGAAGGCTCACAAGCGCATCTTCTTCCTGAGGAAACTGGCAAAACTCCGCCTATCCTCCCAGGTGCTAATGAACTTCTACCGTTGCACCATCGAGAGCATCCTCTCCACCTGCATATCAGTATGGTACGGTAACTGCATGGTCAAGGACAATAAATCACTGCAGAGGGTGTGCAGAGGGTGGTGAAGATCGGACAACGCATCATCAAGATGCCTCTCCCCTCCATAGCCTCAGTCTATGAAAAGCGGTGCCTGCGAAGGGCACGAAACATCATCAGAGACTCTTCCCACCCCAACCATACACTGTTTGTCCCCCTGCTTGGCACCCGCTCTGGGACACGCTACCACAGCCTCCCGGGTAGAACAAACAGGACTACGCACAGCTTCTTCCCTTCAGCAGTCGGACTGCTGACAATGAACCCCACGCTGTCCCATACTGCCTAGTTGTTGTCGTGTGCTGTGCTGAAGCGCAATTCTGTATTCACTGTATTTATTATTATCTGTGTATTTATTCCTATTTATACATTTCCCATCTATTTACCTTTATTTTTGTATCATTTATTTTGGTGTATACTTCTGATAATTGTGTATGTAACTGACTGTTTTGCACTCGGGTTAGACCATCCTTAAATTTCGTTACACTGTGCTTGCATTTTTGTAATGACAATAAAGTAATCTAATCTAATTGTAAAATCACAGTCAGGAGAAAGTCTTATCTCTTTTCCTTTCTAGACAGCAACAGTCCTCTATAAAACACACACACACACACACATTATACCCTGTGTGCACTCCTGCAGACTACTCTGTACTCTGTGAGACATGTACCTTTGAAGCGCTTCAAATAAAGAACCAACGAAAGACAACTCTGATTTGCTGAAAGACCATTTTATTGATTATTACTAGCACATCTCCAGATAGATAAATAAGTTTTCCACAACAACCTGCAGTCCTCGTCGGCAGAGCTCGTCAATGGCCAGACGCTGCGGGTCCCCGGGGATTTCATTCCCGCCGCCACTGTGCCCTGGTCTGCGGCCGGGCAGCGCTCCTCTCAGCTGGAGACCGCCGGGACATTCACTCCCGTTCCCACGTCGCAGCCCAGCAACCCAGCTGTCCGGGTGTCCCCCGGATTACGGTTGGCAGATTTCGTTTTTATTCGCCCCCTGCGGCCCCCTTACGACGGTCCGTTCAGGGTCATACGACACGGGGTCAAGATGCCTGGTGGTGGACGTTGGTGGCAGGCCTGAGACTGTGTCCGTCGATCGGATTAAGTCTGCTCACGTGGACGTTTCCAGGCCGTTGGAGTCAGTGTTAATTTCGTCAACGAAAACTATGACGAAAAATGTTCGTCAACGACCTTTTTTACATGACTAAGACGAGGAGACGACGAGCTAAAAATAGTTTCTTGATAACGAAAACTTTGACGAAATGTGTATATTTAGTTTTCGTAAACGAGACGGGACTAAGGTGTTAATGGTGGACTATCGGACATTAAAAAAGCAGGGTATTTCCCCCCAATTGTCCGTCTTGTCTGTCAAAATGCATCTTACGTTTCTAACTTGCTATATCATTATTTCTGATCTCTTCACTCCAGAAGAGCGATCTCTCTGTGTCTCTCTGTGTGCGGGGGGCGGGGCCTAACAGACACCCTGCAGCGGCACACAGAGATCTGCCGGGGACGGAGCGTTCAGAAGTATAGAGATACTCTACAAGGCTCGATGTGGACAAAGCTCGTTTGCCATTAGTGTTTTCTCGTTAGCGCGTTGACACGAGTAGAGTAGTCTGTCCAAACAGCCGGCCAAAAGGCGTCGTATTCAGTCGGAGAAATGCACAATTTTTGACTTCCTTAACTCGTAGCTCTGTTGCCCCAATTACGAGTGACGTTATCACATCAGGTACGCAGACTCAGAGGTGGGAGAAGTACTCAGATCTTGTAGTTAAGTAAAAAAAATACCGTAGTGTAGGAAGAGTTCCTCAAATAAAAGTATGATCATCAAAATATAGTGAAAGTAGCGACAGTAAAAGTAGTCATTGTGCAGATTGGTCCATTTCAGAATAATATATATGATATGTTTTATAATCAATCAATCAATCAATAGGATACGGCTGTAATAGGCCTAAGGCCTTTTAGTCGCTCATAAATAAATAAGTAGATCACTGATTCTTTATTTACTATGGATGCTGGCAACAGTCACATAGTCCAAAGTGAAGGTGATGTTTGACCAGTAGTGGTCGAGGCGGGATTTGAGACAGTTAACCGTCTTGGATGTGACAACGCTTTCTGGCAGATCATTCCACAAGTCAACCACACGCAGGCTGAAAAAGTTGCGGCGGATAGCCAGTCTTGAGTACTGTTTCTTCAACTTGAGGCAGTGTCCACGAGTCCTGGTGTTATAATCCCGTTGTAGTGGGCATGATGTTTTGTAGATGTTGTGGAGATATTTGAAAACTTCGATCATATCTCCCCTCGCCCTTCTCTAATACATACTCGGGATTTTAAGACGTTGCAGTCGTTCTTGATATGGTAGGTCCTTTAGTTCTGGAACCAGCTTCGTTGCCCTTCTCTGTATTTTCTCGATGAGCTCAGCATCCTTTTTGTACATGGGGGACCAAGCGACATTCCCATACTCGAGGAGTGGCCGTACAAGAGAGATGTATAAACTACGTACTACGTCAGAGTCCAAATAAGTGTATGATCTGCGGATCATTGCTAGGATACCATTGGCTTTGTTACTTGCCCGACGGATATGGTCACTAAATGTCAGGGTATTGTCAACATTCACACCAAGGTCCTTTTCATTCTGAGTCTCGGATAGGTTTATAGTGTTTGAATTATCACCCATATTATACTCATATTTTTTATTCAGAAAACCTAAGTGCATTACTTTGCACTTTGCTGCATTGAATTTGAGCTGCCAACACTCGGACCATCTTTGTATTTCTCTGAGATCTGACTGGAGTTTTTCTGCATCCTCTTTACACTTAATTTCCTTGAACACTTTAGTATCATCTGCAAACATCTGGACCATGGAGCTCACATTATCCGGTAGGTCGTTGATATAGAGGACAAACAGTGCAGGACCCAGGACACTACCTTGTAGAATTCCACTGAGAACTGGGCACCATCCAGATGGTTTCCCGTTAACAAAGACTCTCTGTCGCCTGTTTTTGAGAAAGTCTGAGATCCAGGTGAGTATGTCTCCACGGATACCATACCCATAGAGCTTATTCAGTAATCTTTTGTGAGGTACAGTATCAAATGCTTTCTGGAAATCCAAATAAATGGCATCGAGACTTCCTCTTTCGTCAAGGGTACGAGACCATATGTCAAGGCAGGCCAGGAGTTGGGTTGAACAGGATCTGCCCTGGACGAAGCCGTGTTGGCGGTCTGATAATAGGTTGTTTGAGTCAAGATGTTCTATGACGACATCACGCACCAAGGATTCAAGGAGTTTGCATACTACTGCTGTAAGGCTGACAGGCCTATAGTTTCCAGGATTGCTTCGGTCACCTTTTTTGAATATAGGAGTTACATGACCATCTTTCCAAGGCTGTGGTACCACACCTTCATCAAGCGATTTTTTAAATATGGTAAGTAAGGGTTCATCTAGTTCGTCACACAGTTCTTTGAGAATCCTGGGATAGATGCCATCCGGTCCTGATGCTTTTGAGGCATCTAAGTTCGATAGTTTTTTATGGATGTCCTTAGATGTGAAGTCCAATTTATTTAGTGTAGTATTAAATGGTCTGTCCTGGAAGTCTGGTATTGATGAGGTATCCTCCTTTGTGAACACACTAGCAAAGAAGGAATTTAGTGTATTGGCTTTGTCCTTGTCATTTTGAGCCAGGCTGCCATTAGCCTTTTTCAGATCTCCGACTGTGGCATTGACTTTTAGCTTGCTTCTGGCATATTTATAAAAAGCTTTCGGATTCTCTTTGGCTTCCTTTGCAATTTTTCTTTCATGCTCTCTTTTAGCTTTCTGACACTCCCATTTAACTTGGTTGCACAATTTTGCATAGGAACAACGGTCACTCTCTGTACCAGATAACCTTTGTAAGGTGTAAGCTGCACTTTTTGATTTGATTTGATGTTTGATTCTATCATTTATCCATTCCGGAGTAGAGCGATTTTTCTTACTTTTTCCCGACGACATAGGGATGTGCCTCTTGCAACTTGTTAGGATTTTTTCTTCCATGGCCTCCCACTGTGCTGAAGCTGACTTGTTTTCAAATGTCTGTGCCCAGTCTGTCCCAATCATTTCCTGTTTCAGGCCTTCATAATTTCCTTTATCAAGGATGAACTTGCGGTTTGGATTGTCGCATATCTCATGGTAGCATAGAAATTTGAAAGACAGGCAGTCATGGTGACTTTTTCCTAGTGGTGCTTCATGGCATAGATCCTCAACCATTCCCTCCTCATTTGTGATAATTAGGTCAAGCACGTGTGGGGTTTGGTTTCCTCTTGCATGAGTTGGTTTTGTTACATGTTGAAATACGTAGCAGTCTCTCAAGCATTCAAGGAACATGGATGCAGGGTGGTTTTCACTCTCTGGTGCCCGTATGGGTTGCCAACCAATTTCAGGATAGTTAAAGTCTCCCATAATTAAAACGTGGCTGCGGTTTAGTGAGGGAGCTTCGTCAACTAAACTTCTAGTTTCAGAGTTGCCAATATCTTGACAGTTTGGTGACCGGTAGACACATCCAACCAGAAGACGGTCCGTATTGCGGAGTTGTATTTCACACCACACAGATTCTGTAGATGTACAGCCCTTCAAGTTCTTAGGTACTGCTCTGAGGTAGGATTTCGTGTAGATACAGACACCTCTTCTACCCTCATCTAGATTGCTGAAAATGTCATATCCACTGATGTTCAATTCACATAACTGGATTGGTACTTGTGGGTTTTTTGGAAGTGCTTCACTAATAGCTATAATATCTGGGTCATATTTATCAATGTTTGCTACCAGTTCATTTCTCTTATTCATAACAGAATCTGCATTAGTGTAAAGACATTGAAGGCCCTTAGAAAGTCCTCTACTACTCTCTGAGTTGTTATTATTTATGTATTTGTGGGTTCTGTCATGTTTTAATTTGGTTTGATTTTTTGCCAAACAACTTTCATGTCCCACACTGGTCCTTGTATTTTGAACCGCCATATGTTCGTTCCGTCCTCTTCCATTTTGATTTTTGCTTTCTTGACAAGGTCGTTCCTCTGTTCCCGTTCTTCTTTGGAGAGGTCGTTTGCCACACTTATTAACTTGAACTTTGCTGATGCGTTCTTCAATTTGTGGAGACTTGACATTATTTTTCGTTTCTCGAAAGTGGAATTTGTGGTAATCAGCATTGGTCTGTTTTTTTCCGGTTCTCGAGTCCCGAGGCGTATCACCTTTGATGCCAAAACCCCTTCGATTCCCAACTCGTTTTTTATCAGATCGTTTATCGTATCTTCATCATGCCGTTTCCTGGCATCTATATTTTCGTCCTCACTTTCTTGTAATCTGTGTATAACAATGTTTTTCTCTCTGCTCTCTTCTGACTGTTGTTCTCTCGTAAACTCCCTGATTGCCGATTTGACTAGTACCTTATCGTGTATTGTTTTCTTCCTGACAACATCTGACCACGTAGGTGAAGTATCATCCTCAGTTACAGAGTCACTGTCTCCCTCCTTAGGTGGGCTCACCTGTATGTCTTGGGAGATGAGCTGTGTGATAAGCTCTCTGGTGTAGTTTTGTTGTTTCTCTGCTTGCTTAATTATCATCTCCTCTAGTGCGTCCAATCTTTTTACTAATTCAGGTGATGAAATTGTTTCTTGTTGTTTATTGTTTTCCAACAGTTCCTCTGATTTTGAATCCTTCAGTGCCTTGCGGGTTTTATCCTGGCATTGCTTACTACACAGCCACATCAAGTCATCACGCCGTGTGACTGCATACTGTGCATTTGTTAGTTTCAGACATTTTGCACATGTGTGTTTATTGCAATTTTCACATTCTAGTATCTTTGTGCCGACCTCACTGAATATGACTTGGCAGATATTACATACCCAGGAGTCTTCATCTGCTGTTTTATTGACATTTGTTACATCATTACCTCCCTCTTTTTTATTGTCAGGTGGCTAATTTCCGGCAAACTGTATAGCTGTTTGACTTACGAGCCTCATCTTCCCTTTATCTTCTTCATTCTCTTGCTCGTCTTTCTTCTGTTTTGGATTATTTCCCGGCATGTCTTGTTGTTGTTGTCGCTAGAGATTTGTCTGATTGTCGGCTCTTCCTGGAGCTGACAATCGGACAGCTGTTAGCTCCGTTAGCAGCTAACTCTCCTCAACCCACTCACGTAATGCCCGTCTCTTTCTCCGGTAAACTCTGGGTCTTTTCTCCGGTAAACTCCGTGTGTTTACTCCGGTAAACTCCGTGTGTTTTCTCCGGTAAACTCCATGTGTTTTCTCCGGTAAACTGCGTGTGTTTTCAACCTCAAAATGCACCGATAACTGTGAGTGCAGAGCTGCGTGTTCTCCGTTTTTTTTCAAAAGCTTTAGCTTAGCGGTGGTGACGATTGATGATGATTGATCATGAAAGTGTTCTCAAAGCTGGTAAAGGTGCAGCTCGTTTGAATGACTTTGTATTCTGCAGGGTAGCTTGTGGATTTACTCCAGATGGAACTAAAGTCTGATTTAACACTTGATTAGATTTCACATCATTCATCCAGATCTGTAAAGTAACTAAAGGTATTAAATACATGTAGTGGAGTAAAAGTACACCATGTAGCTCTGAACTGTTGTGGAGTAGAAGTACACAGTAGCAAAACATTGAAATACTCCAGTAAAGTACCTCAACATTTTACTCAAGTACAGTACAATATAATAACATAATTATATATATTTCATTTATTTCACATTTAAATAAAGCAATTAATTCGGTTAACAATTTGTTAGTTTTTCCCTTTAAAAAATAACAAAAATTAAATACAAGAATACCGTTAAAGTACTGGATCGATAAGCAGTATCGATAAGACTAGTAGTCCTGTAAAAAACCTTAACGATACCCATCCCTAGATATTACACAAGTAAAGTATTAAGAGAGTGAAATGTTGCTTTACGAATTTCAACACTTGATGCTGTCCCATTGATTCCGATTTCAGAAACCTGTATTTGCCTAACTGAATTGGTTTAAAGAGAGAACACATTTTGACAAAAAGTTGACTAAAATGTCATTTTTCATCGACTAAAACGTTTTGAGTTTTCGTCGACTAAAACTATGAAGGATAGAAATGTCTAAAATGTGACTAAAACTAATAACCATTTTCGTCTAAAGACTAAGACTAAATCAAAAACAGCTGCCAAAATTAACACTGGTTGAAGTTGGCTCTGCCCCCACGTCGGGGCCTCCTCCCATGTCTCGCCCCCTGTGGGGATGCCCTCGCCCTTGTTGGCGCCCCTGCCCTCGCCTGTGGCCCCGCCCTCCTCGGCCCCTGTGGTCCGTACGCGCCGGGTGGTACTTCCTCCCAGGTGCGAGGGTTTTGACTATGGGTGAATTCTGGGGGGGCTTGTGTGGTGATTGACATTATTCACCCACGGACCTATGGGTTGGGGTATTGTTCCGCACGGACATTTGAGTTAGCCAAACTTGTGGAAGTGTTTATGTGTGTTATTAGTTTTGTTTGAGACGCGTTGCGGCTCGCCTCGAAAGTAGACGAGAGTAGCCGATCGCAGCCGGGGGAGGTCTCAAAAAGCTCGCCTGAAGTCGGACAGCTCCGAGTCGGCTTCTTCTTCCTCTTCCGGTTTTTTGGCGGATTGCAAACAACTTTAAGGTGCATACCGCCACCTCCGGAGTCGGCTTGACTCGGTTTGCATTTATAAAGAATGCACACATGTGTTTAATCGTTAATGTCAGATATGTACTAAGTAAATACATTTGTTCCTGCTCAAGATTAGATTCAACTTTATTGTTATTGCACATATTACAGGTACTGAGACAACGAAATGCAGTTTAGCTTCTAACCAGGTGCAACAAGCAGTGAAGTGAAAAGTAATGTACACAATCTACAGAATAAAATATAGAATGAATTGAATGATGAATAAACAGTGAGGGCTATGAATACACTAGATATCAGCCTGAGAGCAGTATGAACAGTGTGTATGAATATGCCAATATATATAAAGTATGAAAACGGTACGCAGTGCAAGTATAGTATAACATAGATATTAATTTCATGATGATAAACATTGTGGAACAATTATGAAAAATTGTAATGGAGGGGGCGACGTAAAACTGACACAAAACAACAACAAACTTTTGCCGAGCCAATTGGAGAGTTTCATCAGCAGCACGGGGTAAAAAGCACCAATGAGCGCTCAGCTCGAGATACCAGCGAGTCGTTTCCCATCAAGCATTTCGCTTCCGCAGCCCGGACAAAATGACTAACCATCATGCAACGCACTAGCAAGACGTTGATCGAAATTGCGCAGGTCTGCGCAGGTCTCGCTTGTCTCAAACAAGCCTAATGCTAAATAAAAGTCTAGCTTGTACCTTTGATGCCCCGCCTCCGACTCCCGTCTCTCGGCACTACAATATACAGAATATATTATAAATAAATGTTGGCAATAATTTATTGATGAGATTTTACATTCATTTATATTAATATTTGAATTACTTTATGACCTTTGTACTAGTTCCCCTATTCTTTATCAAGTAACATTTTAGATGTGTTTACTTAATTATTGAACATATTTGTTATTGATTTTTTAATGAATTATTCTCCCGTAATTTGAATTAATCCAAAGTGTTTTTTTATTTGCTTTTTACACATTTAAAAAGAAAAGGTGAATAAATGAGCACATTAAATCTAAATGATCAATTTATGTTAAATGTAATCAACTAGTGCCTACATGTATGGTTAATATTGAAATCAGTACATTACATGGGATATTATTCAATGTATGTATTTTTGAAAATATATTTATTTTGGTAGGTTTGCTCTTCCGTGATAAACTATAATTATTATAATTAAGTACATTTGTCTCATAATACTTACATACTTGTACTTAAAGATATGCATGCAGTACTTTAACTTATTATTAGTATTTTCACAGTGTGGTGTTTGTACTTTTACTTCAGGATCTACTACCTGCAGCAAGTGCTGATAAAGTGTCTAAAGGGTTATTAATGTGATAATAAAGTGTTACTGAAGAGTTTAAAGTGTTAATGAAGAGTAAAGGGAACAGACCTGCTCTGTGTATCCGAAGCTGAGGCTGTAAAACAGCGTCCAGTAGTTTCTGGAGTCTCTCGTTCTCCTCTTTGGAAAGAAACAGCTCCTCCTCGAGCTCTGCTATTGTTTGTTCAAACAGAGCAAATATCTCTTCAGCAGCAGCAGTGAGTCGCTGCTTCTTCAACGACAGCAGCATTTGGACTTTACTCATGTTTCCTAGATCACCTTTCCCTGCAGACTCCGTTAAACACACCGTTTCTCTCTCCGTCAAACTCTCAATCTGACTAGTGTTGCTAACGTGTTTCCAGCTAGCATGCTAAGCTAGCTCCTATAGTCCGAGGTAAACGCTCCAGAAAAAAGAGCACACAGTCCGTTCAGAGGTTTATCCAGACACACAGATGATGGATCAGTAGAGCTGGAGCTCACACACACTTTCTCAGGAACACAGAGAGAACCGGAGCGACGAGACGCCACATGCAGGGCTCGAGTTAAGTGTGACTGTGAGCCAATGGGAGCTCAGCTCCCATTGGCTCACACATAACTCGAACCCTGCCCCTCCTTGGGATTCGCTAATACATTACCAACAACCATTATTTTTATTTATTTATTTATTGTTATTGAGTCAGGTACAATGAGTTTACATGTATACAGTCAATGTTTGTCCCTTTCCCCCCCCCCCCCCTCCCGGTCCTAGCTAGTAAAGTAAATAAATAGATAAATATATAGGTACAAATAAAGTAATGTAACAGATAATATTAAAAGAAAATTAAAATGAATAGATAAGGAAATAAAGAATAATAACAATAATACATGTACCCATATACTCACATATGTATACCCACATACACATATACATACATACATACATACATACGTGTATATAAAGACAGAAACAAAACAAACAAACAAAAAAGCACATACATTCATAGTTCCCCCCTTTCTTCTTAATTTAGTGTCTTAAGTTTAGCTATGTAGGCTATCATAGAGCCGAATAGTTTTGAAGAGCCCCTCAGGTTATATTTAATCTTCTCCAAGTTCAGGTACATCATTAGATCTGTAAGCCATAGATGTGTGACCGGACGTCACGTCTCGACTGTTTTAACAGATCACTCCTCTGCCGATAGCGACCTTTGGCTGTTGGTTTCGGAGACTCACTCTTCACTACCCGCAGTAGCTCCAGGTGCTTCTTGTCCCTCTGTTGCAACCCCTTTGCAGGCCAGGCCTGTTCAGGAAGCACCTCACCCTGCAGGTTGCCTCCTCCCAGGTGTTTCAGTGTCCCCAACCGATCAGCCCAGTACTAACCATCAGGCTGTGCGTTGAACTGTTCGCCCTACGGCTGGCCACATCTCAAATGTCCACCATCTTCCTCGGTCTACAGGCCCTCAGGACAACGTAGCGAGTCCACTTCGGGCCCCCGTGTCTAATTCCCAATCTGCCGTTTTCAGGCCTTGGTGCTAGTATTAGCCTTCTCATATTCACTGTCGCGTCGACGATGCAAAAGTGGGGGGTAGATGTGACCGGACGTCACGTCTCATCCCTCTGTGACGCTGCTTGGCACCATGCCAGCGCACCTGCTATTTTGCGCACCTGCTATTTAAGTGGAGGAGACAAATCTGCTCCCTCCCCCTCCGCTTCTCCTTTGTGGCCGCGTGGATTGTTTGGCGTGGCAGCTCGCGCATCACACTCTCTACCAGACAGGTAAAACATCTTGCATTCTGTCATTTATTCATGGGCACGAGCGACACCCGGCTTGACACTACTCTGTCTTAGCGCAGCTGACGCCCGGTGCGTTTGAGGAGGATTGGCTCCTCCGGAGGTTCCCGGTCTTGCAGTGTTGCAACTATTGGTGAGTTGCCGTTGTCTGCCGTATTCTCACCTTCAGCTTGGTTCCTCTGGTGTACTGACTGTTATTCATGTCACAGTGGGATTTGGCTGTGGGATTGTTGGGCCTCTCTCTCCCTTCCCTGTGGGCTCTGTGGCTGCAACTGGCCGCACAGGCTGGTATGTATGAATTTCCCCATAGATAACTTTTAATTCAATAAACTTAAGTAGGCTATTCACCAGTCATTTTAAACCTCTTTCCAGGGGTGCCATAAACATTCTCCCTTCCTGGTGGGCTCTGTGGCAGCGCCTAGCTGTAAAAGTTGGGACGCCGTAACCACTCTCTCCACCTCTGGTCATCATCCCCCATGGTCGACAATCACAGGAGTGGGAGACACACAAGGAAGGGAGGTCAGAGTATCTGAAACGAGAGGAAAGATTACGATTCAAAATTAAAGGGGAAAATCACTAGACAAAGACAAGAAAACACTTAACTAAACTAACATCATTTGCGAAAGATGACAGTACTCCCCCCTCTAGGGCCGACTCCTGACGTCCCAGGAACTTGAGGGTGCTGGCGAAAAAAGTCATTAATGAGAGTCTGATCCTCGACAAATCTTGATGGGATCCAGGAGCGTTCCTCTGGTCCATAACCCTCCCAGTCAACCAGGAACTGTCTCCCTTTGCCTCTGTTCCGGACCTCCAACAGGCGCTTGGCCGTATAGACCAGGCCGCCGTCGAGCATTCGGGGGGGTGGAGGAGGTTTGGCTGTGGGAACCATGGGGCTTTCCTTTACCGGCTTCAGTCGTCCCACATGGCCGAACCAGGGCATGGGCGGACGGGACTGTGACTTCCTCCTCGAGATCCGGGAAGGTAGGAGGTTGATACCCATAGGCAGCCTGGAAGGGAGTCAACCCAGTAGGGGCCGTGGGGATGGTGTTGTGGGCGTACTCTACCCATGTGAGATGCCTGCTCCAGGAGGAAGGGTTGTGGGAGATGAGGCAGCGGAGCCCAGTCTCTAATTCCTGATTAAGACGTTCGGTCTGGCCATTGGACTCCGGATGGTAGCCGGATGACAGGCTCACTGATGCCCCGATGAGGTTGCAGAACTCCCTCCAGAAGCGTGAGATGAACTGTGGACCCCGGTCTGAGACAATATCTTTGGGGAAACCATGGATACGGAACACATGAGTCATCATGATCTCTGCCGTCTCTTTGGCAGAAGGCAGCTTGGGTAAGGCAATATAATGAACCACCTTAGAAAAGCGGTCCACCACCGTGAGTACGGTGGTGTTACCTTCTGACATCGGGAGTCCAGTGACGAAATCCACGGAAACCTCAGACCAGGGCCGGCTGGGAACCGGGAGCGGCCGGAGCAGCCCCATCTGTGGCCTGGAGGATGTCTTGTTGCGGGCGCAGACAGGACAGGCCTCCACATACTCCCGGACCTCACGCTCCATGGATCTCCACCAAAAACGTTGCTTGATAAAGAAGATGGTCCTCTTGCCCCCAGGATGGCAGGTGAGCAGCGATGAGTGAGCCCAATGGACGACCTGTGGACGTACAGCAACAGGCACAGACAGACGGTTTGGCGGGCAACCACTAGGTGCCGGGCTCTCACCGTTAGCTTGCTTCACCACAGACTCTATTTGCCAAGTGACCGCCCCTACCACACGGTTCAGTGGGAGGATGGATTCAGGCTTCTTGGCAACCGGCTTGGGGTCAAACAAACGGGACAGGGCATCCGGCTTGGCGTTCTGGGACCCCTGCCTGTAAGACAGAGACCATCTTGATTGGCGAGAATTTAGTCTTTTAGCCTTCCTAATGTACTCGAGATTCTTGTGGTCGGTCCAAACTATAAAAGGGAGCTGAGCCCCCTCCAACCAATGTCTCCATTCCTCCAGAGCAATCTTTACCGCCAACAACTCACGGTTCCCCACGTCGTAGTTCTTCTCTGCAGAGGAGAGTTTCTTGGAGAGAAAGGCGCAGGGATGAAGTTTGTTGTCTTCCTTGGACCGCTGCGACAGGACAGCCCCCACCCCTTCATTTGAGGCATCAACCTCTACCACGAACTGACGAGTTGGGTCGGGAACAATGAGGATGGGGGCTGAGGTGAACCTCTCCTTGAGACGGCGGAAAGCCTCCTCGGCCTGAGGAGACCACACAAAAGGCACCTGAGGGGACGTGAGAACATGAAGGGGAGAAGCAATGGCGCTGAAACTTCTGATGAAGCGCCTGTAAAAGTTTGCAAAGCCCAGAAAACGTTGCACCCCCTTGCGGTTGTCTGGCGTAGGCCCCTTAGCCACCGCACTGATTTTGGCCGGGTCCATCTGGATCAGACCAGGAGCTATGATAAATCCTAGGAAGGATACAGTCTTAGCATGAAACTCACATTTCTCTGCCTTCACATACAGTTTGTTCTCCAGGAGTTTTAGGTGGACCTGACGTACATGATGAACATGAGAGTCTTTGTCAGGTGAGTATATTAAAATATCGTCAAGATATACAAACACAAAACGGTTTAAAAACTCCCTTAAAACATCGTTAAAGGAATGCTCCACTCATTAGATAATTAATCAAAACTTCAGTATTTAGTGAAACATTATGTTTAAACCATACCCTGAAGAAATCAGCGATATTCCCCGGTAAATAATGATTTTATAGCTCTTTTTTATCAAAACCTGTATATTCCGTCAGGCCGCTGCCATTTTGCCCATTTTCAGTAGTCACGTGATGGTCGTGACGTCATCCATGCGTTCACTTTGTAAACACACGAAAACATGGCGGAGTATTTGAGTTCGGACTCGTCAGCCGAGGAAGAAGTTTTGAGCAATATGAAGAGATTGGAAGGGGGAATTCAGCCATACAGGTTCGAGCCTACTTAGTACTACTTAGTAGATACAATGATTTTGATTACTAGATATGTATGCATGTAGTACCACCCTTGCTAGCGATTCCCTCTCTAGTTTAGCATACTCAGCCTCGTTGTCCCTGGCCCTAGAACCACGATTTTATGGGGCCGGAAAAATTGGGGGAAAATACCCACTAGCCGGTACTACGCTATATGGAAAGGCCACCAAAAACTGGCCTGGCCTGGACGATAAAGGACGTTTAAACGGGGCTACCCGCTGCAATGGAAATGCGCTATAACATACCTTATTCTTACTCCGAGCACTACTTCTGGTCCTCCGTCGCTTCACACTTGCAGAGGGCGATTTCTCAACTGGCCGAACTGGTGTCCTGGTCAGTGATGACACCAGAAAGACCGATGGTACTGCATCTCCATTAAGTAATGGTTGTTCAATAAATCCCATGTTATGTTTTATCATACTCTCAGAGTAGTCGTCCGGAAACTTGAAATGTTCGCTGCATACATGCGCCTGTGGATCTTTCGGTTCGGGCCGGCCACATTTCGCTAGCCACTGCCTCCGAACGTACTTCCTACGCTTACCTTTTGGCAACAGATGGAACCGAGCATTCCGTGGATTGTTCCTATCAGAATTGTGGCAATGTTTCGCGATACAATGAGGCATATTTGAAGAGAGTAACTACAGTAAATAACATGAACATCAACGTGTCCTCGAAACCAAACGCATGGTTTACGTCACGTCCGGTAAAATGGCGCCGCCCACAGTGTTGATGTTATTTCGGTAATTAATCAGTTTAAAATCACTGATAATGTCATCGGATTAAAAATTTAAAAAAAAGACTGGCAGAGACTGGTCTGTTTTATCGGATGATAATTATTTAAAAATGAGTGTCATGAGCATACCATTCCTTTAATGAGTGCTTGAAAAACTCCTGGAGCATTGGTGAGACCAAATGGCATGACGAGATACTCATAGTGCCCTGTGGGTGTGTTAAAACCGGTCTCCCACTCATCCCCCTCACGAATTCTCACCAGATGGTAGGCATTACGCAAGTCTAACTTGGTAAAAATGTTATAGTCTTGAAGTTGTCCAAAAGCAGTAGCCATGAGGGTGAGCGGATACCTGTTCTTAACCGTAATGTAATTTAAAGGAGAATAATCAATGCATGGCCTAAGGGATCCGTCCTTTTTTCCCACAAAGAAAAAACCCGCCCCAGCCGGGGAGGAAGACGGGTGGATCAGACCTGCACGAAGAGAGGTGTCAATGTACTCCTTCATAGCCTCCTTCTCAGGACCCGAGATGGAGTATAACCTTCCCTTTGGAATTGGAGCCCCAGGTAATAGATTGATGGCACAATCATACGGCCTATGAGGAGGAAGGGAGGTGGCGCTCACTTTACAAAATACCTTGGCCAGGTCATCGTAACAGGGAGGAACAGAAGTTAAATCTGGGGGTTGATTCTTGTGGTCCAGGCTAAGTTGACTATTAGTAACCCGATTGGAACTACGTTCCCCAGAAACCCCTCCTACTGCCATGTTTCCCACACACTTAAAACAATCCTGAGAACACTCCGGCCCCCACCACTTAATTTTACCTGACCGCCAATCAACATAGGGGTTATGCTTGGTTAGCCAGGGAAAACCTAGGATGAGAGGATGTTGAGCAGAATTAAACAGGTGAAATGACATTAGTTCACAATGTTCATCAATCATGATAGTGACGGGTTCGGTCTTGTGCGTGACACATAGAAGTTTGCCATCCAGAGCACTGGCTTTCAAAGGAGACGACAAAAGTTCTGTATTAAGTCTCAGTTCATGAGCAAATCCCCAATCCATCAGGCTTTCGTCAGCCCCAGAGTCAATTAACACTTCTTGAGCGTTACTTTTTCCATGGCAAATTACCTTTATGTTGGTCAACTTGCGGGGAGGAGAGTCTACTGTAGAAAGACGGCTCACCAGTGCCCTCCCTTTCCCTGGTGAGCCCCGTCTTTTACCGGGCATCCAGAGAGAAGATGACCTTGTTGGCCGCAGTAAAAACATCTTCCCTCCAGCAGGCCGCGCCGCAGCTCCTCTGTAGACAGCTTGGCACGTCCCAGCTGCATTGGCTCCTCGGCTTTGTTGGGGGACGCTGACCTCTGGGATGGAAGGAAAGAGGAACGTGGCATGGCAGTCTCCTGAGAGTGAGAAGAGTAGGAGTGCCCTCTAGGGTGGAAATAGGGTAGTGCAGCCTTGTCCTTCTCCCATTTCCTCTCAGCAAGTCTGTTATCGATCCTTATGGACATGGCAATGACAGAGTCTAGTTCCACAGGCAGCTCCAAGGGTGCCAGCTGATCCTTAATAGGGTCCGAAAGTCCATTAATAAACGCATCGAACAAAGCAGAAGAATTCCAGCCACTATCGGCCCCAATGGTGCGAAATTCCACTGCGTAGTCTGACAAACTGCGTCTTCCTTGACTTAACTTGTAAAGGACCCGAGCTGCTTCTCTGCCTAGGGACGTGTGGTCAAAAATGTTCGTCAGGGAGTCTGTAAACTGTCCCAAAGACTTGCATATCGGCGATCATAAAAAATCATAAAAGCCACCTTGGATCTCTCCGTGGGAAAGGCTGTCGGAAGTGGACTATAATGTAGGCTGCAATTCACCAGAAAGGGACGGCAGTCATGGGATTCCCCGGAAAACTTCTCAGGCGGATCCAGGCGGATTGACACAGTGTGGGAAGCGGGCGCCGGGTCCGCATTCGCTTCGGGTAAGGCTGGAGGTTCAGCCTTGAGGTTCAGCCTTGAGGTGAGTGAGCAGGTGGTGAACCTGTCCCGCCAGGTGGTTAATCTGGTTTGTTACAGATGACTCGAACTCCCTCCGGCTGTCTGTGACGTGCGATACTCCCTGCTGGATGGCCGTTAACTTATCCTCCTGTTGAGCGAGGCGGCCTCCCTGAGAGCGAAGCGCTGCTTTCAGCTGTTCAGAGTCGGCTGAGTTCATGTTTAGGCCAGTTCGTACTGTTACGACTGAATAAACGGGTTTGAACTCAATTGCACGACTCACACAGGTTTTTACAAAAAAGGTTTTATTCAAACCAAAACTCCACTGCAGTGGGAAACAAAAATGAAATCACTCTTAACGAGGAAAAACAGTATCAAAACAAAGTCGCTCTTGATGAGGAAAAACACTAGGAGCATGAATATAAGAATACTTAGACAAGACGTGGCTCAAAGCTCTGCTTGGGATTATTTCTGGCATGATACGCTGGTAGACTGTCACAAGAAACTAAATGAACTGGCACAGGACAAAGGGAGACGAGGACAATAAATACACCAGGTAATGGGGAACAGGTGGAAACAATCATGGGCGTGGTCGACAATCACAGGAGTGGGAGACACACAAGGAAGGGAGGTCAGAGTATCTGAAACGAGAGGAAAGATTACTATTTAAAATTAAAGGGGAAAATCACTTGACAAAGACAAAAAAACACTTAACTAAACTAACATCATTTGCGAGAGATGACATCTCTAAAACCACAAGCAGGTCTTTTAATGGACAAAAAAGAACACAGGCTCACCAGCCCATTTGCACAGTAAACTAATGGACCGATATGTCCAGGAACACAACTCCTATCAATTGACAAAACACAGGGTTGCACACATGCAGCCAGAGGAGAAGGAGGAGAGCGACTGCAGCCTTCCTCAGGTCCTATATGGAGGCCCTGATTGGGGATTGGGAGCACCTGGAGACAATCAGAGACACACACACACACACACACACACACACACACACACACACACACACACACACACACACACACACACACACACACACACACACACACACACACACACACACACACACACACACACACACACACACACACACACACACACACACACACACACACACACACACACACACACACACACACACACACACACACACACACACACACACACACACACACACACACACACACACACACACACACACACACACACACACACACACACACACACACACACACACACACACACACACACACACACACACACACACACACACACACACACACACACACACACACACACACACACACTACGGCACATAACA
This sequence comes from Gymnodraco acuticeps, assembly GCF_902827175.1. NCBI lineage: Eukaryota > Metazoa > Chordata > Actinopteri > Perciformes > Bathydraconidae > Gymnodraco > Gymnodraco acuticeps. The sequence continues at coordinate 83,836 of NW_022990973.1, forward strand.
CACCCCACCCCACCCCCCCCCATAAAACCAAACAAGTGTTTGGCCACAGTTCAAAACCTTTTCAGTTACCAAAATACTCACACTATTGGACATGAATCGTGGGATCTCACCCACGGGACAGTACATCGGCCACCACATTATCCACTCCCTTCTTGTACTTGATGACGATGTTGTAGTCTTGTGCCAGCAGGGCCCAGCGCATCAACCGCTGGTTGTGGTTGAACATCTGGGACAATACGAGTGGGTTGTGGTCAGTGTACACCACCACTGGCGTTGAACTGGACCCAACATACACTTCAAAATGCTGCAGGGCAAGGAGCATGGCCAGAGTTTCCTTCTCAATGGTGGAATAATGCAGCTGATGTTGCTTGAACTTGATCGAGAAGTAGCACACAGGATGGCACACACCCGACACCCCCATCACCTTCCTGCAACAGAACAGCACCAGCCCGAGAACCACTAGCATCCACCTCTAGATTGAAGGGAAGGGTGAAGTTCGGCGCATACAACACTGGAGCACTACAGAGGAGAGACTTGGCAGAGTTAAAGGAGCGGCAACACTCATCAGTCCATACAAATGGAACATTAGGACTACACAGTTGGGTTAGCGGTGCCACAACTACCGAAAAGTTATTGCAAAAACATCGGTAGTACCCAGCCATACCGAGGAACCACCGGAGTTCAAGTGTGGTGGCTGGAGCTGGGTATGAAAGGATGGCTTGCACTTTAGCATCCACGGGCCTCACATGCCCATGACCCACTTGTTTGCCTAGATAGGTGACAGTGGCCTTCCCAAACTCACACTTTGCCAGATTCACTGTTAACGAGGCTCCTGCAAGTCGCTGGAACACACATGTGAGAATAGCCATTTGTTCAGTCCAGTTGTTGGAAAAGACCACCAAATCATCAAGATACACATTACAGTTGGGCACATCCCCCACCACCAAGTGCATTAAACGCTGAAATGTGGCTGGTGCAATGCATTCCTCATGCCAAAAGCCATTACAGTGTATTGCATAAAGTGGTCAGGCGTTACAAAGGCCGAGATGTCTGAGGCCCTCGAAGTGAGATAATCCACTTCCTTTTTCATTTTCTCCCTTTTCTCTATGTGACAATGATACGCAGGTTAGACTCTAAGCAGGTTAGACTTTAAGCTCAACATAAACTCAGAGTTTGTTAACCTACCACACTGCTGACCACCAGAGGGCACTATCAAATCATCCTCAACTATCAACACTGCACAGGCTAGGGAAGTGGCCACGTTTAGTCTTAAGCATGTTAACATGGCACAACCTTGTTTTCCTCCTACGCTCAGGTGTGTTAATGATATAGTTAGTGTCAGACACTTGCCTTACAACCACATACGGACCTGAGAAGTGCACGTTGAGAGCAGAGCCGGGGGTAGGCAGCAACACCAGCACCTGCTCAACAGGCTGAAACTGCCGCTTAACTGCTCTCCTATCATACCTGTTCTTCATGCTTTCCTGCGAAGATGAAAGAGCTTCCCTTACTAGCTTAGTCGCCCGTTGTAAACGCTCACGACACTGGGACACAAACTTTTTTTCACATCAGTTTTCGGAAGGCACTCAGACATTAGTTTATCTTTTAGCTATTTTAATTGGCCACGCACATTGTGCCCAAACACTAGTTCAGCTGGGCTGAACCCAAGAGACTCCTGCTTTGCGTCACAAATAGCAAATAACACGAAGGGAACACCCTCATCCCAGTCCCTGCCTGTGTCATGGCAGTACTTACTGTTCTGTCCTCATCAGGACATTGTTGTTCATTTGTTGGATTTGTCTCCCCCTGCTGGCGGTAGTCTTAATGTGTAAAATATGTACCATGTGACCTAGTGCATAAGGAAGGTGAACAGGACAGAGACATGTTTTTTTGGTGAACACAATCTGCCCTAATCCTTGACGTTCCCTGCCTTTGGTCGCATTATTGGTATGTACAATTGATATAAACGTAGTGTTCTTTCATTTACAATAAATATGTTTATAGAGAATAGTTTTGAGATGATAGTTAATGTGTGTTGTAAATTCCTCTGTAGAACTACCGTTAGCCACAGCCATAATTTTGTGCTACAGCCACGTGTGTGTGTGTTCTTTGGTGTTGATTCAACGTATAATGTGTGTAAATATTCTTCCGCATATTTATGTACTTCTTGTATTGTGTTTATTTCCTAGTTTCACCCTTTCTTCATGATTAAAAGCGATTAAACGACATCTACGGTCTCTAGTCCTCGATGGTGGAAGGTGTTTAGCTGACAGTCAAAGTGCACAAGAGATACGTGCACGTAGGACGACACAGTGAAACAATAGCTTTCTAGCGGGCCGGACAACAGGTTTGAGCAGATACAACTTACTGCTGCTACATTACAGCTAAGAGAGAAGACTACAACAACAGCGCTAACGAAGAAACCTCATCCTCGGCTTCACAATGGAAGAAAAACAAGCAAACTCGTTCAAAGTCAGGTCTGTCGCATCAAGCTCCGTGAAAAGCAGTGCTTCCACAAACAAAGCAGCAGTTATTGCACACGCAGAAGCAGCAAGAGCACGAGTTTTTTTTGCTAAACAAGAAATGAAAATGAAAATAGAAAGAGCACATATAGATGCATCTCTGGACATCCTGAACATGGAAAGAGAAGCAGCCGCTGCTATTGCTGAGGCAGAAGTCCTTGAGGCAGCAGCAGACAGTGATGGGGATAAACATAGCTTCAAATTAGAGTTCCCACTCAAACCCGAAGACCCCGAAGAGCGTACATCCAAATACGTACTTCAACATCCCAAATCACACAATAGCCTTCAGTCAATGCCAGAAATGGAACCCATTAATGGATATGGAAGCGCTATGCCACAGCAGGATAGGATTTCCCCTGCACTCTGTAACCAAAATAACGACAATAACTCTCCTCTACTGATTAATGCTCCCGCTCAACAGCCGGTCAAGTTGGAACATAGATCAGAAAGAAGATATCCAGTTGAAGTTGGACAAAATCATGGATGGATGAGGACAGGAGGACTCAATGATCGTAAGCGTTCACCAGCTCAACACAACAGCACTCCATTAGCTGGCAACGCAGAGGAGAGTCAGAGCATGACAGACTTTGTGAGATTCTTTGCTCGCCGCGAACTTGTCAGCACAGGATTGTTACAGTTTGACGATTGTCCAGAAAACTTTAGAGCCTGGCGAGCTTCGTTTTTTAACACAGTCAGAGGCCTAGACTTATCGGCTAGCGAAGAGATGGACCTGCTACTCAAATGGCTAGGAAATGAGTCTGCTGGTCATGCAAGGCGTATCAGAGCAGTGAATGTGAACCAACCTGAAAGAGGGCTAGCCATGGTGTGGGAAAGACTGGAACACTGTTACGGATCACCAGAAGCTATTGAGAGCTCACTCTTCAAGAGACTTGATGGGTTCCCCAAGTTGACGAAAAAGGAATTTCAGAAGTTGAGAGAGCTGGGCCATCTGTTGATGGAGGTTCTTTCTGCCAAGGCTGAGGGAGATCTACCGGGCCTCGCCTTTCTAGATACCTCACGTGGAGTCAACCCCATTGCACAAAAGTTACCATACAACCTACAAGAGAGATGGATAAGTGAGGGCACCAGATACAAACGTCAAAACGGTGTACCATTTCCACCATTTTCCTTCTTTGTGGACTTTGTCTGTGAACAAGCAATGACAAGAAATGACCCCAGTTTTGATCTTACCATGTTCAACAATACCTGTTGTCAGAAACAATACCATGTCTTACTCAGAAACGCCTGCCTTCAAACAAAGCAATAATAGTGTCACGATCACAGGTACAGATCAGAACCCAATAGCACGACTCAGATACAACCAGTGTATAGCAATGTTCAGTTTATTCAGGTCAGGGACAGGCAGGGTCAAAACCAGTAAATCCGTCAGACAGGCAACCAAAACCAGACAGGGAGCAGGCAGGAACTCGAGATCCGTAAACAGGCAGGCAGGGATAAAAAACCGGGCAGGACAAAAATCTATAGGCTAGAATACAACACTCACTGGAGAGCTTGGCGGAAACTACAAGACAATCTGGCAAAGGACAAGTGATAGTGAGGTGGTATAAATACTGTGGAGTGATGAGGGAATGAGTAACAGGTGAGGGGAAGGGCTAGGGAGACCAGGTGAGGGAAGTGAGCTGATTACAAGGGCCTGGAGGAAGGCGGGATCTGAAATGACAGGAGAGTTTAGTTGAGCCACCAAACAAACAATAATAGAAGTGTCTAACTTGTGACAGAACCCCCCCCCCCTCTATGGACGGCTCCTGACGTCCCACGTGGTTGATCGGGATGAGCCTGGTGAAAGTCAGTAATGAGAGATGGGTCAAAAATACTGCGAGCAGGCACCCATGAACGCTCTTCAGGGCCATAACCCTCCCAGTGTACCAGGTACTGCAACCCTCTACCACGTCGCCGGGACTTGATGAGGCGACAGATAGTGTAAACAGTCTCCCCGTCGATAGTCCGGGGTGGTGGTGGGGGTCTAGAGGGGGGCTGAAGAGGGCTCACATTAACTGGTTTGATCTTGGACACATGGAAGGTAGGATGAATCCTCATAGAAGGGGGCAGACGCAGGCGGACAGCTGCAGGATTGATGACCCTAGCTATGGGAAATGGGCCTACAAAACGGGGAGATAACTTCTTTGACTCCACTCTGAGAGGGAGATCCCGTGTGGAGAGCCAGACACGTTGCCCTGGGAAGTACTGTGGAGCTGGCTTGCGACGGCGATTGGCGGTCCGTTGATAACGGTCGGAAGAGCGCAGGAGCGCGGAGCGGGCCTTTAACCACATGCGTCGACATCGGCTTACAAACGCCTGTGCAGATGGGACGCTGGCCTCACGTTCCTGTGCCGGGAAAAGGGGTGGCTGGTATCCACGGGAGCATTGGAATGGAGAAAGACCAGTAGCAGAACTAGGAAGTGGGTTGTGGGCATACTCAACCCATAGAAGCTGCCTCGACCAGGAGGAGGGAGTGGAGGAGGCTAGACAGCGTAAGGCAGTCTCCATCTCCTAGTTCATTCGCTCTGCTTGACCATTGGACTGGGGGATGAAAGTAAATTGTGGTCCCCGATCAGAGACAACGTCACTGGGGAGACCATGCAGCCTGAACACATGTTGTAGCATGATTTCAGCTGTTTCCTTGGCAGTAGATAATTTGGTTAATGGAATAAGCAGAGCAGACCTGGCTTGACGAGAGTTCAGCCGCTTAGCTGAACGGATGTACTCCAAATGTTTGTGGTCAGTCCAGACCACAAAAGGCTGCTCTGCTCCCTCCAACCAGTGTCTCCATTCTTCCAGGGCAAGTTTCACTGCCAACAGTTCTCGATTTCCAATGTCATAATTCCTTTCCGCTGGGGACAGCTTTCGAGAGAAGAAGGCACACGGGTGCATCTTCTGATCCTCGGCCGACCGTTGAGAAAGAACTGCCCCAACTCCAGTGTCCGACGCATCTACCTCTAGAGTAAACTGCCGAGTAGAATCTGGAAAAATCCAAATAGGAGCAGAGGTGAAGCGTGACTTTAACTCACCAAAAGCCCCTTCGGCCACCGAGGACCACCGGAAGGGAATGTTCTGAGAGGTGAGAGCTGTGAGAGGAGCGGCCACCAAACTGTAGTTTCGGATAAACCTCCGGTAGAAGTTGGCAAAACCCAGAAAGCGTTGGAGCTCCTTGCGTGTTGAAGGGCGTGGCCAGTCAGTCACCGCCTTGGTCTTTTCAGGATCCATCTTGATGTTTCCGGTGGAGACCACAAATCCCAGGAACGGGACTTCTGTGGTGTGGAACACACACTTCTCGGCCTTGACAAAGAGGTGGTTCTCCAAGAGCCTCTGGAGGACTAGGCGAACATGGACCACATGCTCCTGTTTTGACTTGGAAAAAATCTAAATGCCATCCAGGTATACAAAAACACAGATATTGAGAAGATCCCGCAGAACATCATTCACCAACTCCTGGAAGACTGCAGGTGCATTGGTGAGTCCAAAAGGCATGACTAAATACTCATAATGTCCACTAGGAGTGTTAAATCCCGTCTTCCACTCGTCCCCCTCCCTGATTCTCACCAAATGGTACGCGTTACGTAGGTCCAGCTTGGTAAAAATAGTAGCGCCTTGTAACAGTTCAAATGCAGAGGAAACAAGTGGAAGGGGGTACCTGTTCTTGACAGTGATGTTATTGAGTCCTCTGTAGTCAATGCATGGGCGCAGAGTCTTATCCTTCTTACCCACGAAGAAAAAACCTGCATCAGCAGGAGATGATGAAGGCCGGATAAGCCCTGCATCCAAAGAGTCATTGATATACTTCTCCATTGACTTAGTTTCAAGAGCCGATAAAGAAAAAAGTCGACCTCTAGGAGGAGAAGTACCAGGTAACAGGTCAATAGGACAGTCATTAGCACGATGAGGCGGGAGTGAGGTGGCCCGAACCTTGTTAAAGGCCTCTTTAAGGTCCCAGTAATCCTTGGGAACACCGGAAAGGTCTTGACACTCAGAGATAATCGGCTGACTGGAATCAATTGAGGAACTAGATCTTAAGCAGACAGCATGACAATGAGCACTCCACTCTCTAATAGTCCCTGAAGCCCAATCTATATGAGGATTATGCCTCCTTAACCAAGGAAACCCCAAAATGACAGGCTGATGTGGTGCATGGATAAGGTGAAAAGAGAGTGTTTCGCTGTGATTACCTGACATGCTCATTTGAACTGGAGTTGAACGGTGTGTCACTCTGCAGAGAAGACGACCATCTAGAGCTTGTTGAGATCTTCATATGAAGTGAATACTTAAAACGAAAGTTAATTGAGATCATGGTATGAAGTGAATACTTAAAAAACGAAAGTTAATTATAAATCATACATGATCAATCATATTCTTGTATAAACCCATAATGAGAATGCTTCTTGACGGTTTTTGAATATGTATCTATGCTTACAATTTTTTCTGTTGCTATTTGAGAACTTTGCGTTTTGAAAAGAGGGTGTTGTGAGTTTTCATAGTATGTTTAATACTTAAAAACGAAAGTTAGTTATAATCAAATATAATCAATTATATTCTTGTATAACCCACAATGAAAATGCTTCATATTTTAGGTTTTCTATAGTTACAGTATAAACAAAACAAAGTGGTATGTTTAGGTTGAGTTTTCTTCCTCTCCTCTGGCAGCAGTCCACAGGGAGGGGCTTCACACTAAGGAGACACATTAAGAGGCCAAAGAGAGTTCATGTCCTTTTTACCTCATATGAAAGGGTGTCTTATCCCATAACAGCTGTGGAACATGTTGGGACATGTTCAGCCTTGTACATTATGCGCATGCGCGGTTTTCAACTGAATTGGGTGTATAGGAGGAGTTTTGTTTTTTTGGGTTTGGATCCAGTTTTTTTAGCATAAAGAGACTGGTTTTTTGAGAGAGCGCGAGAGAGGGGGGGTGACCCCTGGTAGACTCTCTCCGGGTAGGCTGTGTGCTTCAGAGCTGGGTAACTAGCTCTCGGTATTTGGTTCTGTCAGACGGGGTAAATATCTCTCGATTTTCTTGGTTGTTGGCTGAATGGAATGATTTGATGGGTATGTGTTTTTGAATATTCTAACCGCAACCTGTAAGGATCTTCCTTCGAACTCTTGGCGGATGGGTATGTGTTTTTAAGTGTTAATCCGCCGTCTGTGTCGGAAGATGTGTTTGGGAATATTCTAACCGCAACCTGTAAGGATCTTCCTTCGAACTCTTGGCGGATGGGTATGTGTTTTTTTTAAGTGTTAATCCGCCGTCTGTGTCGGGAAAAAAACGGTATGGAACTGATGTGAATTAATTGATGAATGGAAAGTTGAATGCGCTTTTTATTGTCACCGGTCTTTTTACGAGGAAATACCTCTAAATTCTATCGGGAGAATTTTAAAATATCACAACTGAAATGGGCAGTTGAAATTAAAACAGTTTGGTAATAAATGTAAGACTGTGAATTCAAGTTTCATTTGAACATGATCACAGCACGGTGTTTTTTGTTAGTATGATTATAATGTTGTGAGAGAGAAGGTAAAAACCCTGTATTAGTTTGGACCTATTTTTCTTCAAATAAACTGACTCCCACCTGTTGGATTGGGATCCTTTAAAAGACACCTGTGCCCTCCTCTCCTGCGTCAAAGGTAAGATTGCACCCTGCCACACACACTTAGGTAGGAGCACACTCCATTTACTGATATCAAAATCCTTCGGGATCGCTTAAACAGATTTAAAAAGAGTTGTCTGAATTGAAACAGCAGTTAATTGAAACCTTGGTTCTTCGGGGGGGTTAGGAAGAGGTGAGATCTTGCTGACGTTGGTGGATCTGAGCCACGCAGCAACCTTACATAGACTCAATAATCTTCGGAAAGGTCAATTAGGAGGTCAGAATAATTTACCGGAATAAATTATCAGGACCTCTCAAAACTCTAAACATGGCGCCCAACGTGGGGCTCTGTGAAAAGTAATATTTTTACAGAGTCAAAATACAAGAACCAAAACGACAGTGAAAAAAGTCGAGGAATACAAATCAGCGAAATACAGGCTGAAAGTCTTGTTAAAATACCTACCCCAAATCCTAGAATATATATAATTAAACCTGAAAGTGTAGTAATTTAAGTTAATACTATTGCACCGGACTGAGGGTTATATTATATCGGATATAGCTGTCTGATTAAAGAAGCTAAAGAAGGTTCATTTTCCCCTAGTCAAATTGAGAAGCCTGTGGTCCCTTTAACACAGGTTTAGGTGGCTAAAGTGAAGTCAGCCGTAGGAGCACTGCTCAGTACTTGTCCAATTACTTTGAAACTTATAGGTAGGACTTGACCAAGAGCTGCGGTTTGAACTTTTGCGTTAAAACATAACGTGGGGAAGAGTTAATGGGAGATTTAATAAAGATAAACATAGGTCTAAAGGTACCTATGCTGTTTAAAAAATTCGAAGCTCGGTAAATACAACTCTTAGCTGAGGTACCCGCATGTACTAACTGAATCCAGAAAGAGAACTTAGAACCAAGTGACGATATAGTCGGACTGTACACCCGTCGAGAGTAAAGCCTAGGAACTTGCATGTGTATAAAAGAGTGAACTTGAAGCCTTTAATACATTTTTGTGTTGTTTTTTAAAACAAACAAACAAAAATAAATGGCGGACGAGGTTAGAACGCAGTTTTTAATGACTCGGAGCCAACCACACAGGGGGGATACACAGAAGCAAAATCCGGAGCTTCTGCCCGCCCTGGTCAGCTTAGCCCAGACCCACGGGCGTACCGCGACCAAAATAAGTTTCCTGTCAGACTACCGTTTGACAGAGAGCAACAAGCAGGTGGTATAATGTCTGAGACCCTACCTCCACCATACAGGGATAAAAGCTCAAAAAATGCCATTTAGGAGTATCCCATCTACTACTCCTAGAAAGAAAAAAAACCCCACATTGTTAGACATGATATTCAGGAAAAAGGAATGTTGGAAAATAATAATGTCAAATATTGAAAATCTTAAACTGGATCAACAAACCATGTTAATAAACCCTGCTAATAGGAAGCTAAAACATGCAGGAGAAATAGCAGTAGCTCTGGCAAAGAGAATAGGTCCTAGCATGCAATAACAGTGTGATAATATGATAAGGACTATTAAACTGTCAGAAGGCAATGTGGTGATCAGATGACCCACAAATACCGGTTGTTTTGAATGTACTTTTAAGAAAAAACCTATGTGGGAACTATCAGCAGATAATCAAGCCCCAAAAATATCTTCAAAACTAATATGAGAACGTTTTTGCGAAGCTAAAGCTCAAATACTTTACCAAAATCAACTAAACTATTTACTTTTGACCCCTGTTTGGGAATGGGATTTTCCGTTACACAACGGAAAACTCAATTCAAGCCTTAAAGAACGCTTTAAAGACAAGTCAGGGAGAGTTACATGTGGTGCTATTTTTCTCATGAAGGAGAATGCACTTTTGGAAAAAAGGTCTCCTCTTTTCTCTGCTCCCGAGGTGCTGCAGAAACACGCAGCACACAGGGTCAAAGACAGGCGTGACCTCTGGAGGGGAAGAAAATTTGAGCAGACCACGAAAGACCATTAAAAGTTTTATGGCCTCAGCACAGAGGAAGATCTGGAGATTTTAAGGAACTCTACCAGGCTACCCACCCCCACCCCAGCACAAGGGAAATAGTGTTCCTCTCACCAATGAATAAATCAACTCTTAACCAAGTCGGATCTAAAATAGACATAGCTCCAGTTGTTAAGAAAAGAGGGAGATTCAAAAAATTATCTTAACACCAGAACAATAATATCAAATATCATAAACCAAAATAGTATGTTGAGACCCATTCTCAGAAACTAACAATGTGGAGATAAGGAACCAGGGTGATAGAAAATCTGTGTTATTCATGTCTATGACTTGATCAGGAACAGAGGGAAAATTATCACCTGAAGAGAAGCATCTTGCACTTGCATTAAAAATGTATCCAGCCCTGAGGGAAATGTCTCAAGGTACCAGAATGTGCATATACACTCTTTATTTTTCAATATCTGAAGCTACTAAACAAACTGTTTAGGGAGCAAAAACAATGATGAGTAGATGAAGAAAATAGAAGATGATAATGTCTGATCCAGATGTGGGGTGCAGAGGACCTCAGGAAGTAAGCCACAAAGGGAAACATTGAAACCCTTACAGAAAACCGCTACTCCACAGATAACACTGTTTACAGAGGGGAGTTTGCGAAAAGATGACCAAGCAGCCACTTGGGCCTTTATAATGAAAACTAATTCAGGTGAAGTACTTTGCAAGCAAAAGGGTGCAATACCAGGTACAGCCTGCTGAGGAAAAGGCCATTTGTTGAGGGACTTCCTTTTGCTAAAAAAGGAAAAATAGCACACATCCGTATTATTACTGATAGTGATTATTATTAAAAAGCGGGTAAAGAAGAGCTTAATAATTGGAAACAAAGGCAGTTCAAAAATGTGAAAGGTGAAACGCTGACACATGCCCATCTATTGAGGGTCTTATTGCAGAGTTAAAGGCAGGCATGTAGAATGGAATCATGTCCGTAGCCATATAGATAAGATATAATTTAACTATCAGGGTAATAGAGAAGTTTGACCTTGCTTAAAGCACGGGACGAGTTAACCACCTGACTGCCATATTCCCTAGAATATGGAAAAAGGGTGGAAGCATTCACGTACCACCTGAAGAAGCTCCTTAGGTTGTGCGTGAATTACACAGCAGTTTAGGCCATGTGGGCCTATTTCAGATGAGGAAATATTGTCTCCACAATAAAATCCTCTTACCAAAACTGCGATTGCACCTACAACACACATGGTCAACATGTCTTCAATGTGTAGAGGTGGATGGGTTTAAGAAAGTTCATCCTGAGCATCTTAAAATAATAGAGGAAGGACCACTAACCATTTTTAGTGCTGACATAAGCAGGTCCTTTTCTGACCCGCACTCCCAGTGGGAATAAGTATTTCCTTGTGACCTTTGATAAATGGAGGGAGTCATAAACATGTTTATCCTCTGACCAGAGCAACTGGAACACAGTGTCTGCTAAAATGGCGGAACATATAAGTATTTTTCCTAAAAACTGAGAAAATAGGAATGGATAATGTCACTCACTTTAAAAATGAGAAAGTTTTTGTCACCCTTGCAGTATAAAGAAATCACACCTATCTGGTCTTTACCATATAAGTATCAGGCATTAGAGCAGCCAAAGAGTGGAGTATAAAAAACTGTAAAACAAATTGGGACATTCCAATCAATTTGACAAGGCTGAATATATTCCTATAAGTATGGAAAAGCTACCTGGGGCAAAGGTCAGGTCATATCTAACTATCACACCTTTTTCCGTTTAAATTCAGAAATCGTGTATGGGTGACCAGAAAGGGGCAAAGTCCAGAGAAGGGTTAGCTTAAAACTAAATCAGAAGGTTTGGATACAGTGAAGTCAATTTCTGGGAAAGTAGTTTCACTCCAGAGGAGAGGACCGGTTCACCCAAGCCAACTGAGTTTAGAATCCAGATAGGAATATGACTGCGGCCTACCCATCCACTATTGATGCTATCAGTCTCACATCACATGACATGTTTTGCACACACACGTGGCAGTTAATGTGTTTTCTTCCACAGGAGAGGATGGCTTTTTGTGGGATCTTCCCGCAATAAGTTAGAATTTGTCTTGGTAAATTCTGTACCAAGGGATATTTTATAGAGCAAAAGAGGGAATTTAAATCTGAGTAACAAGCAATAGCTCCAATGCAAAGGATTTAGCAGTAGAACTGTTAGAATCTATAGTGAATTATGCAAAGAAAGATGGCAAGACGAAACTCTGTCTATTAGCATATGGATCATTAGAGCTTGAATGGAGAATACCTCAGTATCAAAGAGGAAATGGAAAATAACCTTTATATTATTTTTCTCATTGTTTTTTAACTTTACACTATTAGTTTTCTTTTCAGTTATTTTTAATAGATATACGCTTACACCCTAAAAAGAGTATTCATTTAAATTAGATTTTTTTGAATACATCTCTCCTTCTTTTTTGCTGGTTCTCACACAGCATGAAGGGGTAGGGCTGTCAGGTCGTTAAACTGATAAGAGTAGATTATGGCCCAGTGCTTTCTGCCATTTAAAGGCCAACTGAGTAAGAGGAGAAACAATCACCTTGCTGTGTATAGAAATTACAGAGCAATATGGAATACACGACCCTCTTGAGAAAACCCTTGGGGAAGTTTTTATTTTAACTGAAACAACTTTTTATGAATCAGAGAAATGATTTAAACTTGATTTTAGCTACATTGTTGAGATTAATACCTCAGCAATCTACCAAGAGGATTTGAACCTGCCTAGCAGGGAAACTTCAGTCACAGTGCCTCAAGTGAAGCTAAGTAGACTCCTGGACCCAGGAAACCTGTGCAGAAGGACCGGAAGGGGCAAGCGGTGAAAAGGAGGAGACTCGTAAGAGAAAAGAGCGATCTGATTCAGAGGTCTCCCCGGGTGCCCAAGCCAAAAAGATGTCCTTGCTGTCAATAGACATTCCAGAGGAACATGGAGTACCAGACCCCTTGGAAGGATTCCTGGGGGAAATTGTTTCAATTGAAACAATTATTAATGGATCAGCGGCTGAGTCACCTATGACCCCGCCAGAGAAGGAGGATGATTCTTCCAGCTCTGTGGGACAGGCTGCATCTCTACCCGCTGAGCCACTCAGATCGCAGTGGATTTCCCAGAAAAAGGATGACGACTACCTGATAACTGCATGGTCAGATATCAGACGCCAGGTAGCAGCAACCCTACCTACCCCCTGCCACTGGTCCACTTCACCATCTCCAACCCGGTGACTTTGTGCTGGTCAAGGACTTCCGGAGAAAGAGCTGGAAATCCAACCGTTGGCAAGGTCCCTACCAGGTGCTCCTCATCACCCAGACAGCGGTCAAGGTCACCGAGAGAGCCACGTGGGTCCACGCCAGCCACTGCAAGGTCGTGGTCACAGGCCAGGAGAGACGGTAGAAACAGACGACAACAAGTGATGTGTCCTAGTCACCAACGAAAGATGACAACAAGTACCACCAGCACCACACTGGCACCACATACACCTAACCTCACACTGCACACACAGGATGTCATGAGCGAGTGCCAGCTAAGCTGTTTCATATGCCTCTGGTTCCTCGTTTGTGCTATCATTGTGTGGGGACTCATTGACCTTGTCACGAAGTCATGAGCGATTATTTACGAGGTCTAAAAAATCCATAACAACTGTCGACCGAGTTATCTGGTTTTCGTTTGGAGATGTCGTCCAGCGAAAAACTGCAACCCCTCCATGGTCAGGGTCAAGGATATACATCAGATAGCAACATGGATTTAGGAGTCTACAACAGATGGGCCCCTCGCCCAAGGACATTCCTGTACGGTACTAGGTTTTCGGTGTTTTTTCACACCAGGTTCATCAAAAGGTCGTCCTGATTACACATACTGAAGAACTTTTCATGATATTGATGCGTGGAGTTTTACGGATGTAATATGTATGTGTTTTTACGATTTTATCTGTTGATATTTGAAAACTTTGCGTTTGAAAAGAGGGTGTTGAGATCTTCATATGAAGTGAATACTTAAAACGAAAGTTAATTGAGATCATGGTATGAAGTGAATACTTAAAAAACGAAAGTTAATTATAAATCATACATGATCAATCATATTCTTGTATAAACCCATAATGAGAATGCTTCTTGACGGTTTTTGAATATGTATCTATGCTTACAATTTGTTCTGTTGCTATTTGAGAACTTTGCGTTTTGAAAAGAGGGTGTTGTGAGTTTTCATAGTACGTTTAATACTTAAAAACGAAAGTTAGTTATAATCAAATATAATCAATTATATTCTTGTATAACCCACAATGAAAATGCTTCATATTTTAGGTTTTCTATAGTTACAGTATAAACAAAACAAAGTGGTATGTTTAGGTTGAGTTTTCTTCCTCTCCTCTGGCAGCAGTCCACAGGGAGGGGCTTCACACTAAGGAGACACATTAAGAGGCCAAAGAGAGTTCATGTCCTTTTTACCTCATATGAAAGGGTGTCTTATCCCATAACAGCTGTGGAACATGTTGGGACATGTTCAGCCTTGTACATTATGCGCATGCGCGGTTTTCAACTGAATTGGGTGTATAGGAGGAGTTTTGTTTTTTTGGGTTTGGATCCAGTTTTTTTTGCATAAAGAGACTGGTTTTTTGAGAGAGCGCGAGAGAGGGGGGATGACCCCTGGTAGACTCTCTCCGGGTAGGCTGTGTGCTTCAGAGCTGGGTAACTAGCTCTCGGTATACTTGGTTCTGTCAGACGGGGTAAATATCTCTCGATTTTCTTGGTTGTTGGCTGAATGGAATGATTTGATGGGTATGTGTTTTTGAATATTCTAACCGCAACCTGTAAGGATCTTCCTTCGAACTCTTGGCGGATGGGTATGTGTTTTTAAGTGTTAATCCGCCGTCTGTGTCGGAAGATGTGTTTGGGAATATTCTAACCGCAACCTGTAAGGATCTTCCTTCGAACTCTTGGCGGATGGGTATGTGTTTTTAAGTGTTAATCCGCCGTCTGTGTCGGAAGATGTGTTTGGGAATATTCTAACCGCAACCTGTAAGGATCTTCCTTCGAACTCTTGGCGGATGGGTATGTGTTTTTTTTAAGTGTTAATCCGCCGTCTGTGTCGGAAAAAAAACGGTATGGAACTGATGTGAATTAATTGATGAATGGAAAGTTGAATGCGCTTTTTATTGTCACCGGTCTTTTTACGAGGAAATACCTCTAAATTCTATCGGGAGAATTTTAAAATATCACAACTGAAATGGGCAGTTGAAATTAAAACAGTTTGGTAATAAATGTAAGACTGTGAATTAAAGTTTCATTTGAACATGATCACAGCACGGTGTTTTTTGTTAGTATGATTATAATGTTGTGAGAGAGAAGGAAAAAACCCTGTATTAGTTTGGACCTATTTTTCTTCAAATAAATTGACTCCCACCTGTTGGATTGGGATCCTTTAAAAGACACCTGTGCCCTCCTCTCCTGCGTCAAAGGTAAGATTGCACCCTGCCACACACACTTAGGTAGGAGCACACTCCATTTACTGATATCAAAATCCTTCGGGATCGCTTAAACAGATTTAAAAAGAGTTGTCTGAATTGAAACAGCAGTTAATTGAAACCTTGGTTCTTCGGGGGGGTTAGGAAGAGGTGAGATCTTGCTGACGTTGGTGGATCTGAGCCACGCAGCAACCTTACATAGACTCAATAATCTTCGGAAAGGTCAATTAGGAGGTCAGAATAATTTACCGGAATAAATTATCAGGACCTCTCATACTCTAAACAAGCTGTAGCATTGATGGGCTTCTCCAAAACTTCCCGACCAAGTCCCAGCTGAAAGGCCAGTGTTATGTCCAAAAGACTGGCATCAGCACCAGAGTCAATAAGAACAGCCACAGTGTGCATTTTCCCCAAGCAGCTCAGCTGAGCATGGGTTAGGGGTCGAGAGGGCATTTCTAAATTCATAATTCGGCTCACCAGCGCCCTCTGGATGACTGGTGAGCCCTGCCTTTTACAGGACAAGAGAAGGCACGATGACCCTCCTGGCCGCAGTAAAGACAGCAGTTGTCCCGCAGGCGGCGCTGTCGTTCTGCCTCGGAGAGCCGGGTCCGCCCCAGCTGCATTGGTTCAGAAGAGTTAGAAAATCCTCCTCTCACCTGTTCAGTAGCATGCGCTGACGGGGAAGGCGGAGCCTGAGGGGCGACGGAGAAAACCCTCTCTTTCCTCCGCTCCCGCAGACGGCCGTCAATGCGGATGGAGAGAGCCACCAGCTCATCTAAATCAGCAGGAAGGTCCCGAGCTGCCAGTTCGTCTTTAAGGCGATCCGACAGACCGTTGTAGAAGGCATCGAGAAGTGAAGAAGCATTCCAGTTACTCTCGGCGGCTATGGTACGAAACTCGATGGAGTAATCGGACACAGATCTCTCTCCTTGCGCCAGGTTAAACAGTCCCCGAGCGACCTCTCTTCCGGGTGTAGCGTGATCAAAGACTTTACGCAGTTCATCGGAGAATAAGCTTACAGATGAGCAGGCAGAGGATTGCCTCTCCCATTCGGCGGTACCCCAGTCTTTAGCTTTGCCCGTGAGAAGAGAGACAATATACGCCACCCGGGATCTTTCTGTTGGGAAGGCGGAAGGCTGAAGCTCGAAGGCGAGGGAACATTGGACCAGGAATGGTCTGCACGAACCTGGGGCTCCAGAGTAGCATTCCGGAGGAGGCAGGCGTGCATCCGATGCCGGAGGACTCTGGATTCGAACAGCGGAAGCTGGAGTTAGTTCCGGACTTTGGACCGTAGCAGGAAGGTTCTGAAGATGATCACGGAGATTCACAAAGGTCCGTTCGTGACGAGCGGCCATCTCCTGCATTGCTTCCGCCATGAAGGTAAGCTGCTGCTCGTGGCGTTGTAACACGATATCGTGCGTAGGCGGTTCTGTCGCTGAGTCGGCTGGGTTCATGTTGGCCAGATTGTACTGTCACGATCACAGGTACAGATCAGAACCCAATAGCACGACTCAGATACAACCAATGTATAGCAATGTTCAGTTTATTCAGGTCAGGGACAGGCAGGGTCAAAACCAGTAAATCCGTCAGACAGGCAACCAAAACCAGACAGGGAGCAGGCAGGAACTCGAGATCCATAAACAGGCAGGCAGGGATAAAAAACCGGGCAGGACAAAAATCTAGGCTAGAATACAACACTCACTGGAGAGCTTGGCGGAAACGACAAGACAATCTGGCAAAGGACAAGTGATAGTGAGGTTGTATAAATACTGTGGAGTGATGAGGGAATGAGTAACAGGTGAGGGGAAGGGCTGGGGAGACCAGGTGAGGGAAGTGAGCTGATTACAAGGGCCTGGAAGGCGGGATCTGAAATGACAGGAGAGTTTAGTTGAGCCACCAAACAAACAATAATAGAAGTGTCTAACTTGTGACAAATAGAACAACTATTTCAGTCCATATTACCGATGTGTCTTCCCACTCCGATGCAGAAATGACTCAAAAGATGACTGAGGAGCCCGGCAGACAGTGTCCTATCCATAGGAAGCCTCATCCTCTACAAAAATGTCGCGGATTTAGAGAGAAATCCCTCGAAGATCGTAAGGCCTTTCTTAAGGAAAATCGGATCTGTTACAGATGTTGCGCCTCAACATCTCATATTGCCCGAAACTGCAAAGCGAGCGTCAAGTGCTCAGAGTGCGAAAGTGAAAGTCACAACACAGCCCTACATCCAGGACCCCCAACCTGGAAGGCCACAGACCCTGCCATAGAGTATGGCGGGGAGGATGGAAGTACACCAGTCAACATTGCAGCCCTGTGTACCAGTATCTGCGGTGGGGACCTGAGCGGCAAGTCATGTTCCAAGATCTGTCTCGTTAAAGTCTTCCACTCAAGTTATCCAGACAAAGCACTAAAGCGTTATGCCATCCTCGACGATCAAAGTAACAGGTCACTTGCTCGACCAGAGTTTTTTTTATCTTTTCAAGATACAAGGCCCCAAGTCACCTTTCTCACTGAAGACATGCGCAGGAGGGGTAGAGACAGCTGGAAGAAGAGCGACTGATTTCCAAATCGAATCTCTTGATGGACAGGTTCGTGTATCCCTCCCTACGCTAATTGAGTGTAACGAGATTCCTGACAACAGATCAGAAATTCCCACTCCAGAAGCTGCTCTCCACCACGCACACCTGAAATCTGTAGCTCTTCAGATTCCTAAGATGGACAACCAAGCCCCAATACTGCTTCTCCTTGGAAGAGACATAAGACTACACAAAGTGCGGGAACAGATCAATGGTCCTCACGATGCACCCTATGCTCAGAGGCTCGACCTAGGATGGGTCATCGTGGGAGACGTCTGTTTGGGAAATGTTCATAAGCCATCCATGGTGAACACTCTCTTCACAAGCACGCTAGAGAACGGTTGTCCATCTCTCTTTCAACCTTGTCCGAATCGCCTCCTCATCAAAGAAAGATACAGCGACTTTACGTCAACTTACCCCACAAAGAGCTACTTAAGTGATGACACCGCCTGTGACAAAGGTGAAGACCATCTTGGGTGTACAGTGTTCCAAAGATCTAAGGAAGATAACAAAATAGCTCCCTCGATTGAAGACAAGGTCTTCATAAAGACCATGGAACAAGGGTTCCGAAAGGATGATGCCAACAACTGGGTTGCCCCTTCCCCCTTCAAGAGGCAGAGGCGACATCGTCCAGACAACCGATCACATAACCTTAAACGTCTCTCTCCCCTCAGATGGTTCATTTCCATACGTGGTCCAGTAAAGCATATCCGCTCGGATAGAGGCACCAATTTCCACAGAGCCTGCAAGGAGCTCCAGGTTCCTTCAAACATTGACAGCGTCCGTGTGGAGAGACATGAGGCTCTCACAACTCTTTTGGCAGAAGTAGCGGCCATCATGAACACAAGACCCTTGGGTCCAATATCCACCGATCCTCCAGATCCATTGGTGCTGACCCCTGCTACCCTACTCACACAGAAGAAAGGTACCTTCTCAACTCCTCCGGGGGATTTCACCCCCAAAGACCTGTACAAGCGTCACTGGCGTCAGGTTCAATTCCTTGCAGATGCCTTTTGGAGCAAATGGAGGAAGCAGTACCTCTCAACTTCGCAGACAAGGAGTAAGTGGCACAGAAGCAAGCCAAACATTGATGTTGGAACTATTTTTCTTGTGAAAGACTCAAGCAAAGAGGCAATGCCATTGGCATTGGTCACCAAGGCATCCCCGAGCATAGATGAAAAAGGTCCACATCGTAGAGGTCAAGATCACCAGAGAAGATGGTGCTAAGCCTTTCCTCAGACCTATTACAGACTTAGTCCTTCTTCTCTCCGAGGAAGACTAAAAGAGCAAGTAGTGACATTCAAACATTGATATTTAGAAGCCAAGTTAATGGGTGTTATCAATAGATACCAGGCAGGGAGTGTTCTGTCCTCATCAGGACATTGTTGTTCATTTGTCTCCCCCTGCCGGCGGTAGTCGTAATGTGTAAAATATGTACCATGTGACCTAGTGCATAAGGAAGCTGCATGTGAACAGGACAGCCACATGTTTTTTTTGTGACCACAATCTGCCTAATCCTTGACGTTCCATGCCTTTGGTCGCATTATTGGTATGTACAATTGATATAAACGTAGTGTTCTTTCATTTACAATGAATATGTTTATAGAGAATAGTTTTGAGATGATAGTTAATGTGTGTTGTAAATTCCTCTATGGAACTACCGTTAGCCACAGCCATAATTTTGTTAGAGGATTTTTTAAGGAGATATGTGTAGCGCGCTACAACCGGTTTAAATGGCCATAGGAATTAAGTTGTGTGCACACATAGGGGGCGTAATTCCAATGCATTGGTTGTGAAAGGGATGAACAATAAGCGCTTGTATTGTACTGATTGATTTGCAGTGTCGGGAGTAACGCTGTAACGCCGTTATTTCTGGCAGTAATTAGTACTCTAACGCATTACTTTTTAAATTCAGTAACTCAGTTACCGTTACTACATGGTGCGTTACTCCGTTACTCCGTTAGTTTTTTTATATAGTCAACAGCCAGGCGAACAGAGATGAGAACTGTACTTAAGTACTTGAGTAAATGTACTTTGATACTTCCTGTGTCACATGCGGAGACGGGCTGTGGGCGTGTTTGTGTTGTTTACTAACAAGACTATCATGGCGGCGGCGGAGCTCAAGTCTAGTTTCTCCACCTGGAGATATTCTCACTATTTCACTTTTGTCGAGCACAAAGAAAAGAACGTTTTAGTTAAATGTAAGTTGTGTCCTGGCGGGTCAAAGATCCTATCTACTGCCCAAACCAGTCATTCAAATCTCTTAAAACATCTGCAAAAACAACATGCTGGGACGAAGCTAGTAGCTAAGACCACAGAGACTCAGCCGACGCCACTCCACCTCCACCTAAGCAACAGCGGCTGGATTTTAACTGAGGGACTGCTAGCCAGGGAAAAGTGGATAAAGCCATTGCACGGTATGTTGTAGAACACATGCAGGCTATTGCTACAGTGGAGTCACCCGCTTTCAGGGAGCTAGTTAGCATGATAGCATGTCCGGGCGGCACACGGCATATGGGATGGAAAACTTTTTCCAACTACCTGGAGAAAGAATATACAAAAATGGAAAGCCAGCTAATATCGATGCAATCCAGATTGCATATAATGTATGTCAAGTTGATCAACAGATTGTATTATTCTCCAATGCTATGACAGTACTGAAATGAAGGCTATAAGGGCATTAATGGGAGCCCTTTTTTCAAGTAACGAAAACGTTACTTTTCACAGTAACGCATTACTTTTGGGTGTAAGTAACTAGTACAGTAACTGAGTTACTTTTGACATGAAGTAACTAGTAATAGTAACTAGCACAACACTGTTGATTTGTGACAATCCGTTTGACTTTAAGACATTCAAATATGGAGGAGCGCGCTGCGGACATGCCAGCAGCTGACAGCGCGTCAGATTACACGCTGCCAGCAGCTGGCAAGCTGGATAGCGTGGCCAGCTGTAGTGATGCGCAAAGCAGGGTAGTTAAACTCTCTGCCAAAGCACTTGCGGATAAACTTGAGAGGTTGCAAAATGGCAGAAAGGCTAAGCTAAATAAAGCTAGCAAATTAAGAACAAATATAAAATATTTTATGTTAAATGGTGAACATGCTATGGTTCAAAATGCTCTTGATGAAGCCATATCTAGGAGCTTATATTATTTAATAGTTATCCATTTATTTTATTGTTCTTTTTTGTTTATAGTAAATATTCCTTTTAATTCTTATTTAAGTTGATCAAATAAGTTGTACCATGCCTCTGTTTTGTAAAGACAGCCTTTGGGCACCGGGGGAGGGGAGACCGGCTCATTATAAATATGGGAAACAGGTGGTAGTGAGCGGCGCACCCGGTAGGCTTATGGTTTTTTACCATCGGGTAGGAAGGAAGAGAAATGCTTGATGTGTTGATAATAAATTGCACTGAAACGACTTTTGCTCGGACCTTGATTTTGACCCATGCGTAAGATTCGCTGACGGGTGCCTCGGCGGCACTTTGCGTTATATTTCTTTCTTATATTTTTATGATTTTGGCCGCTATAGCTCTTGATGGTTATATTGAATTGTGTGTTGAAGCCAGGTCTATGCATGACACTTTAATGAGTTTATTGCCACATGATGAAAGGGAAAGACATGAAACATGGTTTAAAGCCAAAATGATGTTCAATGATGAATTTATTGTCCAAATCAAGTTGTGGGTTTGTGAAACTGAAGGTACTGGTGATAATAATGATGATATAAATCCTGATGACAGTGTTTCTAATGTTTGTAAATGTTCAAACAAAAGTGACAGCAGTACAAAGTCAAGTACAACTTCATCTGCACAAATTATAGCAGCAGCAGAAAGGGCTGCAATTGTTGCTCGCATGGCAGGTTTAACTGAGAGGCATGCACTGGAGGAACAAGAGCTACAACTAGAGAATGCAATTCCTGAAGAAATTGCTAGTGGGAATGCTGTATGCTGAAATATAATGTGTAAGAAGAAAGTGAATAATCAGGAATATTTGGATGACTGAATGGTTTCCATATGAATGAATATTATGTTAAAAAGTAGCATGAAACTCCAAATGTATAAATAATGTTAAAGATTTAAGGCTTTGAAGGTAGAATGTTATTCGTAGGAAAAGTTGAAAATGCAAAAATAACTGGTGAAATAGTAACATTTGGAACATTTTATTTTCATAAACCAGAACAAGGGGGAAAAAACTATATAAAACGTTTCAAATCAATTACTAACAAATTGTATTCAGTAAAAATACGAATGAAAATCTGTCAAACAATACATGAAAAAAACTATATAAAACTGTTTGAATCAATTACTAACAAATATATTCTGTAAAACCACAAAGTGAAATGGTGAAGAAAAATAAAGTAATTTGTGTGAAAGAACAAGTGATAAAACAACTATATACAGAAACTATTGATACAAATGTTGTAATAAATGTAAAGAAATCACTCAAGTGAATAAGTTAATATATAGAAACATTTCACATCAATTACTAAAGAAAATAACAATCTGAAGAACAAAAAATCTAAAATACAGAAACTATTCATATCAATTAAATAAATCAAACAAGAAGTGAAGAGAAAAAAAACATTTCATATTAATAAAATAATAGCAGTCAAACCAGAACAAGACAAAAGCAAGCATAAAACAAACAGTTTTACTATGCATTTCATGCACGTCACATATGTATATTTTAAATTGGACTATTAAAATCTCACTCTAAATGTCATGAAATAATAGTATGGTTAAATGCTCAAAACAACCAACAACTGCCATTTATATGTCTGCCCCATTAAGTGTCCATATATAGAAACGTTTCATATCCACTCAGCCTTCGACCCTCTAAGTATATCAGGAAAAACCTTATTACGGACAAAGGGAGAAACCTTTAGGTAGGCCAAGTCTTAGAGGGATCCCCTACCAGGACGGCTGAGCATCAAGTGTTTGTGAAGGTTCGGGTTAAGAACATGTGCCTGCGTCAGGACTGATTGCTGCTGTTGCAGCCGCAGTGTAGAGATGAAGTCTTCTGGGTGTTGAGGACTCTCTCCAATCAGAAGTTGCTGTAAACAAGATGATAAATATCATACAGCAACAAAATGTTGGAAAACAATATTGATATGGTTGCCGTAACACACACAGACATCAACTTATGAGAGAAGTGGAAAATATGCTACAAGGTATAAAAAACCTTGAACACAGTTTCCAGGTTATAAAACAACATTAAATCTACTCATAGTATCTGATGCAAATTGGTTGCTTACATTTTATTAGATGAAGATGAAGGATTGAAGGCTCCTGAAAGAATCCTGAGCTGCACTGCCTCTGATGACTCTGGTCTTGGGTCCATGTGGTTCTGGTTCTGTGGTGCATGGAGAGAACACTGTAACACCAATGATGCAAATGGGCAATACATACAATCCACAATGGCTTGTTGTCTGAAAAAGCTGTAGCACTAAAGTGGAATGATCTTATAATGTGGGATAAAAAGGCTTTGTTTAATTGGGTATTTAGCCAAAATCACTTGTTGATAGGAATATGTGAGGTTTCTAGCTTGAAACATTTATATATAAATGGAAAACATTACATAAACCATTGATACAGACTTTCAAGATGTACTATATGACTCAAAGTAAATTGAAGACTTGAAAAGATTAAATAAAACAAACATTGGCACCAGGCACAGGTCCAGATCATTTAAAGGTGAAACAGGGGCCTCTTTGGGTGTCCGTGTCCCTTCCACATGGATCAACACCGTCACAAACCAGGTCCAGAGATGTGTACGGAGTAGTCCTCGAGTCCCCTCTCAGTCCTCGAGTCCCCTTCATAGAAGGCTGCACAAACATGAAGACGGTCTTTTTTTCCCCCTAAAAAAACAAGTGTTCAGAGAAATAAAAAAAACCTCAATCATTACCATGTGTTTACAGTTTGTTAGTTTACTTCTGCAAATTGTAATGTTATTATTTAAAGACTTTTGGGGCATGTCATGCCTTTATTAAATGTAGGCAGAGAGAGACAGGAAAGGTGGGGAAACAGAATAGTGGAATGACATGCAGGAATTATGGAAAAACAGAGGATGAGAAATAGATCCTTTAAGACTTGAAAATCATCAGTGCCACAGATGATTTGAAGTATGCACACACCGTAAATGGTATACTTAGCACCTGCTTGGATCCAGCAACATAGTTTTGCGCCGCAGCTTGTGTTGTTGCTCAGGCGTGGCTCTGTCAGCATTGCTCTGCTTCTTCACCCCTTTTAATATAAATGGAAAGCATTAAATTAACCATTGATACAGACTGTCAAGATATACTGTCACTGAAAGTAAGTTGAAGAATTTGAAGGGTTAAAGAAAACAAACATTGGAACATACCAGGCACAGGTCCTGGCGGTGAAAGACAACACTAAAGTCAATAGGTGGGAGTTCAATGGAGAGGGTGCCACGCCCACAGAGGTTTATAAAAACCGAACAGCTGCGGTCACAGAAGGGCAGAATTACATTTTACACGTGTGTTTTTGTCCAAGTGTGTTTGAAGCAAAGGCCATTATGATATACTTCTTTAGGTCAGATGTTTATAGTGATTTGTTTTAATACAATGAATATGTGTTTTATATTCTTAACTGCTGAAGGTCTTCCCAAATCCAAAAAAAGGTGTAGAATAACATGTATTTTGATATGAAAACTTGTCAAAGGGCAAAACATTTGCTGTGGTTTCAGACCTTGAATACAAAAATCAAGAACATTAGCTAATAATAATGTTTTAACCCCGATTGTAAACCCAACGAGAACTTACTTAAATTAGTCTGGAAACTGAGGAGCACATTTTCTTCATCTTTTAAAACAGTTAACCACAGTCTAGTGATGTGCTCTTGTTCATTTCAGATTGTCTTTACTCACCAATCAAGCGCAGATTCTTTGTGTTCTTCTTGTCTATAAGAGGAAGCAAGATGTTAGTCTTACATATTTTTATTTCTGTAATGATGTGTTGAACAGTAGATACAACTCCCTGTATTTAGCCTTAACTGTCAATAATGTACACAAGCTATTTAATATGTAATACTGCACACTTGAGCCAAATGTGTTAATCAATAATACAACTATTAATCATGTAACAGTTTTCATTAACCAGTTAAGCCCGAAGGTCCCCCCAGTGGACCCCTCCCAGTTTTTTTTTTCTCACATGTCTCAGGGCTTCTTAACATTTATGAAACTATTAATGTTTCATACCCTTTTAAAAGGTAAGAAACTCCGCTAACTGACAATAAGAACAATTGTTAGCTAAAAAAAACACGAGTAATACCAAGCCTTTGAATTAGCATTGAGCGAAACAATGCTAACTAATGCTAACGCTTTTTTACACACAACTCACGGTAGAAATGCCCTTATCACTATCTTAACTGCACAAACAAGATATACGATTTAAAGCTGAGACTCCACAGATTCCACACATGTAATGTCATCACTGTAAGACCTCGAATTCCTGGAGCTATCAGCCAGAAAAGAGAAAGTAAACAACATCCAGTTCCAAAAATATTACAATAATTACGTCTTACCTTTTTTGATTTGTGATCAAAAGTTGTGTTCAACGGAATAAAAACGCATCTCAAGGTTAATCCAATGTCGTTGTGTCACGTAGAATTTTTTACTGATAATCCATCATCATATTTATGGCAATATACTCGGTATAAAGTATTGCCGTCCAGGCTTGCACTTTCAGATATGCTTCGTTTGCTTCTCTATTACGTCCGCTATGGTCATGTTTACGTAGATTTGGGAACTGCCCATCGATTCTATTGGTTCTGATGGTTAAGAAAAAGGTGTAAATCACACGAATCGACCAATGGGTTCCAGAGATATGGTCCTGCGTAAAGTATAAAGAATGCCAGCCATCGTGCCAACATTACGCAGGAGACTTCATTTATTGTTTACAGCGTAACGAAGCAGGTATTGCAGCAGGACCCAGAGCGCACAGAGCGGACAGCAGATAACGGAATTGCAGTTTTATTGCTTATAGATTATCAGAACATTTCAAAGGGGACACAGCCCCATTGGATATTAATCTATGGATTAACTACATCGTTTTTATCGTTTTAATGCCATTGAAGACCAGTTTAGACCAGACAACGAGGAAGGTAAGTCATTGTTAGCCTAGCGCATTAGCGCTAGCGCCATTTGTTTTGATGTACGTTTTTGTTGATAACGTCGCGAGTTTGTATCTTTCAGTGTTGGGCTGTTCAGGTGGGCACCGTTAGATTCTGTGTCTCCTTGCGATCATAAACAATGTGTTGGATGTGCAGCTAGGATAAGTAATAAGGGAGCGAGGAGTGATTTTCGGTGCTGTAATAGGTTAGCATTTTTCGCTCGGGGCTAATTCAGAGGCTCACTGTAAGAGTAAGCATATGTTTTATTTTATTTATTTTTTTCACAACAGTTGTTTTTGGATGGAATGAATACCTATAGTGATAATTCAAAGTAATACAATGATTTTTACAGTGAAAAAGTTCAAATGGAACCGATGGTTCCCAAATTACCCAGAGGTGAGTCCGCTTAGACTTTATTTTTCTAAATCTCTCTAAAAAGGTCAAATTTCACTTGTTTTGCATCAATCTTGATACAGGGTACTTATATGTTATAGTTTGGATTCCTAAAGCTTTTAGTCTACTAACCCATCATGCAAGGGTGGTTTTCACGATAAGTAAAGTTTTTTTTTTAGGTGGACATTAGAATTTACATGTTTTTACTATGTTCCATCTGAATTTACTTTAAAATAAAAACATCTATATTGATTCTGACACTTCTACATCCAACTCACAGATGTAACCTTGCTTTGAGAAAAATAATTATTAATTTACCCCTTTTAGAAGTGAAGATATATCATTTGTTGTGTTAGTGGCATTTTCGAGCCTGAAACCTGAAAAACAGGCTCAGGGCTTAACTGGTTAAGCTTTTATCTGTCAAGAAAAGCTAAATTAATTGCAAATACAAAATGTACCCTTATCTAGTTTATTGCTGGCTAGCAGCTGCAACAGTACTTGTGCAGTACAATGAACTTGCAGAGACTGTAAGAGTTAAATAGGTGATGCAAGTACACTATTAACCTTTGAATTGTAGTGGGGTACAAGAACAAAGTAGCAACTTATTTAAATAAGGTAAAAGTCACTCAATGTTGTACTTAAGTACAGTGCATGATTACATATAGTGAATTACTTAACATCACTGCTTGTTCGTAGCTGTTAATACAGGTCCCAAAGATTCATTTAGCATATTTAGAAAGTATGCAAAAATACACAACAGTGGCAACAGATAACCCACAAGTACCACTACACCACAAGCACTGCAGCACAAGAGTTACATGTTTAATTAAAGGCTGAAGTTAGCATTAATAACTGGCTGTTAGCATCCTTTGGTAACTAAACAGGAGTAGTCTAACAGCTAACTGCAGTTAGCTGCTATAAACAACATGACAAGCTTGGCAATTTAGCGCAACTCAAACGGTGTGTTATACTTTGAAAAAGAGTTCATTTGACACTTTAGGGAGACTGTTTAGGGAGAGATGAACTTAGCTAGCAGCCTAGCAGCGTTAGCCCGTTAGCGCAATGCTAACGGTCTAACCTATGGGGCTAACCCCCAAAACACACCAGGAGCGTCTGCGTCGCGTTACGGCCGCGCCGCGGCGGTCGTAAGGATCGCGGCCACTCTAGTCAATGGGTGCTATTACACCACACGCGCCGCGTTACGGCTCAGACGCGTCCCAGAAGCGGCTCGGCGCAGCGCTTCTCTAAAATTAGGATGAATCCTATTTTTGCAGCAGCGCAGCCGTAAGGTAAACTCCTCCCCCCATCCCCCCGTAGTCTTTCAAGTAGGAGAATACATGCCAGCGTTCTCCTCCGGTTTACAGGCACTGTAAATGATATATATATATAGAATAATTATGATGATGAATGCATATTTTTTTACCACTAAAATACAGCAACACATCTTTGATTCATGTCGTTTATAACTGGAATATTACAATTATTATTAACTGTGTCTGTAGTCTACAACATAACAAAATAGGAAATAACAACAATAAACACGATTTAAACAGACACAAACATAAACCATTTAACTACGTATAGCCTACTTACTTGTAGAAGTACAAATGTCCAGGAAATATTCCAAAATCAACAACAACTGCGAGGCTGCACACACGACGCTCCGCTTCCGCAACGTTTTGAAACGCGTCTGGTGTGTGTTGACGCAGGAGGAGGTCGCAGCGTGGCGCAGCCGCAACGTAACGCGGCGCAGACGCTCCTGGTGTGTTTTGGGGGTAACGCAACGATGCTAGCTGTTAGCCCGTTAGCACAATGCTAACGGGCTAAAACTGGATACGCTGCTAAACTGTATCCTTTAATGTGTAAATTAATATCAGTTGTCACGCCAGTAAACAGTCTATGAACAAACTCAAACGGTGTGTTATACTTTTAAAAAGAGTTCATTTGACACTTTAAACTGAAACGTACCTAGCAGAAGTCAGAAGTCAGAGCAGAATAAATCTCCCGGGCTTGGTGTGACCAAGCGGCAAACTCTGGGGAACAGCCGGTGTCAGTACCAGATATGTTCGGGCTACCAGATATGTTCGGGTGTATTTCCGTCGCATCCGTCATCCGTCATATTCGTCATATTTTACGGCAACTCAAGAGGGCCATCACGGTCAAATTCCGAACATTTAAACATAGCCGACACTTCATTCTTTACTTTGTCCGTTATTATATGTAGAAGATTATACTTTTTCTCCGTCATGGTGTTTCCTTAGCAACAACTTCAAACAGGCATAGCCTACACTTCATTCTTTACTTTGTCCGTTAGTATATGTAGAAGATATTAATTTGTTCTCCGTCATGTTGTTTCCATAGCAACAACTTCAAACAATAACAACTAACCGCTAGCCGCAAAGCTAGCATCACAGCCACTGCTCCGTTTTCGGAGACTTTGCACACGTTTTTCAGAAACATTTTCACACGCTAGGAGTACTTCCAATAGCTTCGTCTTGATCTGTAGATGTGATTTGATGTGTCGTGTGTCCCCCAACTCCTCTCCAAAGTTCAGATATTTAATAAAATACTCAGGGGAGTTTCCTGAATATTCATGCCCAAAGCCAAGCACTAGGCACTGGGTAAATTAAGAGGCTGATCTCGGGCACTTTTGTCCACTTTCCCTGGTGGCCGAAACTCAAGCCAGACATCCATGGAATCGTCTCAGAGAGTAGATGATCAGTGGGGCCTTGTTTTTACTGAATGATGTGTTTTTTTATGGGGAATTCAAATATGAGCTTATTTTTAGGATTTTCGGAGACTTTGCACACGTTTTCACAAACATTTTCACGCTAGGAGTATGGGAGTACATCCATTCGCTTCGCCTTGATCTGTAGATGTGATTTGATGTGTCGTGTGTCTCCCAACTCCTTTCCAAAGTTCAGATACTATATACAAATACTAAAAGGTAAATAAAACATTAAACATAATGACAAAATAACAACCTGAAATATATGTATTCTATCTACACATTTCGTAATTATCTAATCTAGTGGCCTTATAAAAGTGTTGGCTAAAGTAACGCAGAATATATATATATTTTAATTGTAAATAATTAGAAACATTATTTATGTGCACAAGTACATGGGACCCCACCATAGCACCCCACACATAACAAGCTGTCCCGAGTTCCTCCGGCTGCAGTTCCGCAGACGGCCGGTGTGTGGCAGCAGAGCGCTGGGAGCAGAGGGAGGTGAGTATATGACGGATATGACGGATGCGACGGAAATACACCCGAACATATCTGGTAGCCCGAACATATCTGGTACTGACACCGGTGTCAGCTAGCTAGCATTATCCACGTCTTTAGGCGGCTCTTCTGATGATGTAGTACTAGTAGCAGCTTCACTTGTAGCTTCGGTGCTGCTAGCCTCTTTCTTCTTGTGAATTATATTCTTTTTAGAAAAGAAGTCAAGTAAAAAACGTTTTCCTTCCATTATAGAGCTTTTTCGTTAGCGTTCTTGAGGGAAAGAGCTGCCGCAAAATCGGCGGGCGGTGAGCTGGCCGTGGGTGTGTCACTGACACACCCCCAGCTCGCTGCGGGGTCACGAGCGTGATGACGAATCATCATTTTTGAAGGAAATCGTTTTTATTTTTTATTATAGGCCATTACTGTGAAATATATTATGTTTTTGTCATTATTACAACAAATACACACTTGCAACTGATAAGACTGGCAATGATTTTATATTTATTAGACTATTGAAAAAAAGATCATGCTCCAAATAAGTGGGGGTACGGCATACCCCCGCGTCCAACGCCCACTACACCACTGCTCAAGAGGCATTTAGTTTAATTATTTTTGCTTAATTGTTTGTCATTTTTCAAGCTACGAGATGTTTTCCTACGTTTGTCATGATAAATTATGTCTCAGGAATGTAGGGTTTGGGAATTATGGCAGTTTTAAAAAAATATATGAAGGCAAATTTCAAGATGTCCTCCACTGTGACATCACACACTCTAGTTAATGTTAAAATGTGAATAAAACCTCTAAAACAAGGTCTGAACAAATGTTAATATCTCTAAAAGTAAGAATCAGATTTAAAAGTTGTTTTACACGAATAATGTCAGAAGGATTTGTAACATTTGAAAGTTGGAATGAGGTTTCTGAGTGAAAGTATGAATGAACAGTTAGCAGTTGAAGTCGCATGAAGATTTGTTGAAGTCTGAAGATTTCCTCCATTAACTTCAATGTTAAAAATTTGATGTATTATGGGATGTATCTCTGGAATTATGAAAGTTATGAATGAGAAACGTAATTGCCATAGATTCCCGACCGAGCTGAATGTTTTGATGTTTGAACGGAGTTTCTGCGATGTTCAATGCGGGAGAAGAAGAGAGCCAAAATACCGGCGGAATAATAATAATAAAAATGTGTGCGTAGAAGAACAGTTAGTGGGAATGCTGTAAACAGCATTCCCACTAAATTAAAGCTACAATTAAAGCGGAGAAAGGAACAGCTTGATTTGGAAACTGAGCTAGCTGTATCTACTGCTAGGCTAGCAGTTTTACAGGGTTCACATTCACGACGTTCCTCTCGAGCACCAACAAATGGAATGAACTCATACCTGGAAAAGGAAAAAAGGAAACCGGCATCGTTAAACATACTTAACCCCCTGGCAAAGGAGTATGATTCCACATCATGGAAAATATCCTCCAGCAAACCAACAAAGATGGACATGGAACCAAAGCAAGCTGAAAGGCAGTTTGCATTTAAGGAAGATGCTTATGAAAAAATCAACATTATCTTGGAACATCACATGGGTTGATAACTGGTGAATCAACTGCATGGGAAAGTCAACAGGAAAATCACCATCAGCAAATCAATCGAATTCCACCTGAAGGTTTATTCACGATAATGCAAAAGCAAATGAAATAACAGCTGCACTGGTTCACCAGCAACGTTTACTGTCTCTACCAGCAAGAGACATTCCTATCTTTGATGGAGACCTGTTTCAGTACAAGGCTTTCATTAAAGCATTTGAACAAGGAGTGGAAAACAAAGCCAGCAAAGCCGACTGCTTGTACTATTTAGAACAGTTCACAAAAGGACAGCCACAGGAACTGGTTCGTAGCTGCCAGCACATGGCTCCAGAACGTGGCTACATTGTGGCAAAGGGTCTTTTGCAAGAACATTTTGGGAATGAGTACAATATCGCTGCTGCTTACATAGGAAAGGCTCTAGCTTGGCCAACAATAACAAAGGCAGAAGACATTAAAGCACTACAAGCCTATGCTTTATTTCTGCGTGGATGTGCTAATGTGATGGAAGAACTTCAGTACATGCAGGAGTTGGATATGCCCTCCAATATGAAAATGGTTGTCTTCAAGTTGCCAAACAAACTAAGGGAACAATGGAGAAACAAAGCTCATAACATCATGGAAGCCTCAAACAACAGAGCTCATTTCATTGACTTGGTCAAATTCATTGAGAGACATGTACGAGTCCTTTCTGATCCGATCTTTGGAGACATCGAGGATTCAGGACATAAATCAGTTGCTATAAAATCTTCCAACATGTTTCAGCCACAATCAAAGAACAGAATGAAAGGAAGTAGTTTTGCCGCTACAGTATTCCCAATGAGTGAGGTCGGAATTAAAACGACAAATAACTCAAACCCACAGGACAGCTTGGTGTGTCATTGTTGTGATCACAACACTCATGTTTTGGACAGATGTAAGCAGTTCAGCAAAAGGAAGCACAGAGACAAAATTCAATTTCTAATGGAGAAAGGACTTTGCTTTGGATGCTTGTGTATTGGACACATAAGCCGGGACTGTAAACAACGCTTGATCTGTGAGGTTTGTGAACAGCAACATCCTACTGCGCTCCACATAAATACATCTAATGTGGAATTGGGACAAACCGCTAAATCACAAACCCCCCCTCAGACATGTGGACGTACAGGGGCCGGAAATTATGGCTGCATTCTTTCAATTATTCCAGTGCAGGTCAAGTCCACAAAGGGAAGTGAGATTATACAGACCTATGCATTTTTAGATCCTGGAAGCACAGCCACATTCTGCTCAGAAGATCTCATGCACAGATTAAACATCACAGGAAAAATAACTAATTTTCTTTTGAAGACTATGGGACAGAAAAAGGTCGTTCCAGTTTACTCCTTATTTGGGATGGAGGTATCTGGTCTTGAGGAAAATAACTTGTATCCTCTTCCAGAAGTCCTCACACAGAAGCAAATGCCAGTAACCAAAGAAAACATTGCTACAGCCGCAGATGTGAAGAGGTGGAATCATTTGTCAAAAGTTCATATCCCCAGCATAAATGCCAATGTTGACATGTTGATTGGAACCAACGCTCCCAAGATATTGGAACCTTGGGAAATTGTCAACAGTTGTGGAAATGGCCTATACGCTATAAGAACAGTGTTGGGATGGGCCATCAATGGTCCTTTACATGGAAGCAGCAATGGCAGCGATGTTGACATGGAGCTTTCTTCTGTTGTGGTGAATAGGATTTCTATTTCCAAAGTGGAGCTCATGCTTAGCAGTCAGTATAATCATGACTTTAATGAAAAGCCCTCAGAGGAAAAAGAGATGTCAAGGGAAGACCACAAATGTATGGAAATCATGAATACATCTGCAACACTACAGGACAACAGGTACAGCCTGAAGTTGCCCCTTAAGAAACCTGACGTCCTTCTTCCAAACAACTTTGCAGTGGCAAAGCAAAGGCTACTTGGATTGAGGAAAAGATTTGTGAGTAACCCAATGTTGCATTAGGAATATGCCAGCTTTCTGAATGGAGTGATTGAAAAGGGTTATGCTGAACAGGTACCAACACAGCAGCACTGTGGCAGTGGAAAATTATGGTACATCCCACACCACAGTATTTACCATCCACGAAAAGGTTCTCTCCGAGTGGTGTTTGATTGTGGTGCCACATTTAAAAGGAACATCATTAAACGATGTACTTTATCAAGGTGCCAATCTCACTAGTTCACTGCTTGGAGTTCTCACTCGTTTCAGGCAGGAACCTGTGGCATTCATGGGCGACATACGGGCTATGTTTCACCAGGTCAAAGTCACAGAAGAAGACCGAGATTTCCTTCCTTTTCTCTGGTGGCCAGAGGGAGACTTCACCAGAGAGATCCAGGAATACAGACTGACGGTGCATCTGTTTGGGGCTGTCTCTTCTCCCAGTTGCGCTAGCTATGCACTAAGGAAAACTGCTGACGACAACAAGTCTGACTTTTCTGCTGAGTCTGTTGAAACAGTTAAGCGAAACTTCTATGTGGATGACTGTTTGATGGGTTTGGGCTCACAGAAGGCAGCAATACAAATGGTTGAAGATCTTAATGCTCTCTGTAAAAGAGGAGGTTTTGTGCTGGAAAAATTGATCAGCAATAGTCGGGCAGTTTTGCAGACAATCTCGGAAGAGCAGAAGGCTAAAGAGCTAAAGGACCTGGATCTGGATAGAGACAGTCTTCCTCTTGAGAGAGCTTTGGGACTACTCTGGTGCGTCGAGTCAGATTCCTTTAAATTCCAGATGGAAGTGAAACAGCAGGCTCTAACCAGATGTGGCATGCTATCCACAACAAGCTCGGTGTATGATCCTTTGGGTATTTTGGCACCAGTCACTTTGCCAGCCAAGATAATGCAACAAGAGCTTTGCAGGAGAAGCTGTGGATGGGATGATGCCATTCCACCAGATATCGTACACCAGTGGAGACGGTGGTTGGAGGACATTAAGTTGTTGGCATCACTCACGGTAGTGGACAGGTGTATGAAGCCAAAGGACTTCGGTGAACCCATACACTCTCAACTACATCACTTTGCTGATGCCAGTGAAAATGGCTACGGGACTGTAACTTACATCAGGCTAATGAACTGCAAAGGCGATGTTCATGTTGCTTTCCTATTAGGAAAGGCTAGAGTTACACCCATAAAAATGGTGACCATTCCATGACTGGAACTAACAGCTACTGTTCTGGCTGCCAGAGTGGATATGATGTTAAAATCAGAGCTTCAACTTCATTTGGATGAGTCTGTGTTTTGGACAGACAGTACTTCAGTTCTGAAGTACATTAACAACGAGAACAAGCGTTTCCACACATTTGTGGCAAATAAGATCACAACCATAAGAGAGGCAAAAGTGGAACCAAAGGAAAAGGAATATAGTCGCTGGTGATATTGTAGTCATCATGGATTCCTCAGCTCCCCGCGGTTCCTGGCCTCTTGGCAAAGTATTGGAGGTTTTTCCTGACAAAGGAGGACTGGTGCGCTCTGTAAAGCTACAGACCAAGACCAACATTATTGTGCGACCTATTACTAAACTATGTTTAGTACAGGAAGTGTAGGATGTGCATTTCTATGTATTGAAAAATTATTTTCACATTTGGCTCCTTAATTGTTTTCAATTGATACCAGTACTATCAATTAGGGGCTAGTGTGTAGGAGCCAATTAACTGTGGGTATAAAGGTAGGAACCTATGTGTGTTGGTGAGAGGTTCCGCCGGAAGGCCCATACAGTTTTTGACCACATACTCACAAGGAGCACACACACACAAGGAGCACACACGGAGAACACGCACACAAACACGGGATTAAAAACAAAGCAAAAGGTATTGTGTAAACCATAAATATCGTGTGGTGAATGAAACAAAGAAACCAGTAAAAAAGGGAAATAAATGGACTATTTCAAACTGGAAACGTTGGTTCTGACTTTTATTCGGCAGCAAGGTGTGCGTCAATTACACCCACCAAGCGGATCCTCAGAGGCTTAAAGCATTGGCTTAGCCTCTACACAGGCTTAGGGAGTAACGTATTACATGTAACGGCATTAGGTCATCAGGATACAAAATAGGAAAATGTATTGCCTTACAGTTACAGAAGCAAAAACACTCCGATAACAGGTACATTTATGTAAAACAGGGCTCATTAACAGGATAGCAATGATACAAAACATTTAGAAATAAGGAACAATGCATCAAATCATCCTATATGGAAACTTTGAGCCCTCAATCCAAATAAAATGGTTCATCAACAGTCAGTGGTTAACGTATACATCAGAATGACAAAAACATTAAACAAATTGTCCATTAAGCTGTGAGGACTGACGACCAACACACTTGTGCCTTTGGAAATGACCACGCCATTTAGATCTTTTGTCACAAATGTTTGTGACAAAAGATCTAAATGGCGTGGCAGCTCTATATTTTCTTTCCTGTGTGGACTCTCATGTGTTTCTTTACATTTCCACTGTGTGAAAAAGCTTTCTTACAGACTGAACAGATGTGTGCTTTCTCTCCTGTGTGGACTCTCATGTGTGCCTTTAAAGTTCCACTCTGTGAAAAAGCTTTCTCACAAACTGAGCAGCGAAAGGCTTTCTCTCCTGTGTGGATTCTCATGTGTTCCTTGAAATGTTCCTTCCGTGAAAAAGCTTTCTCACAAACTGAGCAGCGAAAGGGTTTCTCTCCTGTGTGGATTCTCATGTGTTGATCTAGTTTTTGTCTATCTCTAAAAGCTTTCTTACAGACTGAGCAGCTGAATGGTTTCTTCTCAGCACTACGTCGGGGATCACTGACAGATTCTTGTCTATTTTTCAGTGAGTTTGAGCCTGAGGCAGGTTCTCT
Organism: Gymnodraco acuticeps; assembly: GCF_902827175.1. NCBI lineage: Eukaryota > Metazoa > Chordata > Actinopteri > Perciformes > Bathydraconidae > Gymnodraco > Gymnodraco acuticeps. Next base: position 120,150 of record NW_022990973.1, read on the forward strand.
GGACTCCTTCCAATCAGCACTGTCTTCAGCGTCAGGTTCAGAAGAGTCATCAGTGTCTTCAGAAGAGTCTCCAGTGTTGTCCTCAGTCTTTGGTTGTAAACTGCTCTCTGGATCTGAGTTCCTGGCTGGTTCTGGTCCTCGACAGTCATCTCCATCAGCTTCTGTTTCCATGTGTTCAGTTTGTCTTTGATGAGGCTGTGAGGACTGAGGTTTCTCTTTATCATCTTCACTCTTCACAGGGTCAGGAGTGAAAGTGGACTTGTTGATATCAGCCTCCTCCAGCTCCTGAAGCTGCTCTCCCTCCTGACTGATCCTGAGTTCCTCCTGTTCCTGCTTAATGTGTGGGGGGGGCTCTGGGTCCTCCTGGTCCAGACTGGAGCTCCACTCCTGCTGGTCAGGGAGAGGCTCTTCTTTAACCACCACCAGCTGCTGGACATCTGCAGGAAACAGGAAACACACTGTTATATCAGTCTTGGACCTAGTCAATATAATTAGTTATGTTATTGAATTACAGTTTCCAGAGAAGAGAGGCCCATCATCTCTTCCGCAATTATTAGGGGTGAGCGGAAGTGCAAAGAGGCCCTCCTCAGGATAATACAGTTAAGTATTGTTAGTTAGGTGGTTCATATCCTGACAGGGTATGAATTACACTGCTTTATATGATGTGAAATACTTGTACTTGTTGGAGCATTACCACTATTGACTGCTTGTGTGCATGGTAATGTTTCCTCATTATTATTGATTGTTGTACAATGAAATAATAATTAATCAACTATATCTGTGTTTTATTGATTCCTCTCTGTTTTGAATTATTTCCTGTTGTGAGTGCTGAATTGCCACAACAACACAGTCAGAAAATAGTCTAATTATGTTGGCTCAATTCACTTCATGTAGCCCAGCCCCTTTCCACTTACAGTTAAACATGAAAAAGGGTTTTTTCTTCTGGTTTAGCACTAGCCGCAATGTAAATAATGAATTGTATTTGGGATTGTTCACAGATACACTACGCCAGGGCTATTCAATTAGTTTGGAATGGGGGCCGGTTGATGAAAATGATCCAAAGCAAGGGGCCGGGAAAAAGATGGCTTGAAATATGAGCAATCATATTAAGAGCTTCAGATACAGTACAACAGCATAGTGGAGTGCATATATCTTGTTTAATTAAATCAAACAACATAGCCCCAAGGCCTTTATAGATCTAAATGGCAAGTTCAGAACTCAGTAGACCTACATGTGAAGCTAATTTAACCATCAACATCATTTAATTTAGATGAAATGATCTAATCATTCACGCAGAGATGGAATAAATGACAGGAGTTGTCACTACAGTAGCTATTAGGTGGGTTTGAAACCCGAGCCCGCCCAAGTTTTCAGGCAATGTCTTCCCCTCTATCTCTCAAGGTAACACCCTCTCTGGAATAAAGGCACTCTTACTCTCTTACTTTTTAACGTTATACTCAAAGGGCCAGCAAATATCCCCCCGGGGCCGGATTTTGCCCGCGGGCCGCCAATTGAATAGCCCTGCACTACGCCTACATTATAGAATGATAATACTGTGTTACAAATTAAAATCCTGCATTCAAACTAGGGCTGCTCGATTATGGCAAAAATCATAATCACGATTATTTCTGGTCAATATTGATAGTTAGTAAAAGTTGACTGTACGCTAGAGACCGGAGGATAAAGACACGGCAACTAAAGCTTCCCTTGTGACGTGTTTATATGGATTTATTAAAACAGACTGCAAGTCACAACAAAACCTGGCTGAGGACTTTTAGGGAGGGGAGGGGCAGGATGTATAACGCACGACACATTGAGAGCATCATTGCGAAAGGGAATGCAGCAATAGAATAGTTTTTTTTCCGATGACGTTGTTTTCATAATCGTTGCAAGCCAAAATCTTATAGAGATTAAAATACGATTAATTGCACAGCCCTAATTCAAACCTTATTTAAGTAAAAGTATGCAAGTATTATCAGAACATTTGATGGCACCCTCTTATGTCATAGTAATGATGGTGCAGTCAAATGTTCCCTGTCAGTGTTTCATTCATGATGTTTCTTGATTGTTTTGAATGTTGCATTTTACTGCTGCACATGTTTAAAGTTGCGCTTGTATAAATGATTATAGATGAGGGAACCTGCTAAATATTAAAATATGTGTGTTTTTTTATATACAGTACCAGTCAAAAGTTTGGACACACCTTCTCATTCAATTGTTTTTGTTTATTTTAATTAGTTTCTACTTTGTAGATTAATACTGAAGACATCACAACTATGAAAGAACACATATGGAATTATCTAGTTAACAAAAAAAGTGTGATTTTTATTCTAGATTCTTCAAAAGCAGCCCCCTTTTGCCTTGATGACAGCTTTGCACACTCTGGGCTTCTCTCAGTCAGCTTCATGAGGATGTTAGTGCAATTAATGGCTCACCAACTTTAAATGTTAACACAGAGAGAGAGATCAATAAAACATAAACACAGATATGGTTGAGATTAATCAATATTTAGTTGCACAACAACAAATAATAATATTGGAGTATATCACCTTGCTTCAACAGCAACCAATCGCGGAAATGCCCAAACGAGTAGCAGTTTTACACAGGCATATATAGCTACTGTAACACACACACACACACACACACACACACACACACACACACACACACCACACACACACACACACACACACACACACACACACAACACACACACACACACACACACACCACCACACACAACACACACACACACCCACCACACACACACACACACACCACACACACACACACACACACACACACACACACACACACACACACACACACACACCCAACACACACACAACACACACACACACACAACACACACACACACACACACACAACACACCACACACAACACACACACCACACACACCACACACACAACACACACACACACATCCCCCTATGAATGCCATACTTGTATATATTCAGATGTCCAAAGGTATCAGCGAATCCGGTTGCTTAAACAAATAGCTATAAAACCCTGCCAAATGTCCCCTAAATGAAGTCCGGAGTTTGAAATATATCTCAAATAATGTATCACTGCCATTTCTCCACATAAACATAACAGTCTGCAATTGAAACGGTTTGTCTTGTCTGTGCTCCACTTCCTACTTGGCGCACCGGTAAATTTCTCGTGCGAACGAGAAACTAACGAAACGAGAAAGTATATCGTGCGCTAGGGCTGTGCAATTAATCGTATTTTAATCGCGATTACGATTATGGCTTGCGACGATTATGAAAACAGCATAATTGACAAATTACGATTATTTTGCTGGGTGCGTTTTCGCCCCTCCCTAAAAGCCCACTCGGCCACGTGGGAGTGACATGTGTTGTGAGTGTTCAGCGTGAGCGAAGAGGTCAGAACAAGAGCAGCAACTCGTTAAAAAGAAGGGTAAAACTATTTCCACTATTTGCAAGTACTTTGCCATTACATTTCACATCGCTAAAGATATGTGCCCAGTTAGCACTGTTAGCAACCAGGGCTTTAAGCAACTTGTCAACACGTTGGACAAGCGTTACGCGATGCCGTCTCGGTATTATTTCAGCAGGTCTGCGCTGCCTGCGCTATATGACAAATGCCGTGGGGAAGTTGAGAGAGATGTGGCTTCAGCTGACTACTTTGCTACCACAACAGACCTATGGTCTAGCCCAGGGGTGCCCAACCAGTCGATCGCGAGATGTGTCTAAAAATAGAACAACAATATTCTGTTTTATCGTTAATGTCCTGTAACATAATCTTCCTGTGCCAGAATAATGCACTTGAACGCATCAAAGCTTTGTGATTGGCCGGCGTCACCCCATGTGTCGGGGCGTGGCTGAGGGTCTTCAGTACAGGTGGCAATATCGTCACCTGCCTGCGCTCATCTCTGAAACCAGACCATGTAAACAGGCTGGTGTTTCTAGCGAACAATCTTTAAGAGATGACATGAGCAGCCCTACCAGCATTTGCCATGGTGGCCAACACATTTTTATTTGGTCTTAAATTGTAGTTCAACATTTATTTCCTGTTACTTCTGGACCATGACGGTTGGCCAGCCTTCAACATTTAACTGAGTGGAATATGTTGTACCAAAATATTGGGTATATGTTAAGGAGTGTTCAGTAGGTTGTGACAGTGCACTGCAACATGTTTGATTTCATTTATTTTGGTCTAATTTATTTTGATTTATCATATTAATAATATATGTTTAGTATGGTTTTGGAAGTGCGCTCCAACATATTTGTTGATCTTGTTTATTGGTAAAATATTATTTGTTTTAAAGTTCAATAAATGGTCAATGAATAATCGTCAAAATAATCGTGATATCAATTATTGTCCCAAATAATCGTGATTATGATTTTTGCCATAATCGCACAGCCCTATCGTGCGCACAAGATACTTTTTTTTCTCTCTATGAACCTTTAGGGCAGGGCTATTCAACTTCATTAGCAAGTGGACCAAATAGGAAAATCACTGGGGGTTTGTGGGCCACACAATACTTTGTCAAGGAATCACTACAAATAACTCTTGCTTACAGTAGTGTTAATATATACTAATACGAACAGTAATTTACAAAAATCTGGTTCTCCATAGTTATACGTGTATTCCCAAGTGAAAGAAATGTGTATCCAAATCCAAAGTATTTTTTTATATGCTTTTTACACATTTAAAAAGAAAAGGTGAATAAATGAGCACATTAAAACTAAATGATCAATTTATGTTAAATGTAATCAACTAGTGCCTACATGTATGGTTAATATTTAAATCAGTACATTACATGGCATATTATTCAATGTATGTATTTTTCTAAATATATTTATTTTGGTAGGTTTGCTCTTCCGAGATAAACTATAATTATTATAATTAAGCACATTTGTCTCATAATACTTACATACTTGTACTTAAAGATATGAATGCAGTACTTTAACTATGTGATAATAAAGTGTTACTGAAGAGTTTAAAGTGTTACTGAAGAGTTTAAAGTGTTACTGAAGAGTAAAGGGAACAGACCTGCTCTGTGTATCCGAAGCTGAGGCTGTAAAACAGCGTCCAGTATTTTCTGGAGTCTCTTGTTCTCCTCTTTGGAAAGAAACAGCTCCTCCTCGAGCTCTGCTATTGTTTGTTCAAACAGAGCAAATATCTCTTCAGAAGCAGCAGTGAGTCGCTGCTTCTTCAACGACAGCAGCATTTGGACTTTACTCATGTTTCCTAGATCACCTTTCCCTGCAGACTCCGTTAAACACACCGTTTCTCTCTCCGTCAAACTCTCAATCTGACTAGTGTTGCTAACGTGTTTCCAGCTAGCATGCTAAGCTAGCTCCTATAGTCCGAGGTAAACACTCCAGAAAAAAGAGCACAGAGTCCATTCAGAGGTTTATCCAGACACACGGATGATGGATCAGTAGAGCTGGAGCTCACACACACTTTCTCAGGAACACAAGAGAGAACCGTAGCGACGAGACGCCACATGCAGGGCTCGAGTTATGTGTGAGCGAGTGATGTGTCGGTCGCGAACGACGTGCACGACGGGAGCCGGTGTCAGTACCACATGTGCTCGGGGTACCAGATCTGCTCAGGGTCCGTTACGCTTACCAATGACGTCACACATTGGCTGTACGGCAATACAAGAGGTAATAATAATGATTCTAAATAAAACAGGAAGTTCACCTAAATTACATTTAAGACACTGCAACGAAAGTAACAAAAACAATGTAATATACTTTTCCGTTTCACAGAACACAAATTGGGTTATTTACATAATTATGTTTACACTGGTGACATTTACGGGACACTATTCATTGGGTTATATAGTGTGTGTTGCACTACGGACGAGTTAGTGAGTGCACCTGTGTTGTGTTGTCATTCTAGCTTGTGTAGCGTGTATACAAGATCATCCTGCTGACTCCCATTCATCGGCTCAACACTGTCGATTGTTCTTTTTTAACATTCAAACATAAAAAATAACAATCGACATTAATCTGAATGAGGGAGGTGATTTATTATCATTACAACGTAATTTCCCGATCATTTAAATATGAATATGGTGAAATCCATTCTTACAATAAGCGAGAAATTGATTTAACTCCTGTTTGACAATAACTGTGAATTTATTTCATTTTATTTAAAATTAGAAATCAAATTTGATCATACACCAATAGGGCAGGTCATACTCAGGTGCTAACATGAATCTGAAGTTCGTGGCGGGCCATTTGAATCACGATTTGAATGCATAAATAACAGGATAGAAATGCAATTTTTGGTCATTAGTGGTCAATAAAGGTTTTGATTTGCAATATTTATACAACATATCGATATGTTGACCAACAGTTACATCAATGTTTTTTTTTGTTTTTTTTTAAAGTAAAATTTGCTAATATTTGAGGATTAAGATAAAAAAAAAGTACTTTATTGATACCAATTGGGGAAATGTTTACGCTGCAGCAGCAAAAGACAAGGCATTGCACATTAGACAGTTAAAAGACTAGAATTAAACAATCGAAAATGTAAACATCTTAAATAGAATTAAAATAGCATTACACAAAGTAGAAAATAGACAGTGTGAACAGCTATCTTATCTGTTAACATATACATGTTAGGCTAACGTTGCCTTGGTTAAAGAGCCTGTTGTTTATTGCTTTGAATTCTTTAAAACAAATATTATCTTCTTAAACCTGTATGGTAGTCAGGAGCATCACATCCTAATGTTTATTGATATATTTAGAGGGAGGGAAGGAAGGTCTCAAAATTCTGATTAGATACATTTCTACCATTTCTTTAATTCATGGTGGTTTCAGTAATCCATCATCTAAATGACTAATGTAATCTTTATGACTTTCAGAAAGGACAGGAGACCCACAGGTGCCTATCAATGATTGTCAACTGACAGCACAATGAGTCAAAGGACTAGCAGCAGCATGATGATGATGTTAAATGTGTTGTTTTAGGAACATCCATTGTAAATAAATGGAATTCAATAAACATTGAATAGCATGCATGCAGTTTGTCTGTGCCTTTTCCTCTGTGTTGTCCTGGCATATAGTCTCCCTCATGGTTTGCTGTGCTGCCTGGGGATGCTCCAATCACTCAGAGAAAGGAGTACTGTAAGGTTTCCCCACTGACACAGAGAGGAGGAAAGAATGGTGGCTCAAGTCAGCAGGAGCAATTCACCATTGTCAGAAACTTTCTTACGGCATCAACAACTATTTTGGTTCTTTCTGACTTTCTTTCTGCCTCAGCAGCACAGTTGATCCCCATGGACAGACACGCCAATATTCCTCATGACTCCGACCTGCTTTACACTCCCTATTTTCTCGACTCTACCTGTAGTGACTATTTAACCTAATCTATACTCAAGCCACTGAGGGATGGGAACGGGAGACCTATGTTCTGACGCGTGTTCCAGACGATAAAACAATGTCCATACGAGTCGTGTATCTTTCAATCTAGTATCGATCCATTTATTTTGTGTTCAATATGCATGCCAGTCACGCTGAATACAAACAGGTTTAACTCAGCTCATCTCGACAGGGCTTCTCCAGACACGGTCAAAACACTGTTTGCTTCCATCCCACACACCTGAATCTGATGACCAGGGACCAGTAGTTAAACACTTTTCATCTCAATCAGATCCGATCAGATTTTGAAATCCAATTTTTTGTGATCCAGGATCAGACCACTCGGACAGATTTTGTCCCAGTATTTCAAAGCAATTCAGGATAGGATCACCCTGATCCAGATTCAAACTTTTCAAGATGACTAGATCCTGAATATCAGTGCTTTAATCCTACCGATCTCCATCTAGTGGATATGTAAAATAATACAAGGAAGACAAGAGACCACGTTGCAGAGACATCTATAGCGTCTAATTATATTTTTAAATACAAAAAGGACATAAAATCATAATGGATTGTAATTAAAAAAATACTCCCACTAGGGTAACAACAACAACACATTAATTCAAAGGCAGCTGGATCATCCTGTCATGTCATCAACATTTGGTTGGAAAAAAAATAGGCCACCACAAATGTGACCAGAAATTGAAAAATAAAATGGATTTGCCATGAAGGCTAAACATTGTGTAACAAACTTTGCCATCTTATTTATATTGAAACATATTTTTAAATACATTGTACAGTTCATTTTTCTCTGGTAATCCACTGGAAATCTACCCCTCCTGATCTGATCTGATATCAAAGTGATCCTAATCCTGTTTTTTGGTTTTGAACTACCCAAAATCCAAATCTGATTTGATCAGATAGGGATTACAAATGTTGATCTATTGGGCCCAAGAGTTCAAAGCTTTTAATCTCAATCAGATCCGATCAGATTTTGAAATCCCATTTTTTGTGATCCAGGATCAGACAAGTCGGCCAAATGTTGTCCCTGGAGTTCAAAGCAATTCAGGATAGGATCAACCTGATCTAGATTACGACTTTTCAAGATGACTAGATCCTGAATATCAGTGCTTTAATCCTACCTGTAAGAGAATATTTTCATCTGATCTGTTTATAGAGTCTTTTATGGTTCCTTAGAGTCTGTGATACTGCAAACATCTGCTTGTAGTCAGTCAGAGACTTCTCTGTAGGTTGAGGTCACAGGTCAAACGCTTCTCCGATATCCGTGGGGGGGGTTTGAGATCTGGCAGGATCTTCTTTGAGACAAGCAGATCATTGTCTTTTGCATTGGCTAATTGATTATACGCGGGATTTCTGGAAGCCCGCCTCTCCTCGTGTTGGTTAGATGTTTTGTGTCTTTTGGTTCAGAGATCGCTGGTGGAGCACTGGGCATGTGTGAAACTTAGATGATCTCCCCGGCCGTATGTAATTAATGTACTGTGATCAATAAACTCTTCAGTGCTTTTGGCTAACAACGGTTCCAGACTCCTTCATTCTACCTCAACATTGCAACAACAGAAGTTTACCTTCACACTACCGATCGCCATCAAGTGGATATGAAAAATAATACAAGGAAGACAACAGACCACATTGCAGAGACATCTATTGTCCGCAATTACTTTTGAAAGGTGATGACAGATGATGGACTTTTTTTTTGTTGAAGATATTTTTAATTTAATCTAAATTACATTTGTGATTGACAATCTTTGTTGTGATACTTTTATGAGCATAAACATTTATGTCAACATTTGGTTGAAAACAAAATAGGCCACCACAAACGTGAGCAAAAATGGAAAAATAAAATGTATTTTCCATGAAGGCTAAAAATTGTGTATTATTTCAGTTAACAAACTTTGCCATCTTATTTATATTGAAACATATTTTTAAATAAATTGTACAGTACATTTTGCTCTGGTAATCCACTGGAAATCCACCCCTCTGGTGGGATCAGGATAATCCAGTTTTTTGGGATCAAACTGATCCCAATCCTGTGTTGTCGGTTTGAACTACCCGTTTTGAAGATTTGATCCAGATTAAAGCTTGGATTGGATTTCCTGATCTGATCTGATATCAAAGTGATCCTAATCCTGTTTTTTTGGTTTTGAACTCCCCAAAAGATAAATCTGATTTGATCAGATAGGGATTACAAATGTTGATCTACTGGGCCCCGGTGATTACCTATCTGCACTCATAAATTGAATGCTCCATCCTGTGTTCAATGTTGGAACTGCATTATACATTCAACTTGTGCAGATACAATTAAAACAAACAAATCAAATCAAAATCAAATCAAGTTTTATTTATATAGCACATTTATAAACGATTTTTGGTGGAATTAAAGTGCTGTACATATAATAAAAATAGCCTACAGTAGAGACACTTTACAGCAAATACAACAGCACAGATTGTTCAGAATATCAGTATGAGAAAAACGACACCCTCTGTCCTTAGACCCTCTGTCCTTAGACCCTCTATCCTTAGACCCTCTGTCCTTAGACCCTCTGTCCTTAGACCCTCTATCCTTAGACCCTCACATCGTACAAGGAAAAACTTCCAGAGAAAACCCACAGTTTAAGGTTCTTCTTCCTCATGCATTGGTTTGTTGGAACTATTCTTGGTTATTTTAATCTCTCTCTTTGGACAATTTGATCGCCATGCTTTGTGATTCCCCCCACACTGACTATACTTTGGTTCCTTCTCAGTTTCTACCGCTGCACAACTTATCCCTATATTTGCCACAAATCACCAAGGCATGTCTTCAGACTAAAGAACTGTGACCAAATTTACAACATAATCTGCACTGCATTGGCTTGTGTTCAAACATCCTCAATGCATAACTGATGTGATCCAGGAATACTTCGTCCAGCACCGAAGTCCATAGAGACTTGGCTTGGGAAACAGAAGGTCACCGGTACGAGTCCCCGAAAAGACCAAGTGCAACCGATGTGTCCCTGAGCAAGGCACCTTTGAACGTCACTGATACCCGGGCAGTACCTATGGCAGCCCACTGCTCCTAACACTAGGATAGGTGAAATGCAGAATGTACATTTCCCCTCTGTGGGACGATTCATGGTATATTCTTCTACATGTACACACTTCAATTGCTGTATTATTTACTCGAGGAACTTACACTATACCTAATTGTTTATCATATTTATGTTTTCTGCTACTTAACACCTCAACATTATATCTCAGAGGAAAATATGGAACTTTTTGTGGCACAATTTTTATTTTAAAGCTTATTTTACAGATTCAGATTTTTATACAAAATAAAATCAACTCGTGAATTATTTCGTATTTCAACAAAAAAAAAACTACCAAGCAGCATAGCCAATAATGTTATTAAAAATAGCCCCAACGTTATCAGCTTGAATATTAAGGTAATGAACAAATTGATAAATACATAATTATAACATAAATATGATTTATTAATAAATGAGTACTTTTACATTTGGTATTTAGATGTTAACACTGCAAAAAGTATAATAATTTGTAATATTTGTATTCTTTCTATATCCCTGATAATCTTCAAAACCCTTTCTGGTTCTTTGAAGGCTCTATCCAGACTATCTTCTGGTTATTTTCTGCATCAATCCCTATTATCTCTTACAACAACAAAAAACAACATCTTGGACATAACCGCAAGACTGTAACCTCTTCACATTCTGTTGAAATTGTGAGTCAATTACTAGCAGTGACGTGCGGTGAGGTTCATGGCTGGTGAGGCACTGACTCTTTCAGAGTCAGATTTATAATATTTATATTTTGACCTTAATCGAAATATTCGGTTATTTTCAAAAGCTTTTTTAGTCTGATGCTTCGATTAATTTTAAACAGACCGTTCAACAAAAGGATACCCACAATCTAAATATTGGATTGTTCTTTCTTAGTAAGATCCCATTTTCATTACAATTGGGGTCTTACCTTGACTTGAAGATTAAGTCCATGCTATCCTTCTGGACAACAATCTCTATTACTTTTTTGTAAAAGTCCTCCTTATCTTCCTCTAGTTTCAAAAGTCTAGTTTGTTGTTTGCGTCTACCGTCTCTACGTAGAATAACAGTAGCAACAATAACCTGTGGGCTCACTTGCGCCCCCTTCAGTGCGGCAGAGGTTATGGCTGCCTCCTAGGGGTGTAACGGTACACGTACCCGTACCGAAATTATTCGGTACGGGCCCTTCGGTTCGGTACAGGTGTGTACCGAAGTGTACCGAACGAATATAACGTTAAACGTAAAAAATTGAGAACGTGAACAACTTTTTGGAAGTAATCTCAGGTGCTGCGTCGCAGCATTCAGAGTAATTTGGTCACATTGGGTTCAACGCGTCATAGAGCGAGCAAGTCATTTCATTGGATGAGAGGCATACTATGAGAGCTGGTCAGAGGGATGCGTTCAAATGTAGTCAGTAATTTGAGGAACTGTCGAAAATTAATGGCGAACGCAGATAAAGTTGAGCTGTAAAATCCTCCAGCATCATTGAAGTCTCCGGTTTGGGAACATTTTGGTTTTGCAGTTACGTACAAGGATGACGGACAAAGACAGGTGGACCGAACCAAAGCTGTTTGTCGGCATTGTTCAACTAAAATTGGTTACGTGGCTGGCAATACATCAAACTTGCACTCATTTGAAAAGGCATCACCCGAACGTGAATATCACCGGTACCAAAAGAAAAAAGACTGAAGTGCAAACCCAACTCCCACTAGCGTGTAAGCCTCCACCACTCGCAAAGAGTTCAGACCGAGCCAAAGCTATTACAAACGCCAAATATCCTTATGTTGCCATGTTAGCAAAGCGCTACCTGGCTGTATCTGCTACCTCTGTCCCTAGAGAGAGTGTTCTCCACAGCAGGAGACATTGTTAGTGCCAGCAGATCTGCCCTTTCGGCAAGCAATGTGGACAAGTTCATCTTTCTTTAAAAAAACATGAAAATACAATGACAAGCAAGTCATAATGTCAAACTGTCTGCTTAGGAACTAGTACAGTACAGTTCAAATACAGATTATTTCAGTTCATCGAAAAGCTGCACCTTAATGTTTATTTTATTATATCTTGTATTTATTTGAGTGAATATTCACAGTTTAATAATAATTAAAAACCCAAAACTAATAGTTTATGTTTTGTGAGTACTAGTAGCCTACAGTAAAGTTCAAATACAGATTATTTCAGTTCATCGAAATGCTGCACCTTAATGTTTATTTTATTATATTTTGTATTTATTTGAGTGAATACATTATTCACAGTTTAATAATAATAAAAAAAATATATATATATATATATATGTTTTGTTTTGTGAAAAAAAATTCTGCTGTACCGAAAACGTACCGAACCGAACCGTGACCAAAAAACCGAGGTACGTACCGAACCGAAATGTTTGTGAACCGTTACACCCCTACTGCCTCCCCTGGTGCTTTTTTCATTGCCGTTATATGATGAGACCAGCGAGCCTAAATATCATATATACGTGAAATAAGTTATTTAGAGACTATGGATGGCGAGGATAAATGTAATAAAGGGATCTACAAACATTACATTGGTGACATACAGTGAGATGGTAACAGGCATGCGCTTAGGGTCCGCTTTCCAGCCAGTTTCTGTGGGGTGACGCATTCTGAGGTGAGGCAGATCTCATCTGTGCCTCACCTCACCACACAGTAGCTGGCTTGAGCGCGCTCACAAAATAAGTGCCCGTGCTAAATTAGTGCCCGCGCTCCAGCCAGTTACTGTGGGCTTACGAGAGGCAGAGCTCGTCCCTGCCTCACTTCTCATCGCTACCCGTAGTTGTAGCGGAGCTCGGCAAATTTGCTGATTTTGACAATAAAAAGCGATTGGAATCAAACAGAAATCACATTTACAACACAGATCAGTGGAGACATTTTATTATTATAACTATTTAGTTTTTCTTTAGTTGTTTTTCCGTTACATTGGAGTATGACAGGCAGGGTGGGAATTTCACGACGGCCACTTTGGCCGTGATGCCCTGTGAAAAAAAATGCAATTCACGGCCAAAGTGGCCTTTGTGCACCTGTCAAAAGTTCCAGTGTAAACAACGCTAGTGAACTCATACTAGTGCGCGCAGTAGGATAGTCCCGTGTCTGTGGATCAGAGCGATTGCTCTGCTGTGATTGTTCCGTCAGACATGCCATGTAAACAATGCTAGTAAAGTCATATTAGTGCGCGCAGTAGGATAGTCCCGTGTCTGTGGATCAGAGCGATTGCTCTGCTGTGATTGTTCCGTCAGACATGCCTGTCGGGGCCCGACAGCCTCCTCCTCAGCCGCGGGAGCAAGACAAGCACAGGTAAGCAAGCGGACCAAGCTGTTTTGATATGATTTAACTGAAGTATGTGGTAGTATTTGAAAGGACTTAACATTTACGTGTATAGAAAGTACTATTGATTGGTAATTACCATTGTATTAGCCTATTTAAAGTTGACTCGTTACATTTTGTCATGAAAACTAGCGATAGCTAGCTAGTTTGGATAGCGCTAACGTCTTCCCTTCAAGGGGTCTACATCTAGTGTTGCTTCTACAATAGAGAGGCGAAGTCCCTCCTCTTCCGAAAGCCTCCATGGGACCCCGGAAGCGGAAAATTATACATTGAAGTCAATGGAGAGAGAAAGGTTATCTTTTGATCCCGTTGGAATTGTGCCACGAATGACACATATGATGTTTGTCAATTTAAAAGAATATTTTGCAAGTCAAAAAAATACAAATGTGTCGTAAAACTGTGAAGTTACACATGTTTTCGTGTGAAACCGCTCAGTGAACTACAGGTCTCTGGTCTCGCACAATACGCGTCACCAACATAAAGATGGCCGTCACGTTAGCACATTTCACCACATTCTTTCAGAATGAGAATAAAAGTATTTTACGAGGTGAACATCACTACAAGTCTGGGCACGTTGAGAGCTGTACCTATATGAAAGGGAAGTTAGTCGGTTCTGTAAGAGCCAGCATGCGGGACCGGCTTTACAAGGTTTCGGTGAGTAATATGAGTGCAATGTGTAACGTTAATGTCAGCAATGTGTAACGTTAATGTCAGCTAGCTAACATTAGCTAACAAGGTACAACAACGTGTTTTGTTTTAGCAACTAGTTTTCTCCTTAAGAACTTCGTGGTCTCTGTGTATGCTGTGGATAACATTAGTGTTCACAAGAACAAGGTACACTCCCGTGTTTTGTTTTAGTTGCTCTTCAGATTGAAGCGGACAGTTTTATATCGACTATACTGTATGTGTGATCTCCTTTTTCTCGTTGTGTCATTTGAGTTTATTTGCTGTGTGTAGATTCAAGGATTTTGGTTATCTAGGCACAGCTGTGTGTGACTCCCTCTGGTACACTGGTATGTGTGTTCCTAATGTAGAGAACATTGATTAATTAATTAACTACACACTGAGTCTAGATCCTGACCAAATCCTTTTTTTTTGTTGATCAAATGTTTTTCAAAATGTATTCATACAAATTAAAAAAAATTAGGGCTGTCAGTCGATTAAAATAGTTAATCTCGATTAATCGGAAATTAATCGCACATTTTGTATCTGTTCTAAATGTACCTTAGAGGAATATTTGTCACGTTTTTAATACTCTTATCAACATATGAGTGGACAAATATGCTTTATGCAAATGTTTATTATCATTTGAACAATGACAAATATTCTCATGAATATTAAACACAACAACCTCATAGGTAATACAGAAAAATCAAACAATAACAACAATCAGACAAATATATGGAAAAATAAACCCTCCCACCCCCAGATCCTGACCATCCTTGTATTGCTCATTCAATCTATTATAGCATGCTAACAAATGGTACTTACTTTATTTTTACAGATCTGCATGGGAGACGATGGCGCGATGCAGAGCGGCCATCTGAGCCCATACTGTATGTGTGATGGGGTGTTATGCAGATGGGAGGAAAACAGGACACAGCAGATTGGGATTGTGGTGGAGATGCTGAGCAGTTATTTAATTGTTGCATGTAATTATTATTATACTGTGTGCTTCTTAGTTATTCCATCTTTTGCTGTAACATGGATCTGTATGTATATTTACTTGTTATCTACCACACTTCCTTCTACATCATACACCATCATTATACATGATGGTGCATATAGGATATATATATATATATGTTTGTATACATATCTGTAAATTGTATAATTTTATTTAAACGTCTTTTTGATCTCTCTGTCTATAAACACAAACTGAGTAAGATTGACAATAAAGTTGAATTTGAAAAATATATATATTCTTTATGAAAATAGTTGACTGTTGGAGAAATGAATCCAAATGAAACGTTGGACTGAACTACAACTACGCCTTTAAATCTCTACGGACTGTTTTTCAGTGGGATGGCAAGTTCCTATCTTTAAACATTTATTAGTTTTTTCTCAGAACAGATTTGATTTTCTGAAGTTAATTTAACTTTGCCGACCATGTAAGGTCATTCTTAAAAAGGTACAATCAATTTGTTTAGGGTTGACTAAAATAATGAAAAACATTCATTTGGATAATTTACTGACAGAATAAGAAACTCAATGATGCTCTACTCACCTGTTCCCTTTTTATAAAGTGAAACAGTTGAAACGATAGATTTTAGTAAACTTAAAAACAACCTTCTCCAAAAGCTATCAAGGAATATACCGAATACTTGTTTTAGAACTTTATTACATATTTGTATATAAATAGTTTGAATGATCCATAATTGACAGAAGCTTGTGTTTACACTGACCTGTTACTCATATATTAATGTCTTTGTAACTTCGGTAAATCACTACCTCACTCATTTCACTTTCATTCATCACGGTTCAGTAAACTAAGTGATACATGAAACAGTTTAATCATTATAATAACGTAGGATTGCAACTCTTTGAAAATGTAGGTGGCTCTTAAAAGAGCTGTTGTGTTTGGGTGTGCTGGTCTCAGGTCAGTCTAAGCCCTCTCTCCGCGGATGAACAGAGAACGGTGATGGATGGAGCTGGGAAGAGAGAAGAATAAAGAAAACAGATCAACTTTATTATCGGATATTAAAAATTCAATTTCAAAACAAGTTGCCGCTCCTACAGTTTTCTAGTATGTAAAGATGATTTCACATGACTTACCATCCTTCTGTCTCCGTGAGGAGGGTGGGTCTTATGTTCTCAAGGAGAATCACCCATACTGGCACCAGGTCCAAGGGCAGCTGCACATCACAGACCGGAGTCTCTGCTATTTTGTTGTGTGGACCACGAAGGAGGCGATCATCATCTCCATCCCCAAAGACCCTGCATGGCATGGAAATATCCTCCTCCTGGAAAACTTCTACACTCAGCATATGCTCCCTGTGTTGGCCAGTAGAGAGGACATATAAACACACACACACACACACACGATATTTAACTAATAAACAATAAATCCAATGTTGTTGGAAAAGTAATAATGCTGCATGTGTACGTTTTTGTTCAAATATAGCAAGTGTTATCGTGTTATGTGTTCCTGATATCGTGCAGCCCTAATATTAAGGCCTTATTGTCACATGCACAATAACTATAGTGCAGTTTTGGGCAATGAACATGTTAAGTCTCAGGCCCCTCTAAAATAAAGGATATTTAAGACATATAAATAAAGAATTACTTTTACTGAACTACTACATAACTGTATTACATGGTTATATAAATAGTTTATATGACAAGGCTAAGTAAAGTAATGCTAACTAACGTGCTCGCTACTCGTCGCTACTAGCTAGGTAGCTAACTTGACTATGCACATGAACATGCACAACATGTATATTACCTATGATATTACCTGATATGTCTGATCCAGCGACTCCTGGTCCTTTCATCAGACGGGAATCGATAGAAGGAGCAAGTGGTATGATCACTTTTATGACTACAACCTGGTACAAAGCACACAGGCATCTTGAAAAAGTGAATTTATTTTTAGCGATCTATAATTTATTGGAGGGAATAAATCAGTTATGAGATCTTCTTCTTCTTCGCTTTAATTACGAGTCTTATTATAAATCACCGAGCATGCCTGTGACATCACTTACTCGACCCAGAATGGGATTTGTAGTCTTTGTAGTAGCGTATTTTTCATAGTCTTATATTTCAGCAGTTTTACGACAAAATGTGACTTTTTTGACATGGAAATGATTGTTTAAGATTGACAAACATCATATGTGTAGTTCGTGGCACAATTCAAACGGGATCAAAAGATACGTGTTCTCTCTCCATTGAATTCAATGTACATTTTTCGCTTCCGGGGTCCCATGGTCCGGAAGTAGATGGGCGTGACTTCGCCTCTCCATAGTGATGTGTCGGTCGCGAACGAGCCGGCTCAAAGAGCCGGCTCTTTTAAGTGAACGATGGGAGCCGGCTCGCGTCCGCGAACGAGCCGGTTTAGTTTTTTTGCGGAGGGATCGAGATCGGCATGAACGCACATTATGCAATGTGCACATTATCCCGCTTATTACATGGCCACATTCTCAACAAATTAACGACATGACTCCCAATATTAATTGAAATGCTTTTATGGATTTAGAAAATGATTTTATTGATTTATTTAGTTGTATGTATTTAAATTGACATGCATCCGCTAAGAAAAATAGTCCGTTGTTACTGTTTGAACTAACGTAGCAAAGGCAGGAACTGCTTCGAGAGTGTTTTTGAGGAGCTTTTTGATTACAGATTTGAAAACATCGTTGCTTGCTTTAAAAGTAGCACAATTCATTATGTCAAACTTTGGAAAGTATCTAGCAGTGGCGAGCCGTCAGGGCCCTCTAGGCCCTCTGTGAGGGCCTAAGATATTCTAAAAAATAATATTTAAAAACATTTAAAAAAAATATTATTTTTTTAAAATATATATTTTTAAAATATTATTTGTGTTATATTTTTACCGAAAAAACTTGATTTAATTGTATTTAAAATAAAATTTCCAAATAAATAAATCCTTCGAATCTGCCTGTTCAGTTTCTGTTTGAATGTGAAGGGTTACATGAAAAAAGCTCGTCTGGCCCTCTATGCGATTCACAGAGGGCCCGCTATAGTAAAACAACGAGAGAGTAATGTCAAGTGACAGTACAATTGACCAATCATATCTTCCCTCTAAATGGGAGGGCTTTATTATCGCGGACTTTATGACAAGTTCCGCCCGCTGCGCTGCCAAGTTTATGCATGTGATATATCAACGGGTCAAGCTAGGCGGAATTAGCATACGTTCATTCACGATGGCTCACGTTAGTGATAGTGATGACATCGTTGCGAAACTACTAACCGAGTCTTTTTCAAGAATGAGTTACACGGATAAATTGGAGTTAATTACCAAAGGGCGACCAACACCACAGCTTAATTTGGTTCAAAAAACCAAACGGTTCGAGAGGCATTTTAATATCGGCAATTAAGCCAGATACAACTGGATGACCGGATCAACCAGGGAACAAAAGCTGTACTGCTGGGATTGCTTGCTTTTTGGAGCGGACAGTGGGTCATGGGCCAGAGATGGATATTCTGATTTAGGAAGTTTATCCAAATCAGCACATCGCCATCAGAATGCTTCAGGTCACCTCAGAGCTACTATTCGGCTTAACACATTTGGGGACACCAGGATAGAGCTCCAGCTGGATGAGCAACAACGCCGGGGTGTCATCCTTCATAATGAAAAGGTGAAGAGGAACCGAGGAATTTTGAAACGCCTGATAAATTGTGTGGTGTACTTGGGCAAGCAGGAGTTGCCGTTCCGAGGTCACGATGAGAGTGTAACTTCATCAAACAAGGGGAATTACATAGAGTTGCTGGATTTAGTGGCAGAATATGACAGCGACCTGCACACACACCTCGCCACATCAACAGTATTTACCGGCACATCTTCCAGGATTCAGAATGACCTGATCAGCGCTGTCGCTAGTGTAATGACGGGTAGCATGAAAGAGGAGCTGAGGAAGGCACCTTTTGTTGCGGTCATGTTGGATGAAACGACAGACATTAGCAACGTGGCGCAGATGTCATATGTGCTTCGATATGTCACTGACGATGGGATAACAGAGCGTTTCTTCAAGTACGAAGATGTGACAGAGAACAAACGAGCAGAGGCCATAGCTACACGGCTGCTGGAGTTCCTGAGGGAGAGTGGCTGTATTGACAAAGTGGTCGCGCAGTGCTACGATGGAGCAGCTGTTATGGCCTCTGGATTGAATGGGGTGCAAGCGAAAGTTAAGGAAACAATTCCACAGGCCCTTTTCATTCACTGCTATGCTCACATCTTAAATCTCGTCTTGTCAAAGGGAGCTTCCAAGATAAGAGAGTGTAAGGTCTTCTTCTCCCACCTCTCTGGCTTGGCCACCTTTTTCAGCCGCTCAGCAAAGCGCACCAAGCTACTGGATGATATTTGCCAGCATAGGCTTCCACGGGCAGCTCCTACTCGCTGGTGCTTTCATTCTCGCTTGGTGTGCACAGTGGCAGAGAAGACCAGGGAATTGAGAGAGGTAAGATAATAATAACAATGAACGTAATGGAAATATTAACAATAATAAAGAAATGATTTAGTGTTGGAAACTACCCACTCATAAAAACATGAAGGTAAAGAACTATGCTAGTATTACATTAAATGAAAAGCTAATCTTAGTGTTTACTGGAGGTCTATAAGTTGTTTTTTCTAAACTAAGCATTACTCTCGTAGGTGTTCGAGCACATCGTAGACCATCACACAGAGTTTGATGACGAAACTGTTCATTGCTCTGATGGATACATCACCCTCCTTACCAGCTTCGATTTCAGCTTTTGGTTGAAAACCTTCCACGCTATCTTCTCCTACTCGGATGTTGTTTTTGAAATACTTCAGAACAAAGGTTTTGATATGCAGTTCTGCCTGGCCAGAGTGGATCAGCTACAGCGACAAATTGAACAGGAGAAGGGGAACTTTGACAGCGTCTACCATGAAACCCAGGCTTTGGTTGGTCCTCCGCGCGGCCGTGGAGCTCAAGGAGATGTTCGTGCACGGTACAGGGAGCTCCACTGCAGCGTAATTGACAGCCTGCTAACCCAGATTTCCAACCGCTTCAGTGACCACAAAAAGCTGGAATTCCTGGCCCTTCTGGACCCGCAACAGTTCGGGCATTACTGTAACTATTTCCCAACTGCTGCCTTGAACAGTTTGATGGAGAGCTATGGCGGATATTTCGACCAGCCTCGACTGCACACGGAACTCGCCGTGATGTACGGCATGTCTGACATTTTGGGGAAAAGCCCAGCCGACATTCATCAGTTTCTCCTCAAAAAAGGACTGAGTGAAAGCATGAAACAGGTGTACACCCTCTCATGCATCATCCTGACAATACCTGTGTCCACTGCCTCTGTGGAGAGGTCCTTCTCTGCGCTGAAGCGCATAAAAAGCTACTCGAGGTCCACGACTGGGCAAGTCCGACTGTCAGACTTGGCCTTAATTTCGATCGAGAAGGAATTGCTGATTGCTTTAAAAGCAAAGGATCAGCTGCATGACGACGCCATCAAGTTCTTCATCCATAAAGACAGGAGGATGGACTTTGTGTTTAGGTGATTTGATCATCAAAGGTAAGTCAAAGTGATTTTCAATGTGGGCCGCCGTGCCGACTTAATTCATTTGTAATTGTTACTTGGCTGTGGGTGTCCTGTCATGATAGGTGTTTATATAAATGGTGTTGTTTTGTGTGGTAGAGGGTCGCTGTCATTGATGCGTTTTGCACCCCGGGCCGCTGTTTTGATATTCCGCTGAAGTATACTATAGGCTGTGACGTAAAAACGTTTTCTTTCTTTTTTTTCGAGGGAAGAGGGGGGTGGGGTCAGAGGGCCTAGGTAGAAAAGTCACGGCTCGCCACTGGTATCTAGATATCCCTGCCCTAATGCCAAAGTAACTGGCAACTGAATATGTGTCGCCGTTTGATGTCTATGTCTGGACCGCTGCGTAAAAAGGAGGGTTTCTGCCCCATTACTTCTCTTCTTACTTCAATAAGAATAAAACACGGAGGAGGGAGATCTCTTTTTCTCCCCCTCTTCTGACAGCCCAGCAGCTGATCTCAGAGCACGCTGCCCTCTCCTGCAGGGGGGCGTGGTCAGCTGCAGCTCACAGAATCATATATATACTTTATATAGATATGGCCCTACAATATATTGTTCAAATATAGCATGATAGGTCCACTTTAAGTAATACAAGACAGAATGATGATGATCTCCGCGCTACAGCTGCTCCGTGCATGCATGCAGGTGACATGTAATATCCAAGGATTAGAGACGGTTGGATGCTGCTGTTTTGAGCATTGCAATATATTTATTTTCACTATGTTATTTATTTATGATTATCCTTAGGCTCAGCAAAGATTTGATGTCAGCTGTTGCTGTCTTTTTTTCTATAGCTAATAGTTACTGAAATAGAGCCCTGCTGTTTTGTCAGGGCCTTTTCTTGGGTGGTATCAGAGAGTTACACGGGTCTGTAAATGCAATGAAAACATTTGGCCACAGCAAATCATTTATATTAAACATGTAATTTTTACTTTTGAATACTTCAGTACAAAGGATGTATTGAATAATTGAAGTGATATATGTGTGTACACATATAAATCATTAGTCAAAACAGGGCTACATTTGATTTAATTAAAAGGTATAATATGTGGTAAACTGAAGAGCCGTTTGGGAGCCGAAAGAGCCCGCTCTTCTTGGTGAGCCGAGCCAAATGATCCGGCTCACCAAGAAGAGCCGGAATTCCCATCACTATTCTACAAGCTAGCAGATAGCTGTCACCTTTGAATCTAGTATTTTTCTTGCTAAGCGGTTTTGATGAATACATGACTGACTTATGTGGTTTATGGCTGAACTTAACGTATACGTTTAAGAAACACTATTGCTAATCAGCCATTTGTAAAACAACTGGTGTTGACGTTAGTGCTACACTTTTCAGTCATTGACCTGCGTAATTTAACCAAACGGCCTTTGTGCCCTGTGATGTGGCCTTTGTGCCCTTGAAAAAAATGTGAACGGGAAGGCCAAATGGCCTTGTCCCTAAAATGACAAAATTCCAAGCCTGATGACAGGTGAGGCTCTGCCTTCCCTGACTGCACGTCGCTGATTACTAGCCATATCTCACACATTGCTGTTTTGAATCACTAATATGTGGATGACAGTTGAACTGGATGATGTAACATTTATGCCATCTGCTGGAAAGAACACGTATCGCTCTATTGGCGTCGTTTGTACAACAACAACAGAGTGAAGCTCTCCTACCATAAACAATCTTTGAGTACAGACACCGTCCTGCAGAGAACACACAGCCCAACAGCACGTTTTTGGTCTAGCGTCATTTTACAAAACGTTTGCATTAAGACACTAAGACTAGCTGGTCCATTGTAAAGGTCAGTCCACCTTAAATGAGCAGTGGGTGATCAGCAGGTGAAAGGCAGGACACGGGAACTTGGTCCTGAGGAGATGTAACGATTATTAAACAAGAAATAGTCGAGTCAAGGGGTCAAATAAATGAACATTTGTGATTATTAGTGAATCAGTTGCAGATGGGTGAAAACAGGCTTAGGGAGTAACGTATTACATGTAACGGCATTAGGTCATCAGGACACAAAATAGGAAAATGTATTCCCTTACAGTTACAGAAGCAAAAACACTCCGATAACCGGTACATTTATGTAAAACAGGGCTCATTAACAGGATAGCAATGATACAAAACATTTAGAAATAAAGAACAATACATGAAATCATCCTATATCTGTATGTGGAAACTTGGAGCCCTCAATCGAAATAAAATAGTTCATCAACAGTCAGTGGTTAAACAGCAACTTGCAGGTTTTTTTTTCTACATTTATGCTTAAACTTGCTTGAAAATTACAATTAAAAAAGTGAATGCAGGATTTGATATGTTTGACGAGACATAAGGGCAGGAATTCAGAGGGAAAGGAGCAATTTTGAGCTCTGCTCCTTTTTTTTTAAGGTCATTCGTCAAACGCGTCATATTACATGACAAAGGGGACACATCTCCGCTCTCTGACCGCGGGAATAGTTAGTAGTTGCGTTGAGCAGTTGTGTTGAGCGGTTGTGTTTTAGTGAGCTGGTATTTTTCGGTAGTTTTACATTGTATTTCACCATTTGTAATCATGGTGCAGTATTGTGTTTGTGCAGGTTGCACAAATACCAGCCTGTCAGGACAAACGTTTATCAGGAAACCGTACTATATCTCTCCCCCCCACCTCCTTCCCTGCTCTCTCTCTCCCCTCCGGTACAGCACCGTAAGGTAGTGTGGATTTGCATTAGGTAACGCGAGATACAGCTGATACTTGCGCATTAGTTTCTGTTATGGATCAGTATCAACAGTCCTGCCAGTAACGTTACTATATTATTAATGCTACTTTAGTTATAGCCTGATATATGATAGCTAACTTTACAATCAACAGTCCTGCCAGTAACGTTACTATATTATTAATGCTACTTTAGTTATAGCCTGATATATGATAGCTAACTTTACAATGTTGTGATGTGACTGACGTTAGCTAACATTATGTAGCTAACGCCGATCACTCACCAAGATCGCTGCACAGTGCTCCACTGGTTCTCCTCACACCACAGCTCAATTTCTCTCCGATGGCCGTTATTTCTTCTAATCCTTGGCTGCTCCTGGTCTCTTGGACGCCTAGCAGGCTCATAATTATAAGGTTGTGGTCCGTCATATGCATTCGAATATACATGTTCAACTTCTTCTGTGTCGAAACTAGCATTGGGATCCATGTTTATTAATAGGTTACACCGGCCGCTCTCCCCCTTGTTTCCCCTTTGTTACATCACACGCGGGAGGTCATGTGGGGAGGCTTTTTTGATGCAGAAGTAAACATGTCTTACAAAAACGAAGCCAGATGTCACTGTAGTGTATATTTATGTATATTTTTTTGAAAATCTAGCGTCATCATTTTCCTACACATTTATTCACTGGTGTCTTTAACCTGGAAGTTGCTCTTTAACGTATACATCAGAATGACAAAAACATTAAACATGTTGTTCAATTATGTTGATAAAGATGGAGTTCATTTAAGTCTTATATGGATGTTGTACAACAATGTTAATCCAGTCAGACAGATTTCTCTCATGTGTGAACAGTCATAAGACTTATTCATAGTCCTCTCCATCAGCTTCTGTTTCCATGTGTTCAGCTGAGCTGCTGATTGGAGGCTCTGCCTCTCCATTATCCTCAGTTTGAATTTCATTAAGCTGTGAGGACTGACGACCAACACACTTGTGCCTTTGGAAATGACCACGCCATTTAAATCTTTTGTCACAAACATTGCAGCTGTATATTTCCTCTCCTGTGTGGACTCTCATGTGTGTCTTTAAATTTCCACTGTGTGAAAAAGCTTTCTTACAGACTGAGCAGCTGTGTGCTTTCTCTCCTGTGTGGACTCTCATGTGTTCCTTTACATTTTCCCTCCGTGAAAAAGCTTTCTTACAGACTGAGCAGCTGTGTGCTTTCTCTCCTGTGTGGACTCTCATGTGTTCCTTTAAAGTTTCACTCCGTGAAAAAGCTTTGTTACAGACTGAGCAGCTGTGTGGTTTTTCTCCTGTGTGGATTCTCATGTGTGTGTTTAAACTTCCACTCTGTGAAAAAGCTTTCTTACAGACTGAGCAGCTGTGTGCTTTCTCTCCTGTGTGGACTCTCATGTGTTTCTTTAAACTTCCACTCTGTGAAAAAGCTTTCTTACAGACTGAGCAGATGTGTGCTTTCTCTCCTGTGTGGACTGTCATGTGTTCCTTTAAACTTCCACTCTGTGAAAAAGCTTTCTTACAGACTGAGCAGCTGTGTGCTTTCTCTCCTGTGTGGATTCTCATGTGTGTCTTTAAATTGATATTCACTGAAAAAGCTTTCTTACAGATTGAGCATTTGAATGGTTTCTCTCCTGTGTGGACTCTCATGTGTACCTTTAAACTTTCACGCTGTGAAAAAGCTTTCTTACAGACTGAGCATTTGAATGGTTTCTCTCCTGTGTGGAATATCATGTGTTTCTTTAAACTTCCACTCTGTGAAAAAGCTTTCTCACAAACTGAGCATTTGAATGATTTCTCTCCTGTGTGGAATATCATGTGTTTCTTAACATTTTCACTCCGTGAAAAAGTTCTCTCACAAACTGAGCAGCGAAAGGGTTTCTCTCCTGTGTGGATTCTCATGTGTCGATTTAGATCTCTTCTATGTCTAAAAGCTTTCTTACAGACTGAGCAGCTGAATGGTTTATTTTCAGCACTACGTCGGGGATCACTGACAGATTCTTGTCTATTTTTCAGTGAGTTTGAGCCTGTGGCAGGTTCTCTGGTCTCCTTCCAATCAGCACTGTGTTCAGCGTCAGGTTCAGAAGAGTCATCAGTGTCTTCAGAAGAGTCTCCAGTGTCGTCCTCAGTCTTTGGTTGTAAACTGCTCTCTGGATCTGAGTTCATGGCTGGTTCTGGTCCTCGACAGTCATCTCCATCAGCTTCTGTTTCCATGTGTTCAGTTTGTCTTTGATCAGGCTGTGAGGACTGAGGTTTCTCTTTATCATCTTCACTCTTCACAGGGTCAGGAGTGAAAGAGGACTTGGTGATATCAGCCTCCTCCAGCTCCTGAAGCTGCTCTCCCTCCTGACTGATCCTGAGTTCCTCCTGTTCCTGCTTAATGTATGGGGGGGGCTCTGGGTTCTCCTGGTCCAGACTGGAGCTCCACTCCTGCTGGTCAGGGAGAGGCTCTTCTTTAACCACCACCAGCTGCTGGACATCTACAGGAAACAGGAAACACACTGTTATATCAGTCTTGGACCTAGTCAATATAATTGGTTATGTTATTGAATTACAGTTTCCAGAGAAGAGAGGCCCATCGTCTCTTCCGCAATTATTAGGGGTGAGCGGAAGTGCAAAGAGGCCCTCCTCAGGATAATACAGTTAAGTCTTGTTAGTTAGGTGGTTCATATCCTGACAGTATGAATGACACCTAAAGAGGTCATGAGATAATGACCTTTCGACATCTGGAACATATGTGGGTGTGTTGGCTAATGTAAGGGTAATTGTGTGTGCACTCATTACAGCTGCTATATATGATTTTAAAAGACTTGTACTCGTTGGAGCATTACCACTATTGACTGATTGTGTGCAAGGTAATGTTTCCTCATTATTATTGATTGTTGTACAATGAAATAATAGTTAATCAACTATATCTGTGTTTGTTTTTTATTGATTCCTCTCTGTTTTTATTCTTTCCTTCTGTGAGTGCTGAATTGCCACAACAATACAGTCAGAAAAAATTGTCTAATTATGTTGGCTCAATTCACTTCCTGTAGCCCAGACCCTTTCTACTTACAGTTAAAAATGAAAAAGGGTTTTTTCTTCTGGTTTAGCACTAGCCGCAATGTAAACAATGAATTGAATTTTGGATTGTTCACAGCTACACTACGCCAGGGCTATTCAATTAGTTTGGAATGGGGGTCGGTTGATGAAAATGATCCAAAGCAAGGGGCCGGGAAAAAGATGGCTTGAAAGATGAGCAATCATATTAAGAGCTTCAGTACAACAGCATAGTGGAGTGCCTATATTGTGTTTAATTAAATCAAACAACATAGCCCCAAGGCCTTTATAGATCTAAATGGCAAGTTCAGAACTCAGTAGACCTACATGTGAAGCTAATTTAACCATCAACATAATTTAATTTAGGTGACATTATCTAATAATTCACGCAGAGATAGAATAAATGACAGGAGTTGTCACTACAGTAGCTATTAGGTGGGTTCGAAACCCGAGCCCGCCCAAGTTTTCACGCAATGTCTTCCCCTCTATCTCTCAAGGTA
The DNA here is from genome assembly GCF_902827175.1 of Gymnodraco acuticeps. NCBI lineage: Eukaryota > Metazoa > Chordata > Actinopteri > Perciformes > Bathydraconidae > Gymnodraco > Gymnodraco acuticeps. Next base: position 147,378 of record NW_022990973.1, read on the forward strand.
ACACCCTCTCTGGAATAAAGGCACTCTTACTCTCTTACTTTTTAACGTTATACTCAAAGGGCCAATATTGATAGTTAGTCAAAGTTGACTGTACGCTAGAGACCGGAGGATAAAGACACAACAACTAAAGCTTCCCTTGTGACGTGTTTATATGGATTTATTAAACAGACTGCAAGTCACAACAAAACCTGGCTGAGGGCTTTTAGGGGGTGGGGGGGGTGGGGGCAGGATGTATAACGCAAGACACATTGAGAGCATCATTGCGAAAGGGAATGCAGCAAAATAGTCGGGTTTTTTTCGATTAGGTTGTTGCAAGCCAAAATCGTAAAGTAAAAGTATGCAAGTATTATCAGAACATTTGATGGCACCCTCTTATGTCATAGTAATGATGGTGCAGTCAAATGTTCCCTGTCAGTGTTTCATTTATGATGTTTCTTGATTATTTTGAATGTTGCATTTTACTGCTGTACATGTTTAAAGTTGTGCTTGTATAAATGATTATAGATGAGGGAACCTGCTAAATATTAAAATATTTGTGTTTTTTATATACAGTACCAGTCAAAAAGTTTGGGCACCTTCTCATTCAATTGTTTTTGTTTATTTTAATTAGTTTCTACTTTGTAGATTAATACTGAAGACAGCAAAACTATGAAAGAACACATATGGAATTATCTAGTTAACAAAAAAGTTTGATTTTTATTCTAGATTCTTCAAAAGCAGCCCCCTTTTGCCTTTGATGACAGCTTTGCACCCTCTGGGCTTCTCTTCAGTCAGCTTCATGAGGATGTTAGTGCAATTAATGGCTCACCAACTTTAAATGTTAACACAGAGAGAGAAATCAATAAAACATAAACACAGATATGGTTGAGATTAATCAATATTTAGTTGCACAACAACAAATAATAATATTGGAGTATATCACCTTGCTTCAACAGCAACCAAACGCGGATATGCCCTAACGAGTAGCAGTTTTACACAGGCATATATAGCTACTGTAATGAACACACACACACACACATTTCCCCTATGAATGCCATACTTGTATAGGTTTCAGATGTGGAAAGGTCACTATCTCATGACGTCTTTAACTAACAAAGACTTAACTGTATTATAACCTGAGGCTCTACCGACTGAGCTATGGAGCCTCTTTGTACTTCTGCTCACCTCTAATAATTACGGGGGAGACGATGGGGCCTCTTCTCTGGAAACTCAATAAACACATTTGTCTTAACTAACCATGTGACTAGGCATAAGACTGATATAACACGACGATGGGGCCTCTCTGACTTTTGTGACCTTAATGAATAAGCGAGAAATACGCTGTAATAAGGAATCTCCCATAACAAGGTCATCACCTGGAATGATTTTCCATTAACACGTGTGCCTTGTCAAGAGTCAATTTGTGGAATTACTTGCTTTCTTAATGTGTTTGAGGCAGGGTTAGTGCACAGTGGAGAGCCCTATCTGACTACTGTTGTAATCCATATTATGGCAAGACCTACTCAACTCAGTGAAGAGAAACGACCGTCAATCATCACTTTAAGAAATGAAAGCCAGTCGATCCGGAAAATAGAACTTTGAATGTATCCTCAAGAGCACTCACAAAAACCACAGAACGCTATAATAATTCCATATGTGTTGTTTTATAGTTGTGATGCCTTCAGTATTAAATCTGCAATGTAGAACCAATTTAAATAAATAAAAAACGTGGTCCTGTGTCCTTGATCCTCTATCCTGAGATCTGGACTTCGAGTCGTGGCTGAACCTGTCTCTGCGGTCCTGCCTGACTCATCATACTACTTCCCTGATTGCTCCCACAGGATTGTTGACATCCTCGTGGATTCATCTTCTTATTATAGACCCAAACACAGGGAGCACCACATTGACACTGAAGGCCCCCCAGTCTACACTAGGGCCCGGCGCCTCAACCCTGACATGCTGGCAGTCGCCAAGTCGGAGTTCGTCATCATGGATTGTCTGGGCATCATCCGCCGCTCAGACAGCCCTGGGGCTTCACCGCTCCACATGGTCCCTAAATCAGCCGGTGGCTGGCGACCGTGTGGTGACTACCGCCGCCTTCGAGTTCCAGCGTATGCCGTTTGGACTTAACCTGTTTAGCCCTGAGCCTGTTTTTCAGGTATCAGGCTCGAAAATAACATTCCCAGAACAAATGACCATATCTTCCCTTCTAAAAGGGTTAAATTAATAATCTTTTTTCTCAAAGTAATGATAAACCTGTGAGTTGGATGTAGAAAGTAAAAAATGTACGACGACCTCAGTCTTACAGTAGCTTACAGTGTTGCAAAATAATGGAGAAGGGTATGCTAACTCACAGCTAGTTAGCAGCTACAAGGATTCCAAGGAACAGGAGGGCTGTGTCCTGGGTAATACATCTACAAGTGGTAGTCCTCCCTGGAACTCTCTGGGTGCAAAGCCTAAGAGTAAATGATGTCCATGGGATTTGGGAGGACGGATAACAGGCAGAGCCCAGCGCTCTGAAATCTGTGATGCGACCGGCTGGCCTGCATTGTTATCACCCAGGAAGAGCGCCTCTTCAACCCCTATTCATACTAGGAAACAGCAGTAGACAGCTGCTAAAGGGAGAATTACAAACAATCCTCCTAAACCACCAAGTGTGCCAATCCAGAACAGATACGCTCCGCTGACCGAGAACCGGAGATCCCTTTCTGATGACCTGGATAACCCGTCCTCTTCACACAGCAGGGTAAGGACCAATAGCGACTCCAAAAGTAAAAGGCTAGAGGGAAAGCTAACGACTGGGCCTGAAACTCTGATTGTGGGTGACTCTGCTGTAAGAGATGTAAAAGGTCTGTGTAGTAAGAACAACACCAAAGTACTCTGTTTTCCAAAGGATGTGGTCTCTGACTTGGCTGAGAAGATCCTGCATATTGGGGCTGAACATCTGACTGTGAAGAATGTGGTACTGCACATTGGAACAAATGATGTTGTGAAACAAGAGTCAGAAGTGCTGAAAGAAGACTTTAAATGTTTGTTGGAAACTGCCAGCTCTCTAAATGCTGAGGTGTTCATCAGTGGCCCTCTACCGCCAGTCAGAAGAGGAGTGGAGAGATGCAGCAGATTGTTTGCACTGAACACCTAGCTTTCAACTGCCTGTACTGACCATTCTGTCTATTTTATTGACAATTTTAACATTTTCTGGGATCGCAGACATCTTTTCAAGGCAAATGGAGTTTGTCTGAACAAGTCAGGAGTGAAATTGTTTATCTCTAACATATTCAACTGCCTGCGTCATCAATCTATTCCCTCTGCCAAGGACAAGCGGCAAGAGGAATCAAAACAGGAGAAAGACACAACACATCGCGCAGAAAACCCTGAAGAATTATCACTGCACCCGCCTGAGGAATGTTCTGATTATGGGAGACCTATGAGACACATGGAGGAGTCTCCACTGCCCGTCACCCCCCCCCCCCCCCTGTCAACGCCTTTGAGGATACTCCGTTCACCCTTTCACCCTCGCCCACCATCCTGGCGATCGTTGAACACATGAAGGAGATACAGAGGGTTGGCACCGATTCCTTCCTGGAGTTCAATAACCAAACTAAGGCAATACGCAGGGCTGGCAGCATGTCCTTTACCCCCGCTCCTCAACGACGCCCACCAAAATCGCCGCGGAGACGCGCATCATCTCCCCAGTCTTCATCAAGAAAGCATCTGCAGTCTCCGAAGCCTGATAAGGATGTGTGTGTACAAAATGCAACAAACTCTTACTGATATGTACTGGGTCCAGGCTCAAGGGCGTATGGCACTCTCAACTCTTTCCAGGACATGCCGGGGCCCTGCCTGCCTATAGCTTTGCCGATATCGGTGTTGATAGGTAATAGATTAAGAGCGGTGAATAATCTTAGAAACAGGAAGCGCTCAAACGTTTGTGTGAGTTTATCTAATTTAGCAGTGATTCCATGTCAGCCACAGCTTGTTACAAAAAACATGACTGATAGTGTGTTTAACAAACTTAAACTAGCTTTATTAAATGTCAGGTCTTTGGCAGGAAAAACATTGTTAATCAATGATTTTATCACTGAGCACAATCTCGATTTTATGTTTTTAACAGAAACTTGGATTGAACAAAATAACAGTGCAGCTGTTCTTATCGAATCAACACCTCCCAACTTTAGTTTTATGAGTCAGGAAATAATGCATAAGAAAGGGGGTGGAGTTGCTATTCTGTTCAATGATTCCCTTCAATGCAGGAAGACATCTTATGGAAACATTGATTCTTTTGAATATGTGGCCCTTCAGCTGAAATGCTCCTCTCGAGCTCTGTTCCTAAATATCTATAGACCACCCAAATACTGTGCAAGCTTTTTTGATGACTTTACTGAACTGCTGTCTATAGTGTGTATTGACTTTGACCGTCTAGTCATTGTTGGTGATTTCAACATCCATGTTGACAACCCCCAGGACAGAGGGGCAAAATAACTGTTTTTTTTGTCTATGGACTGACTCAGCATGTGACGGAGCCCACGCACAATAAGGGGCACACTCTGGACTTAATTATCTCAAAGGGTCTGAATATCTCTAAGGTTGTGGTGACTGATGTTGCACTCTCTGACCATTCCTGTGTGTTCTTTGAGAGCTCTATTTCTGTTCACAAAAATGTTCAAAAAGAGATAACCACCAAGCGATATTTAACTGAAAATACTAGGGAAATGTTTACTCAGAATTTTTCTTCCACACTTGCCCCTGCTAACATCTCAGTAAATGAGCTAGTAGATCATTTTAATTCAAAAATTAAAAATGTTATAGATGCCATTGCTCCAACTAAGGTAAAGGAAGTGTCTGGCAAGAAAATATCTCCATGGAGAAAGGCCATGACCGTGAAAACAGAAAAAAGAGAATGTCGAAAAGCTGAACGCAGGTGGCGAAAAACAAATTTCCAGATTCACTTTGAAATCTATAAAGAGAGACTTGGCCTTTATAATTTGGAATTGAAAAACGCACGACAACCGTTCTTCTCTGACATCATTACCAAAAACAAAAACAACGCACGTGCCTTGTTTGCTACCGTCGACAGACTAACTAACCCCCCAGTGTCAGTAGCCTCTGAATTTCTATCCACCAGGGTGTGCAATGATTTTGCCTTTTTCATTGACAAAATTCAGAAAATCAGACAAGCAGTCAGTGCCTCTGCATCAGGTACAGCAAATGTGTTGTCCCTGTGTCCACCTAATATCAATTCAAACACCATGACACAATTCCATCAGATTACTGATAAAAACCTAGAGGACATTATACAACTTCTGAAATCCTCCTCCTGCTGCCTTGATATTATTCCAACAGGATTTTTCAAAGATGTTCTGCCTTGCATGGCCTCAGATCTACTTCATATAGTAAACAAATCTCTTCACTCAGGTATTTTTCCACAGGCCCTGAAAACTGCAGTCATTAAACCGCTCTTAAAAAAGAATAATCTAGATGCTTCAGTAATGAACAATTACAGGCCCATATCAAACCTCCCTTTTCTAGGTAAAATCATTGAAAAAGTTGTTTTTCAACAGTTGAGTAATTTCTTGCATTTAAATAACTGTTTCGATGTGTTCCAGTCAGGCTTTCGTCCAAACCACAGCACTGAGACTGCTCTTGAAAAGGTCTTTAATGACATCCACTTAAACACAGACAGTGGCAGAACTTCAGTGTTAGTATTATTAGATCTCAGTGCTGCGTTTGACACTGTTGACCACAACATATTACTAGACCGACTGGAAAACTGGGTGGGACTTTCGGAAACAGTTCTAAATTGGTTTGAATCCTACTTAAAGGACAGAAACAACTTTGTTTCTATATGTAAATACACATCTGAGTTGACAAATATGACATGTGGGGTTCCTCAAGGCTCCATCTTTGGGCCTCTTCTCTTTAACATCTACATGCTACCACTGGCTCAGATAATGAAAAACAACAAAATAAGTTACCATAGCTATGCAGATGACACACAAATTTACGTAACAATTTCACCAGGAGACTATGCTCCAATTCAAACACTGAGTACGTGCATTGAACAAATCAATGACTGGATGTGTCAGAACTTTCTCCAATTAAACAAAGATACAACTGAGGTAATGGTTTTTGGAGCCAAGGCAGAACGTATAAAAGTTAGCGCTGAGCTTCAGTCTGCAATGTTCAAAACAACAGATAGAGCCAGAAATCTAGGTGTAGTCATGGACTCTGACCTGAGTTTCAACAGTCACATTAAAACAGTTACTAAATCAGCCTACTATCACCTAAAGAATATATCTAGGATTAAAAGACTAATGTCACAGCAGGATTTGGAAAAACTTGTCCATGCTTTTATCTTCAGTAGACTCGACTACTGTAATAGTGTCTTCACAGGTCTCACTAAAAAATCTATTAGAAAGCTGCATCTGATTCAGAACGCCGCTGCTCGAGTCCTCACTAACACTAAGAAAGTGGATCACATCACTCCTGTTCTGAAGTCTTTACACTGGCTTCCTGTGTGTCAAAGAATATATTTCAAAAATACTGCTGCTGGTTTATAAAGCAGCAGTAAACCACTGAAAAAAACCACTTTGGGCCTAAACCACTGAATGGTTTAGGCCCAAAATACATTTCTGACCTCCTGCTAAATTATGAACCATCCAGATCTCTCAGGTCTTCAGGGACTGGTCAGCTTTCTGTCCCCAGAGTCAGAACTAAACATGGAGAAGCAGCGTTCAGTTATTATGCTCCAAATATCTGGAACAAACTCCCAGAAACCTGCAGGTCCGCTGCAACTCTGACTACTTTCAAATCCAGGCTGAAGACTTTTCTTTTTGTCGCTGCTTTTAAATTGAACTATTCATATCTTTGACTGCACTGTAACTTTTATCCATGTATTTTTTCTTTTAATGTTTATTTTATTAGCTTTTCTTTTTAATGACTGATTTTAAATGCCATTTTCTTAATGTCTTTCATTTTTTGTAAAGCACTTTGAATTGCCTTGTGTTGAAAAGTGCTATATAAATAAACTTGCCTTGCCTAAATAATTGTGTACTTATAGTGAAAACTACCCTTGGGTGATGGTAAGGTAGACTAAAAGCTTTAGGAATCCAAAGTACAACATATAATAAGTACCCTGTATCAAGATTGATGCAAAACAAGTGACATTTGACCTTTTTAAGAGAGGTTTAGCAAAACCTCTGAGGTGATTTGGGTGGAAATGGGGGTTTTACTGTTTCTCTGGAACCCATTGGTCGATTTTGGTGATTGACATCTCTTTCTGACCGTTAGAGCCAATATAATCAAAGGGAAATCTCCCCGCTCACACACACATGCTAAAACAAAAAGGTGAGGGCTTCACGCACCCAGTTTTGCATCAGTGAACATATTTCTAGCTCTGACTTCCAGAAACGGAAAAGGAGGTTTATTGCTTATGGATTATCAGAAATAATTTCAAAGGGACACAGACACATTGGATTAACTTCAGCAATGTTTTAATGCCATTGAAGACCACTTTTGACCAGACAACAACCAAGGTGAGCCATGTTGCAGTTTTTAGCTACCTAGCGCCACATGTTTTGATGTCTGTTTTTGTTTATAAAGTTGCAGGTTCGTATAATTGAGTGATAATGTCTGTACCCTTCGATTCTGTGTCATCTCACGATGTGAAACGATGTGTTGGATGTGCAGCAAAGATAAATAATAAGGTTGTGTGAGTGAATTTCGGTGCAGTCATCCGTTAGCATTTTTCGCTCGTTGCTAATTCAGAGGCTCAGCGTTAGTATTGTGGGGGTTTTTTTTAATTGTTTTTTTTATAAATTATCAGTTAGATGAGTTTCTTTCCGTTACATGGATATAAAACATTCATAGTTTATTAGATTAACATGCCCTCAAACACTGTTTCCTGCAAGATGTTGCGGGAGGGCCCCTGGTACCGGGGTCTGTCGGGCTTAACAGGTTAAGAACGCAGCTCAGTCCTTTCAGAGGCTGATGGATTCAGCGCTCAGAGACATGCCATTTATCTTCGTCTATTTAGACGACATCCTTGTCGCCAGCTCCTCCTCTGAAGAGCACCAGGCACATCTCAGTGTCCTTTTCGCGAGGCTCAACCAACACTGATTCTCAACCCGGCGAAGTGTCAGTTTGGGTTGTCCTCCATCCATTTCCTCGGGCATCTCATCAGCAAGGATGGAGCCGACCCCCTCCTGTCGAAAGTGGAGGCCGTGTCCGCCTTTCCGCGACCGCCTACAGCTCGGGCGCTCCGAGAGTTCCTCGGGATGGTGACGTTTTATCACCGGTTCATCCGTCGGGCGGCCCACACCATGCGCCCGCTGTACGAGGCCCTCAAGGACAAGTCACCCGGTCAGGCCATAGACTGGACGGCTGAAAGGGAGGCCACTTTCGATGCCACCAAAGCCGCCCTGAGCGAAGACGCCATGTTGGCTCACCCATCGCACAAGGCCCCCATCGCTATCACCACCGACCCCTCTGACTACGCTGTGGACGCGGTGCATGACAATGGGTCGACGGCGCCTGGCAACCGTTCGCCTTTTTTCGCCGCAGTTAACTCCCAGGGAGCGCAAGTACAGCGCTTTCGACAGGGAACTCCTTGGTCTCTATTTGGCAGTTCGCCACTTCAGTTTCCTGCTGGAAGGCCGGGAGTTTGCAGCGTTCGTGGATCACAAGCTACTTACTTTCTGCATGTCCAAAGTGGCCGAGCCGTGGTCTGCCCGACAGCAACGCGAGCTTTCGTACATCTCCGAGTACACCACGGACATACGACACATCGCTGGCAAGGCTAACGTGGTTGCAGACTGCCTCTCCAGATCGGTCATCGGAGCTGTGCAGCTGGGAATCGATTACCTCCGCACGGGCGCTGACCAGGCATCTGACCACGGGGTCCAGACCCTCAAGGTCTTGGTCACGGGATTACGCCTGGAGGAGGTTACGGTTGGTGACTTGGGCGCGAAGCTGTGGTGTGACATCTCCGCGGGCCGGCCTCGACCGCTAGTCCATGCGGACTGGCGCCAACCAGTTTGAGGCGGTTCACAATTTTTCCCACCCCGGTAGGAAACCGTCCGTGAAGTTGGTGTCGCAGAAGTTGGTGTGGCAGGGGCTTAAGAAGGATGTGAGGTCCTGGGTCGACTCATGCGTGGCCTGTCAACGGGCTAAGGTCCACCGCCATACTTTTGAACTTTTTACGGTTTGACCATGTCAATGTCACCGCGGCCCCCTTATGACGGTCCGTTCAGGGTCATACGACACAGGGTCAAGATGCCTGGTGGTGGACGTTGGCGGCAGGCCTAAGACTGTGTCCGTCGATCGGATTAAGTCTGCTCACGTGGACGTTTCCAGGCCGTTGGAGTCAGTGTTAATTCCGTCAACAAAAACTATGACGAAAAATGTTCGTCAACGACCTTTTTTACATGACTAAGACGAGACGATGAGGAGCTAAAAATAGTTTCTTGATAACAAAAACTTTGACGAAATGTATATTTAGTTTTCGTAGACGAGACGGACTAAGGTGTTAAAGGTGGACTATCGGACATTAAAAAAGCAGGGTATTTCCCCCCAATTGTCCGTCTTGTCTGTCAAAATGCATCTTACGTTTCTAACTTGCAATATCATTATTTCCACTCTCTTCACTCCAGAAGAGCGATCTCCCTGTGTCTCTCTGTGTGTGGGGGGCGGGGCCTAACAGACACGCTGCAGCGGCACACAGAGATCTGCCGGGACAGAGCGTTCAAAAGTATAGAGATACTCTACAAGGCTCGATGTGGACGAAGCTCGTTTGCCATTAGTGTTTTCGCGTTAGCGCGTTGACACGAGTAGAGTAGTCTGTCCAAACAGCCGGCCAAAAGGCGTCTTATTCAGTCGGAGAAATGCACAATTTTTGACTTCCTTAACTCGTAGCTCTGTTGCCCCAATTACGAGTGACGTTATCACATCAGGTACGCAGACTCAGAGGTGGGAGAAGTACTCAGATCTTGTAGTTAAGTAAAAAAATACCGTAGTGTAGGAAGAGTTCCTCAAATAAAAGTATTCTCATCTAAATATAGTGAAAGACAGTAAAAGTAGTCGTGGTGCAGATTGGTCCATTTCAGAATAATATATATGATATGTTTTATAGTGATTGATCATGAAAGTGTTCTCAAAGCTGGTAAAGGTGCAGCTCGTTTGAATGACTTTGTATACTGCAGGGTAGCTGGTGGATTTACTCCAGGTGGAACTAAAGTCTGATTCAACACTTGATTAGATTTCACATCATTCATCCAGATCTGTAAAGTAACTAAAGGTATTAAATACATGTAGTGGAGTAAAAGTACACCATGTAGCTCTGAACTGTTGTGGAGTAGAAGTACACAGTAGCAAAACATTGAAATACTCCAGTAAAGTACCTCAACATTTTACTCAAGTACAGTACAATTTAATAACATAATTATGTATATTTCATTTATTTCACATTTAAATAAAGCAATTAATTCGGTTAACAATTTGTTAGTTTTTCCCTTTAAAAAATAACAAAAAGTAAATACAAGAATACCGTTAAAGTACTGGATCGATAAGCAGTATCGATAAGACTAGTAGTCCTGTAAAAAACCTTAACGATACCCATCCCTAGATATTACACAAGTAAAGTATTAAGAGAGTGAAATGTTGCTTTACGAATTTCAACACTTGATGCTGTCCCATTGATTCCGATTTCAGAAACCTGTATTTGCCTAACTGAATTGGTTTAAAGAGAGAACACATTTTGACAAAAAGTTGACTAGAATGTAATTTTTCATCGACTAAAACGTTTTGAGTTTTCGACGACTAAAACTAGACTAAAACTATGAAGGATAGAAATGACTAAAATGTGACTAAAACTAATAACCATTTTCGTCTAAAGACTAAGACTAAATCAAAAACAGCTGCCAAAATTAACACTGGTTGAAGTTGGCTCTGCCCCCACGTCGGGGCCTCCTCCCATGTCCCGCCCCCTGTGGGGATGCCCTCGCCCTCGTTGGCACCCCTGCCCTCGCCCTCCTCGGCCCATGTGGTCCGTACGCACCGGGTGGTACTTCCTCCCAGGCGCGAGGGTTTGACTATGGGTGAATTCTTGGGGGTCTTGTGTGGTGATTGACATTATTCACCCACGGACCTAGATGGGTTGGGGTATTGTTCCGCACGGACATTTGTGTTAGCCAGACTTCCCGTTTACCCCGGTCTTGCTTCCCGGGCTTGAAGTGTTTAATGTGTGTTAATGCTAAATAAAAGTCTAGCTTGTACCTTTGATGCCCCGCCTCCGACTCCCGTCTCTCGGCACTACAATATACAGAATATATTATAAATAAATGTTGGCAATAATTGATTGATGAGATTTTACATTCATTTATATTAATGTTTGAATTACTTTATGACCTTTGTACTAGTTCCCTTATTCTTTATCAAGTAACATTTTAGATGTGTTTACTTAATTATTGAACATATTTAATGAATTATTCTCCCGCAATTTGAATTAATCCAAAGTGTTTTTTTATTGGTTTTTTCACATTTAAAAAGAAAAGGTGAATAAATGAGCACATTAAAACTAAATGATCAATTTATGTCACATTTAATCAACTAGTGCCTACATGTATGGTTAATATTGAAATCAGTACATTACATGGCATATTATTCAATGTATGTATTTTTCTAAATATATTTATTTTGGTAGGTTTGCTCTTCCGAGATAAACTATAATTATTATAATTAAGTACATTTGTCTCATAATACTTACATACTTTTACTTAAAGATATGAATGCAGTACTTTAACTGGTAATGGAGTATTTTCACAGTGTGGTGTTTGTACTTTTACTTCAGGATCTACTACCTGCAGCAAGTGCTGATAAAGAGTCTAAAGTGTTATTACTGTGATAATAAAGTGTTAATGAAGAGTTTAAAGTGTTAATGAAGAGTAAAGGGAACAGACCTGCTCTGTGTATCCGAAGCTGAGGCTGTAAAACAGCGTCCAGTAGTTTCTGGAGTCTCTTGTTCTCCTCTTTGGAAAGAAACAGCTCCTCCTCGAGCTCTGCTATTGTTTGTTCAAACAGAGCAAATATCTCTTCAGCAGCAGCAGTGAGTCGCTGCTTCTTCAACGACAGCAGCATTTGGACTTTACTCATGTTTCCTAGATCACCTTTCCCTGCAGACTCCGTTAAACACACCGTTTCTCTCTCCGTCAAACTCTCAATCTGACTAGTGTTGCTAACGTGTTTCCAGCTAGCATGCTAAGCTAGCTCCTATAGTCCGAGGTAAACGCTCCAGAAAAAAGAGCACACAGTCCGTTCAGAGGTTTATCCAGACACACAGATGATGGATCAGTAGAGCTCGAGCTCACACACACTTTCTCAGGAACACAAGAGAGCACCGGAGCGACGAGACGCCACATGCAGGGCTCGAGGTATGTGTGAGCGAGTGATGTGTCGGTCGCGAACGACGTGAACGACGGGAGCCGGTGTCAGTACCACATGTGCTCGGGGTACCAGATCTGCTCGGGGTCCGTTACGCTTACCAATGACGTCACGCGTTGGCTGTACGGCAACCCAAGAGGCAATAATAATAATTCTAAATAAAACAGGAAGTTCACCTAAATTACATTTAAGACACTGCAACGAAAGTAACAAAAACAATGTAATATCCTTTTCCGTTTCACAGAACACAAATTGGGTTATTTACATAATTATGTTTACACTGGTGACATTTACGGGACACAATTCACTGGGTTATATAGTGTGTGTTGCACTACGGACGAGTTAGTGAGTGCACCTGTGTTGTGTTGTCATTCAAGATTGTGTAGCGTGTATACAAGATCATCCTGCTGACTCCCATTCATCGGCTCTACAACACTGTCATAGGCATTGCACATTAGACAGTTAAAAGACTAGAATGAAACAATCGAAAATGTAAACATCTTAAATAGAAATAAAATAGCATTACACAAAGTAGAAAATAGACAGTGTGAACAGCTATCTTACCTGTTAACATATACATGTTAGGCTAACGTTGCCTTGGTTAAAGAGCCTGTTGTTTATTGCTTTGAATTCTTTAAAACAAATATTATCTTCTTAAACCTGTATGGTAGTCAGGAGCATCACATCCTAATGTTTATTGATATATTTAGAGGGAGGGGAGGAAGGTCTCAAAATTCTGATTAGATACATTTCTACCATTTCTTTAATTCATGGTGGTTTCAGTAATCCATCATCTAAATGACTAATGTAATCTTTATGACTTTCAGAAAGGACAGGAGACCCACAGGTGCCTATCAATGATTGTCAACTGACAGCACAATGAGTCAAAGGACTAGCAGCAGCATGATGAAGATGTTAAATGTGTTGTTTTAGGAACATCCATTGTAAATAAATGGAATTCAATAAACATTGAATAGCATGCATGCAGTTTGTCTGTGCCTTTTCCTCTGTGTTGTCCTGGCATATAGTCTCCCTCATGGTTTGCTGTGCTGCCTGGGGATGCTCCAATCACTCAGAGAAAGGAGTACTGTAAGGTTTCCCCACTGACACAGAGAGGAGGAAAGAATGGTGGCTCAAGTCAGCAGGAGGAATTCACCATTGTCAGAAACTTTCTTACGGCATCAACAACTATTTTGGTTCTTTCTGACTTTCTTTCTGCCTCAGCAGCACAGTTGATCCCCATGGACAGACACGCCAATATTCCTCATGACTCCGACCTGCTTTACACTCCCTATTTTCTCGACTCTACCTGTAGTGACTATTTAACCTAATCTATACTCAAGCCACTGAGGGATGGGAACGGGAGACCTTTGTTCTGACGCGTGCTCCAGACGATAAAACAATGTCCATACGAGTCGTGTATCTTTCAATCTAGTATCGATCCATTTATTTTGTGTTCAATATGCATGCCAGTCACGCTGAATACAAACAGGTTTAACTCAGCTCATCTCCAGGGCTTCTCCAGACACGGTCAAAACACTGTTTGCTTCCATCCCACACACCTGAATCTGATGACCAGGGACCAGTAGTTAAACACTTTTAATCTCAATCAGATCTGACCAGATTTTGAAATCCAATTTTTTGTGATCCAGGATCAGACAACTCGGACAGATTTTGTCCCAGTATTTCAAAGAAATTCAGGATAGGATCACCCTGATCCAGATTCAAACTTTTCAAGATGACTAGATCCTGAATATCAGTGCTTTAATCCTACCGATCTCCATCTCGTGCAGGAGTGGCCAACCCCGCGGCTCTCGAGCCGCATGCGGCTCTTCAGTATATCGAATTGTAATTGTGTTTGTTTTGTTGAGAATATTTATCCCAGTTCACAAAGGGTTAACAACACATAAGTTCCAGCCCAATCGTTACACAGAGTTTTCAACAAAGAAGTGCTTTAGCCAATCAGAATGCAGATCCTGCAGTACTGGAGGCGGGCTTTACTGCACACGCTATGTGACAGTGCAGGGAGAGATCTGCTTCCGATCGGCAGAAATATAACTCAGATAAAACCGTAATAACTCAATATAATGTTGTCAAATCAAAACGATAACAATTTGCAGTTGTATGTGTATGTGAGAAGGCCTGCTCCCGGAAAGCTGGCAACTGACACAGAAGGACTCCCGAATTTGGTGATTCGCGGTAAAGAAATAAACAAGAGAGAAAGTGCATCTCTGTCAGCAGAGCTTCTGTCAGTCAGAGGGTTAGGTAAAAGTTGAGATGTCATGTGAGGACAATTAACAAAAATACACTTAATTTATTTACATTTATTTTTAAATGACGGTCATGAATGTGTGTGTGAGATACAGACAGAATAAAGGCCAGGCATATTTTATTAAATGATGTGCCCTTTCATGCATTTGAGCCCCTTCCACATCCTCTGCACGTTTCAAAGAAGCAACATGCATAGTAAGATAACTACTTTTTTCAAATGTTTTGAACTGAGAGTTTGTGTGTGAGACACAATATTAATGATTAACAATAACTGGCCTCTGGACTTAATACTGGTAGGAGAGGTTTAAGTCCATTTCTGTCAATATCATGGACTATGACATTTATAGGAAATCTGGCTGAGCAGAGGTATATTTGTCTGTATGTGGGAGGGTGTGTCTTTGAGTGTGTGTGTGTGTGTGTGTGTGTGTGTGTGTGTGTCAATTATTGTTCATTTTTAGATTTTCATTTTGTATGTGTGAGAGATAGAGAGGGGCACACAGAAAGGCTGAGAGCAAAAGAGAGAAGGAGAGAGAGAGGTCGGGGACATACACCCAGCATGTGTGCCTGGGTATGATGTGGCTCTTTGCAGTAACACAGTAAAATGATTGGCTCTTTATCTCTGATTGGTTGGCCACCCCTGATCTAGTGGATATGAAAAATAATACAAGGAAGACAAGAGACCACGTTGCAGAGACATCTATAGCGTCTAATTATATTTTTAAATACAAAAAGGACATAAAATCATAATGGAATTGTAATTTAAAAAAATACTCCCACTAGGGTAACAACAACAACACATTAATTCAAAGGCAGCTGGATCATCCTGTTATGTCATCAACATTTGGTTGGAAAAAAAATAGGCCACCACAAATGTGACCAGAAATTGAAAAATAAAATGGATTTGCCATGAAGGCTAAACATTGTGTAACAAACTTTGCCATCTTATTTATATTGAAACATATTTTTAAATACATTGTACAGTTCATTTTTCTCTGGTAATCCACTGGAAATCTACCCCTCCTGATCTGATCTGATATCAAAGTGATCCTAATCCTGTTTTTTGGTTTTGAACTACCCAAAATCCAAATCTGATTTGATCAGATAGGGATTACAAATGTTGATCTACTGGGCCCCGGTGATTACCTATATGCACTCATAAATTGAATGCTCCATCCTGTGTTCAATGTTGGAACGGCATTATACATTCAGCTTGTGCAGATACAATTAAAACAAACAAGATACATTATGGCTCCAACACTTCCCTTGCTTTGGTTCTTCTTCCTCATGCATTGTTTTGTTGGAACTATTCTTGGTTATTTTAATCTCTCTCTTTGGACAATCTGATCGCCATGCTTTGTGATTCCCCCCACACTGACTATACTTTGGTTCCTTCTCAGTTTCTACCGCTGCACAATTTATCCCTATATTTGCCACAAATCACCAAGGCATGTCTTCAGACCAAAGAACTGTGACCAAACTTACATCGTCTGCACTGTATTGGCTTGGGTTCAAACATCCTCAATGGGTAACTGATGTGATCCAGGAATACTTCGTCCAGCACCGAAGTCCATAGAGACTTGGCTTGGGAAACGGAAGGTCATCGGTACGAGTCCCCGAAAGACCAAGTGCAACCGATGTGTCCCTGAGCAAGGCACCTTTGACGACACTGCTACCCGGGCAGTACCTATGGCAGCCCACTGCTCCTAACACTAGGATAGAATGTAGAATGTACATTTCCCATCTGAGGTACGATTCATGGTATATTCTTCTACATGTACACACTTCAATTGCTGTATTATTTACTCGAGGAATTTACACTATACCTAAGTGTTTATTATACAATTGTTATCTTCAAAACCCTTTCTGGTTCTTTGAAGGCTCTATTCAGACTATCTTCTGGTTATTTTCTGCATCAATCCCTATTATCTTTTACGACAACAAAAAACAATATCTTGGACATAACCGCAAGACTGTAACCTCTTCACATTCTGTTGAAATTGTGAGTCCAGCCATATTTTACACATTGCTGTTTTGAATCACTGAGGCCCCGGCCACACGAGGACGAAAACGGTCGTTTGCGTTACTTTTTAGTGTCATATAGACCATTCGGCCACACGAGGACGACACTAAACGACTGCGGAAACGATAACGGGTCCCAAGGTGGATAGAACGGCATACGCAACGCTCTGGGGGGTCAAACGGCTCCGTGTGTACGCCCTATACGATCATTTTCTGATAATGATGACGCAATAACCCCGCCTCTCCCCACCTCTGCTGCTCACCCCCGCATCAAAGTAAACTGCACACTGAATTCAGATTATTTATCTCTCTCGATATGGACATAAACGCGAGAGAAGTCTAATCTAACAGGACGGAGACACCTCTCAAACTACCTAAACTAATTATAAATATGTTTATTTTTACTGTCGGCCGGGTCACTCATTACTGGATCAGCTGCTGCATGAAACAGACACTGACGCTGTCCGAAGAGAGATTCGTTATTCATTTGTTTTAAAGCTCAATAAATAACAAAGAAGACCTTTGACCGGCACTTTTATAATTTTGTCCGGAAGATTTAAACTTTAATACACGTTGACTGGCGAAAAACTCTGCCCGGTTCCCTCGGCCCCCACCGCGGAGAATAAACAGAAGGGCAACCATGCTTCTTCGCTGCTTTTGTGGAGGAAGTTACAGCGCCACGTACAGGCTCCTGCATATGTACTGCAGCTTCTCCAGCGGTTGGAGCTAAACGGAGCGGTCTCGTGTGGACAGACACTATCCGGTGAATATTGCGTGTGGACGGAAGCTTTTTTGCGATTGCGTTAATCCTATGCGTTTAGCCGTTTTCGTCCTCGTGTGGCC
This sequence comes from Gymnodraco acuticeps, assembly GCF_902827175.1. Taxonomy (NCBI): domain Eukaryota; kingdom Metazoa; phylum Chordata; class Actinopteri; order Perciformes; family Bathydraconidae; genus Gymnodraco; species Gymnodraco acuticeps. The sequence goes on from NW_022990973.1 coordinate 164,925, forward strand.
GGGGCCTAATATGTAGATGACAGTTGAACTGGATGATGTAACATTTATGCCATCTGCTGGAAAGAAGACGTATCGCTCTGTTGGCGTCTTTTGGACAACAAAAACAGAGTGAAGCTCTCATACCATAAACAATCTTTGAGTACAGACACCGTCCTGCAGAGAGCACACAGCCCAACAGCACGTTTTTGGTCTAGCATCGTTTTACAAAACGTTTGCATTAAGACACTAAGACTAGCTGGTCCATTGTAAAGGTCAGTCCACCTTAAATGAGCAGTGGGTGATCAGCAGGTGAAAGGCAGGACGCGGGAACTTGGTCCTGAGGAGATGTAACAATTATTAAACAAGAAATAGTCGAGTCAAATGGGTCAAATAAATGAACATTTGTGATTATTAGCGAATCGGTTGCAGATGGGTGAAAACAGGCTTAGGGAGTAACGTATTACATGTAACGGCATTAGGTCATCAGGACACAAAATAGGAAAATGTATTCCCTTACAGTTACAGAAGCAAAAACACTCTGATAACAGGTACATTTATGTAAAACAGGGCTCATTAACAGGATAGCAATGATACAAAACATTTAGAAATAAAGAACAATACATCAAATCATCCTATACCTGTATATGGAAACTTGGAGCCCTCAATCCAAATAAAAGGGTTCATCAACAGTCAGTGGTTAACGTATACATCAGAATGACAAAAACATTAAACATATTGTCCACTTATGTTGATAAAGATGGAGTTCATTTAAGTCTTATATGGATGTTGTACAACAATGTTAATCCAGTCAGACAGATTTCTCTCACGTGTGAACTGTCATAAGACTTATTCATTGTCCTCTCCATCAGCTTCTGTTTCCATGTGTTCAGCTGAGCTGCTGATTGGAGGCTCTGCCTCTCCGTTATCCTCAGTTTCAATTTCATTAAGCTGTGAGGACTGACGACCAACACACTTGTGCCTTTGGAAATAACCATGCCATTTAAATATTTTATCACAAACTTTGCACTTGTATATTTCCTCTCCTGTGTGGACTCTCATGTGTGTCTTTAAATTTCCACTCCGTGAAAAAGCTTTCTTACAGACTGAGCAGCTGTGTGCTTTCTCTCCTGTGTGGACTCTCATGTGTGTCTTTAAACTTCCACTCAGTGAAAAAGCTTTCTTACAGACTGAGCAGCTGTGTGCTTTCTCTCCTGTGTGGACTCTCATGTGTGTCTTTAAATTGATATTCTGTGAAAAATCTTTCTTACAAACTGAGCAACTGTGTGCTTTCTCTCCTGTGTGGACTCTCATGTGTTTCTTTAAACTTCCACTCTGTGAAAAAGCTTTCTTACAGACTGAGCAGATGTGTGTTTTCTCTCCTGTGTGGACTCTCATGTGTTCCTTTAAACTTCTACTGTGTGAAAAAGGTTTCTTACAGACTGAGCATTTGAATGCTTTCCCTCCTGTGTGGACTGTCTTGTGTTCCTTTAAATTTTCACTCCGTGTAAAAGCTTTCTCACAAACTGAGCATTTGAATGGTTTCTCTCCTGTGTGGACTCTCATGTGTTTCTTTAAACTTCCACGCTGTGTAAAAGCTTTCTCACAAACTGAGCATTTGAATGCTTTTTCTCCTGTGTGGATTCTCATGTGTGCCTTTAAACTTCCACGCTGTGAAAAAGCTTTCTTACACACTGAGCATTTGAATGCTTTTTCTCCTGTGTGGATTCTCATGTGTGCCTTTAAAGTTCCACTCTGTGGAAAAGCTTTCTCACAAACTGAGCAGCTGTGTGCTTTCTCTCCTGTGTGGATTGTCATGTGTGCCTTGAAATGTTCCTTCCGTGAAAAAGCTTTCTTACAAACAGAGCAGCGAAAGGGTTTCTCTCCTGTGTGGACTCTCATGTGTGTCTTTAAATTTGTATTCACTGAAAAAGCTTTCTCACAAACTGAGCAACGAAAGGGTTTCTCTCCTGTGTGGATTCTCATGTGTTGATCTAATTTTTTTCTATATCTAAAAGCTTTCTTACAGACTGAGCAGCTGAATAGTTTCTTCTCAGCACTACATCGGGGATCACTGACAGATTTGTGTCTATTTTTCGGTGAGTTTGAGCCTGAGGCAGGTTCTCTGGTCTCCTTCCAATCAGCACTGTGTTCAGCGTCAGGTTCAGAAGAGTCATCAGTGTCTTCAGAAGAGTCTCCAGTGTGGTCCTCAGTCTTTGGTTGTAAACTGCTCTCTAGATCTGAGTTCCTGGCTGGTTCTGGTCCTCGACAGTCATCTCCATCAGCTTCTGTTTCCATGTGTTCAGTTGGTCTTTGATCAGGCTGTGAGGACTGAGGTTTCTCTGTATCATCTTCACTCTTCACAGGGTCAGGATTGAAAGTGGACTTGGTGGTATCAGCCTCCTCCAGCTCCTGAAGCTGCTCTCCCTCCTGACTGATCCTGAGTTCCTCCTGTTCCTGCTTAATGTGTGGGGGGGGCTCTGGGTCCTCCTGGTCCAGACTGGTGCTCCACTCCTGCTGGTCGGGGAGAGGTTCTTCTTTAACCACCACCAGCTGCTGGACATCTGCAGAAAACAAGAAACACACTGTTATATCAGTCTTGGACCTAGTCCATATAATTAGGTATGTTATTGAATTACAGTTTCCAGAGAAGAGAGGCCCATCGTCTCTTCCGCAATTATTAGGGGTGAGCAGAAGTGCAAAGAGGCCCTCCTCAGGATAATACAGTTAAGTCTTGTTATTTAGGTGGTTCATATCCTGACAGGGTATGAATTACACCTAAAGAGGTCAAGAGATAATGACTTTTCAACATCTGGAACATATGTGGGTGTGTTGGCTAATGTAAGGGAAATTGTGTGTGCGTTCATTACAGCTGCTATATATGATGTGAAAGACTTGTACTCGTTGGAGCATTACCACTATTGACTGCTTGTGTGCAAGGTAATGTTTCCTCATTATTATTGATTGTTGTACAACGAAATAATAATTAATCAACTATATCTGTGTTTGTGTTTTATTGATTCCTCTCTGTTTTTATTATTTCCTTCTGTAAGTGCAGAATTGCCACAACAACACAGTCAGAAAAATTGTCTAATTATGTTGGCTCAATTCACCTCATGTAGCCCAGCCCCTTTCCACTTACCGTTAAAAATGAAAAAGGTTTTTTTTCTTCTGGTTTAGCACTAGCCGCAATGTAAACAATGAATTGTATTTGGGATTGTTCACAGATACACTACGCCAGGGCTATTCAATTAGTTTGGAATGGGGGCCGGTTGATGAAAATGATCCAAAGCAAGGGGCGGGGAAAAATATGGCTTAAAATATGAATAATCATATTAAGATCTTCAGATACAGTACAACAGCATAGTGGAGTGCATATATTGTGTTTAATTCAATCAAACAACATAGCCCCAAGGCCTTTATTGATCTAAGTGCTAAGTTGTGTAACACAAGACACATTGAGAGCATCATTGCGAAAGGGAATGCAGCAAAATAATCGTTTTTGTTTCGATTACGTTGTTTTCATAATCGTTGCAAGACAAAATCATAATAGAGATTAAAATACGGTTAATTGCACAGCCCTAATTCAAACCTTATTTAAGTAAAAGTGTGCAAGTATTATCAGAACATTTTACGGCACCCTCTTATGTCATAGTAATGATGGTGCAGTCAAATGTTCCCTGTCAGTGTTTCATTCATGATGTTTCTTGATTATTTTGAATGTTGCATTTTACTGCTGTACAAGTTTAAAGTTGCGCTTGTATAAATGATTATAGATGAGGGAACCTGCTAAATATTAAAATATGTGTGTTTTTTATATACAGTACCAGTCAAAAGTTTGGGCACCTTCTCATTCAATTGTTTTTGTTTATTTTAATTTGTTTCTACTTTGTAGATTAATACTGAAGACATCAAAACTATGAAAGAACACATATGGAATTATCTAGTAACATAAAAGTGTGATTTGTATTCTAGATTCTTCAAAGCAGCCCCCTTTTGCCTTGATGACAGCTTTGCACACTCTGGGCTTCTCTTAGTCAGCTTCATGAGGATGTTAGTGCAATTAATGGCTCACCAACTTTAAATGTTAACACAGAGAGAGAGATCAATAAAACATAAACAAAGATATGCTTGAGATTAATCAATATTTAGTTGCACAACAAAAAATAATAATATTAGAGTACATCACCTTGCTTCAACAGCAACCAATCGCGGAAATGCCCCAACGAGTAGCAGTTTTACACAGGCATATATAGCTACGGTAATGAACACACACACACATTTCCCCTATGAATGCCATACTTGTATATGTATCATAGGTCGAAAGGTCACTATCTCATGACGTCTTTAACTAAGAAAGACTTAACTGTATTATAACCTGAGGCTCTACCGACTGAGCTATGGAGCCTCTTTGTACTTTTGCTCACCCCTAATAATTACGGGGGAGACGATGGGGCCTCTTCTCTGGAAACTCAATAACACATGTGTCTTAACTAACCATGTGACTAGGCATAAGACTGATATAACAAGACGATGGGGCCTCTCTGACCTGTGTGACCTTAATGAATAAGCGAGAAATACGCTGTAATAAGGAATCTCCCATAACAAGGTCATCACCTGGAATGATTTTCCATTACATTTGGAAATTTTAATGGAAAGGGGTAAATTATCTACGGGCGGTGGTGGCGAAGTCCATAGGGACTTGGCTTGGCAACTGGAAGGTCACCAGTTCAAGTCCCGGAAAGACCAAGTGCTACCGAGGTGTCCCTGAGCAAGGCACCATTCCCTACACGGCTCCCCGGGTGCCGTACATAATGGCAGCACACTGCTCCTAACACTAGGATGGGTCAAATGCAGAGAAACCGTTTCGTTACATAGTACCTGTACTACGTAATGACAATAAGTTGAATCTTCTTCTTCATTAACACGTGTGCCTTGTCAAGAGTCAATTTGTGGAATTACTTGCTTTCTTAATGTGTTTGAGGTAGGGTTAGTGCACAGTGGAGAGCCCTATTTGACTACTGTTGTAATCCATATTATGGCAAGACCCACTCAACTCAGTGAAGAGAAACGACCATCCATCATCACTTTAAGAAATGAAAGCCAGTCGATCCGGAAAATAGAACTTTGAATGTATACTCAAGTGCACTCACAAAAACCACATAACGCTATAATAATTCCATATGTGTTGTTTTATAGTTGTGATGCCTTTAGTATTAATCTGCAATGTAGAACCAATTTAAATAAATAAAAAAACGTGGTCCTGTGTCCTTGATCCTCTATCCTGATATCTGGACTTCGAGTCGTGGCTGAACCTGTCTCTGCGGTCCTGCCTGACTCATCATACTACTTCCCTGATTGCTCCCACAGGATTGTTGACATCCTCGTGGATTCATCTTCTTATTATAGACCCAAACACAGGGGATGAGCACCACATTGACACTGAAGGCCCCCCAGTCTACGCTAGGGCCCGGTGACTCAACCCTGACATGCTGGCAGTCGCCAAGTCGGAGTTCGTCATCATGGAGTGTCTGGGCATCAGCCGCCGCTCAGACAGCGCTTGGGCTTCAGCGCTCCACATGGTCCCTAAATCAGCCGGTGGCTGGAGACCGTGTGGTGACTACCGCCGCCTTCGAGTTCCAGCGTATGCCGTTTGGACTTAACCTGTTTAGCCCTGAGCCTGTTTTTCAGGTATCAGGCTCGAAAATAACATTCCCAGAACAAATGACCATATATTCCCTTATAAAAGGGTTACATTAATAATCTTTTTTCTCAAAGTAATGATAAACCTGTGAGTTGGATGTAGGAAGAATCAATATAGATCTTTTTTATTTTAAAGAAAATTCAGATTGAACATAGTAAAAAACTGTAAATAATTGTGTACTTATAGTGAAAACTACCCTTGGGTGATTGTAAGGTAGACTAAAAGCTTTAGGAATCCAAAGTACAACATATAATAAGTACCCTGTATCAAGATTGATGCAAAACAAGTGACATTTGACCTTTTTAAGAGAGGTTTAGCAAAACCTCTGAGGTGATTTGGGTGGAAATGGGGGTTGTACCGTTTCTCTGTAACCCATTGGTCGATTTTGGTGATTGACATCTCTTTCTGACCGTTAGAGCCAATATAATCAAAGGGGAATCTCCCCACTCACACACACACATGCTAAAACAAAAAGGTGGGGGCTTCACGCACCCAGTTTTGCATCAGTGAACATATTTCTAGCTCTGACTTCCAGAAACGGAAAAGGAGGTTTATTGCTTATGGATTATCAGAAATCATTTCAAAGGGACACAGACACATTGGATTAACCTATGGATTAACTTCAGCAATGTTTTAATGCCATTGAAGACCACTTTTGACCAGACAACAACCAAGGTGAGCCATGTTGCAGTTTTTAGCTACCTAGCGCAACATGTTTTGATGTCTGTTTGTTTATAAAGTTGCAGGTTCGTATAATTGAGTGATAATGTCTGTACCCTTCAATTTTGTGTCATCTCACGATGTGAAACGATGTGTTGGATTTGCAGCAAAGATAAATAATAAGGTTGTGTGAGTGAATTTCGGTGCAGTCATCTGTTAGCATTTTTCGCTCGTTGCTAATTCAGAGGCTCAGCGTTAGCATTGTGGGGTTTTAAAAAAAAAAAAATTTTAAATGATCAATTAGATGAGTTTCTTTCCGTTACATGGATATAAAACATTCATAGTTTATTAAATTAACATGCCCTTAGACACTGTTTCCTGCAAGATGTTGCGGGAGGACACCGAACTGTAAAATTGTGTGTAAAATTGCCATTACCTCGTTTCAGTATTATTTTGCTTTCCACATACGGAGTCTGTCCTCCACAAAAACTAGGGATGCTCCGATCGATCGGTCACCGATCGATATCGGCCGATACTCACTCTCTACCGATCGATCGGTTCTCTCTAAACATGCCGATCGCGAGAGCCGATCGCATGACGTAAAATACATGACACTTTTCTATGTGTGCGGCAAAACAAGCTCGCCAAAATGGCTTCACTGGTCTGGCATTATTTGAAGGTGTCCGAAAAAGACAGTAAAATAGCGGTATGCAACGTGTGTGAAGCAGAAATCCTGCAGCTCCGCCCGCCGGACAGGTAAGCGCAGCGAAACACACACACAGGGAGAACCAGACCGCAGTTCATTTCCTCATATTCCAAACGAGAAATTACGGTAGCAAATCACCCGGTTATTTACGACCAGAACTATTAACGGGATACAAACCGGAGGAACCAGGCATGGAGGGAGGTGGCAGAGACAGTGGGGGAAACTGGTAGGTTTTCGCCTGTTTGGGGAGTTTATATATATTGCTCGCATAAAATCCCCGGGGTTTTTTGCTTTGTATGTCTGGGGCGGGAGATTCATGTGATTGGTTGTTGGTCGCAAAAAATCCCCAAGCTTTCAGACACGCCCAGCTCCAAGATTTTCAAGATTTTTGAAAAGCTGCTGTGTAGACGTACCGTAACGGCCCGTCCACACTACAGCGTTGACAGCTTCAATCTGCCCATTCACTTTGAATGGGGTGACGTCACGTTGCCTCGCTTTTTCGCCGAACTGAATTGTGGGTAGCATAGCGGTCCGTCTCCGCCGGAGACGCCGGAGTAGCCAGCGCCAGCCAATCAAATCCAGTTTCGGAAAATCTGACAGCTCAAGCCTTAGCCAATCAAACCGCGTCTAAGCTGGGAGAGATATCCCGCCGTTCATTTCTATATTTCAAAAAAAGATGGAGGAGAAACTAATTATCGCCGTAGCAAATCACCCGGTTTTGTATGACCAGACCCTCTTCACCTACCGGGATACAAACCGGAGGAACCAGGCATGGAGGGAGGTGGCAGAGACAGTGGGTGAAACTGGTAGCTTTTCGCCTGTTTGGGGAGTTTATATATATATATATATATTGCTCCCATAAAATCCCCGGGGGTTTCTGCTTTGTATGTCGGGGGCGGGAGATCATGTGATTGGTTGTTGGTCGCGTTGCTTGAATAAAATCCCCAAGCTTCAGACACGCCCAGCTCCAAGCTTTTTTTGAAGCTGTAGTGTGGACGCTCCAGTAGACCTAACACACTTAGCTATTTTATCTACCTCTGGAACAAGCTAAACTAGTTATTATAAATATATGTATTCTTCATTGTCGGGTCACTCATTACTGGATCAGTGAGCTGCATGAGATACTGACAGGCTGTCAGGAGAGGGGGAGAGGGAGAGAGGAAAAGAGAGCGCTTCCGCTCATTTCTCCCGTGTTATTATCCAAAGTGAATGTAAACTTGAATAATGTACATCATTTGAATGTAATAATTAAGTTGATTGTTGTTTGTGGACGCTCCAGTGAATGAGCCCCATTAACTGAGTTTTAAACATCACTTTAAATGGAAGATTTAAAGTGATGTTTAAATCTTCCATTTAGGCCCCGCCCACTCGATCGGATCGGCGATCGGTATCGGCCGATACTGATTCCGGCGATCGGCCCCGAAATTGGCGATCGGAGCATCCCTAACAAAAACAGCCACTTTCCATGATATGTTTGTAATGTGTTTACTTAAACCAGCGATGGGGTGTATTCATTGATGTGTTATATCAGTCTATCCTGTCATTTTTTTTAAATATTACTTTATATGGTAAAAACCAAATGACGATATTATGCTTAGAAACTGTTTGGTCAACTGGACCTGTTGTACCACACGGTAGCTTCCCGCCAAGGTCGTACCTGGAGGATGCGGCTCTCCCTATGAGAGCATTGTAAGATAACAGTCAGGAGAAAGTCTTATCTCTTTTACTTTCTACACATTAACAGTCCTCTATAAAACACACACACACACATTATACCCTGTGTGCACTCCTGCAGACTACTCTGTACTCTGTGAGACATGTACCTTTGAAGCGCTTCAAATAAAGAACCAACAAAAGACAACTCTGATTTGCTGAAAGACCATTTTATTGATTATTACTAGCACATCTCCAGATTATTGATAGATAAATAAGTTTTCCACAACAACCTGCAGTCCTCGTCGGTGGAGCTCGTCAATGGCCAGACGCTGCGGGTCCCCGGGGATTTCATTCCCGCCGCCACTGTGCCCTGGTCTGCGGCCGGGCAGTGCTCCTCCCTGCTGGAGACCGCCGGGACATTCACGCCCGTCCCCACGTCGCAGCCCAGCAACCCAGCTTTCCGGGTGTCCCCCGGATTACGGTCGGCGGATTTCGTTTTTATTCGCCACGACGCCCACCGCGGCCCCCTTACGACGGTCCGTTCAGGATCATACGACACGGGGTCAAGATGCCTGGTGGTGGACATTGGTGGCAGGCCTGAGACTGTGTCCGTCGATCGGATTAAGTCTGCTCACGTGGACGTTTCCAGGCCGTTGGAGTCAGTGTTAATTCCGTCAACGAAAAATGTTCGTCAACTACCTTTTTTACATGACTAAGACGAGACGATGACGAGCTAAAAATAGTTTCTTGATAACGAAAACTTTGACGAAATGTATATTTAGTTTTCGTAGACGAGACGGACTAAGGTGTTAAAGGTGGACTATCGGACATTCAAAATGCAGGGTATTTCCCCCCAATTGTCCGTCTTGTCTGTCAAAATGCATCTTACGTTTCTAACTTGCAATTAGGGGTTTCACAACTACCAATATTTACTAGTCGACACGTTTTTCAAAATAGTAGTCGACTAGTCGTTACGTCATAATAAAGACACACAAAGAGAGGTGTACAACTGTATTTTATATTGGAACTCATACAGTTACATTAAACACTGCATTTTAAATGTGTGTTACATGGCTGAGTAAATAACAAACAGTAACTGGACTCACCAAAATCGACAGCAAAAAACTCTGTTTACTGAAATGCCACGTAAATCCAGTGTGCAACAGCGCATTGCGCAACAGCGCATTGCGCAACACTTTACTCGCTGTCCTCCACGATAACGTCCACCTTTCCAGATATTTGGTTTGCATTGAGGAACACCAACGCATCAACATGTAAGGGAAGGAGGCTTGACCGCTTTCGGGTGACAGTGTTGCCTGCCAGGGAAAAAACCCTCTCACTTGGGGTGTCTGTGGCTGGAATAGCCAGGTAGCTCCTCGAAAGCTTGGCTAAACGGGGGACGCGGTGCGCGTTTTCTGCCCACCACTCCAGTGGGTTATCCATTGTGGGGATATGCAGTGTCTGCTGGCAGTAATCCCTAGCTCATCATCCGCATCACTGTTGACCCGTTTTCTTGCTGCTCGTCTGCCTCTGTCCTGTGCTGACGCCGGTCCGTTGCTCACTGGTGCTAGCATTACTGCTAGTGCTAGCTGTCGGCAGCGGGTGTCTCATCTTCAGATGGTTGCGCATAGCAGATGTATTTTTGTTGTACTTCAGTACAGCTGTACACAACTGACACTTCACTGTGGAGTTGGTTACATCTTTGTCGAAGTACTGCCATACATAAGAATGTCGGACGTGTTTTGGAGCATTTTGCAGCACCTCGTTTACCTCCATTTTTTTTCACGACTAGTCGACTAGGGCCTACCGCGCCGACTAGTGGTAAAGGTAGTCGACTAGTGGACTAGTGGACTAGTGGACTAGTCCACTAGTGGACTAGTGGACTAGTGGACTAGTCCACTAGTGGACTAGTGGACTAGTGGACTAGTGGACTAGTCCACTAGTCGATTAGTTGGTGAAACCCCTACTTGCAATATCATTATTTCTGATCTCTTCACTCCAGAAGAGCGATCTCCCTGTGTCTCTCTGTGTGCGGGGGACGGGGCCTAACAGACACGCTGCAGCGGCACACAGAGATCTGCCGGGACAGAGCGTTCAAAAGTATAGAGATACTCCACAAGGCTCGATATGGACAAAGCTCGTTTGCCATTAGTGTTTTCGCGTTAGCGCGTTGACACGAGTAGAGTAGTCTGTCCAAACAGCCGGCCAAAAGGCGTCGTATTCAGTCGGAGAAATGCACAATTTTTGACTTCCTTAACTCGTAGCTCTGTTGCCCCAATTACGAGTGACGTTATCACATCAGGTACGCAGACTCAGAGGTGGGAGAAGTACTCAGATCTTGTAGTTAAGTAAAAAAATACCGTAGTGTAGGAAGAGTTCCTCAAATAAAAGTATGATCATCAAAATATAGTGAAAGTAGTGACAGTAAAAGTAGTCATTGTGCAGATTGGTCCATTTCAGAATAATATATATGATATGTTTTATAATGATTGATCATGAAAGTGTTCTCAAAGCTGGTAAAGGTGCAGCTCGTTTGAATGACTTTGTATACTGCAGGGTAGCTTGTGGATTTACTCCAGATGGAAATAAAGTCTGATTCAACACTTGATTAGATTTCACATCATTCATCCACATCTGTGAAGTAACTAAAGGTATTAAATACATGTAGTGGAGTAAAAGTACACCATGTACCTCTGAACTGTTGTGGAGTAGAAGTACACAGTAGCAAAACATTGAAATACTCCAGTAAAGTACCTCAACATTTTACTCAAGTACAGTACAATTTAATAACATAATTATGTATATGTCATTTATTTCACATTTAAATAAAGCAATTAATTCGGTTAACAATTTGTTAGTTTTTCCCTTTAAAAAATAACAAAAAGTAAATACAAGAATACCGTTAAAGTACTGGATCGATAAGCAGTATCGATAAGACTAGTAGTACTGTAAAAAACCTTAACGATACCCATCCCTAGATATTACACAAGTAAAGTATTAAGAGAGTGAAATGTTGCTTTACGAATTTCAACACTTGATGCTGTCCCATTGATTCCGATTTCAGAAACCTGTATTTGCCTAACTGAATTGGTTTAAAGAGAGAACACATTTTGACAAAGACTAAAACGTTTTGAGTTTTCGACGACTAAAACTAGACTAAAACTATGAAGGATAGAAATGACTAAAATGTGACTAAAACTAATAACCATTTTTGTCTAAAGACTAAATCAAAAACAGCTGCCAAAATTAACACTGGTTGAAGTTGGCTCTGCCCCCACGTCGGGGCCTCCTCCCATGTCCCGCCCCCTGTGGGGATGCCCTCGCCCTCGTTGGCGCCCCTGCCCTCACCTGTGGCCTCGCCCTCCTCGGCCCCTGTGGTCCGTACGCGCCGGGTGGTACTTCCTCCCAGGCAAGAGGGTTTGACTATGGGTGAATTCTGGGGGGGCTTGTGTGGTGATTGACATTATTCACCCACGGACCTATGGGTTGGGGTATTTTTCCGCACTGACATTTGAGTTAGCCGGACTTCCCGTTTACCCCGGTCTTGCTTCCCGGGCTTAAAGTGTTTACGTGTGTTAATGCTAAATAAAAGTCTAGCTTGTACCTTTGATGCCCCGCCTCCGACTCCCGTCTCTCGGCACTACAATATACAGAATATATTATAAATAAATGTTGGCAATAATTGATTGATGAGATTTTACATTCATTTATATTAATGTTTGAATTACTTTATGACCTTTGTACTAGTTCCCTTATTCTTTATCAAGTAACATTTTAGATGTGTTTACTTAATTATTGAACATATTTAATGAGTTATTCTCCCGCAATTTGAATTAATCCAAAGTGTTTTTTTATTTGCTTTTTACACATTTAAAAAGAAAAGGTGAATAAATGAGCACATTAAAACTAAATGATCAATTTATGTTAAATGTAATCAATTAGTGCCTACATGTATGGTTAATATTGAAATCAGTACATTACATGGCATATTATGCAATGTATGTATTTTTCTAAATATATTTATTTTGGTAGGTTTGCTCTTCCGAGATAAACTATAATTATTATAATTAAGTACATTTGTCTCATAATACTTACATACTTGTACTTAAAGATATGCATGCAGTACTTTAACTTGTAATGGAGTATTTTCACAGTGTGGTGTTTGTACTTTTACTTCAGGATCTACTACCTGCAGCAAGTGCTGATAAAGTGTCTAAAGTGTTATTAATGTGATAATAAAGTGTTACTGAAGAGTTTAAAGTGTTAATGAAGAGTAAAGGGAACAGACCTGCTCTGTGTATCCGAAGCTGAGGCTGTAAAACAGCGTCCAGTAGTTTCTGGAGTCTCTCGTTCTCCTCTTTGGAAAGAAACAGCTCCTCCTCGAGCTCTGCTATTGTTTGTTCAAACAGAGCAAATATCTCTTCAGAAGCAGCAGTGAGTCGCTGCTTCTTCAACGACATCAGCATTTGGACTTTACTCATGTTTCCTAGATCACCTTTCCCTGCAGACTCCGTTAAACACACCGTTTCTCTCTCCGTCAAACTCTCAATATGACTAGTGTTGCTAACGTGTTTCCAGCTAGCATGCTAAGCTAGCTCCTATAGTCCGAGGTAAACACTCCAGAAAAAAGAGCACAGAGTCCATTCAGAGGTTTATCCAGACACACGGATGATGGATCAGTAGAGCTGGAGCTCACACACACTTTCTCAGGAACACAAGAGAGAACCGGAGCCACGAGACGCCACATGCAGGGCTCGAGGTATGTGTGAGCTAGTGATGTGTCGGTCGCGAACGACGGGAGCCGGTGTCACTACCCGATCTGTCCCCCTACCCGATCGGCACTGCGCATGTGCGAGATGGTCCGCCATATTGGACAACTCCGGACGGCAACCCACGATGGACCTTTGACATACAGTGGCTTTTAGCAAAGCTCAAAAAGAAAAACCGAGAGAGATGAGTTATTGTTATTACAACGTGACTTCACTATTATTTAACAACTCTTTTTATTGGGTTCTTTTATTTGGGGTTAAGTACCTAACCCTGGATTTAACTTCTGTTAGACAGCCATATGCCATACATTTTTGCATACATTCACAGTAAATATGTATTCAGTATGATAGCTGTCTAACAGAAGTTAAATCCATTTCTCACTTATTCTGACAATGTACTTAACCCCAAATAAAAGAACCCAATAAAAAGTTGTTAAATAATAGTGAAGTCACGTTGTATTAACAATAACTCATCTCTCTCGAGTTTTCTTTTTGAGCTTTGCTAAAAGCCACTGTGTCAAGTGTCCATCTTGGGATGCCGTCCGGTCTTCCGGACCATCTCGCACATGCGCAGTACCGATTGGGCAGGGGGACGGATCGGGTAGTGACAGCCGAGAGGCTTCTCAATACTCAAATGTCCCCTCCTCGACTCCTCGGTCCTCGGTCCTCCGGTAGTGACCCGGAAATGAATTTCAGCGCGCCATTTTGAAGGACATCTCATTTCTCTAAATGCACACCGAGGACCGAGGATCGAGCGTCGAGGAGGCTCTCTGGAGGAGCTCTAACCGAGGATACACTGATGGTTCCTCCACGGCTCCTCCACGGATGCATTTCCGGGAACGGTGGAGGCGTGACGCACGGCCGGACTTATCTCAGCCAATGACAGCTATGCATGCATCCCCTGGATATTATTTTAGAAACTGCTTTCATCGCGTCGCGATGTTTCCAGAGAGAACAGCTGTAAGGTCCGTGCAGAAAGCAGAGCAGTGTGTATAATATATATCACTCAGTATAACAGGCCTACTCTCTTTATTTGCTTTAGTTTAGTAGATATCTACAAACAAAGAGTCGATATTTTTCTAAGACCATTGCTTCACATAATAAAATACACAACGGCTTATGCTTTAGGAGCTGTAGGTGTGTGTGGTACAGTGTGTAGGTGTGTGTGGTACAGTGTGTAGGTGTGTGTGTGTGGTACAGTGTGTAGGTGTGTGTTGTACAGTGCGTAAATGCGGCGGACAGACGGGTCTCAGTTGGTTTGGTGTCCTCTGCTTACTTTTAATAGCCTACTTGTAAATACAACTTTTGGCCCGTAATTTCAATTCCCCATTTCAGCGACCAGAGAGAGGGGGGGATATATCCAGTCTCTGATTGTGTTACGTTATTATGAGAGTGCTCTCATACTTTAAATTGTATATATTTATATAAATATATGTGTGTGTGTGTGTCCGCATCTGTAGTCTGTTATTGTCTCATTATACCGCACTCTCAATGAATTCAAAGTAAATATGTGGGGGAACAATGTTCAGCTGATCTAACAGAGATACAGCGCTATGACAAAACACTCGACAACTGATGCAGCTGTTGCCACGTAATAATGAACGGACGTCTCTTTAAAATGACCGCTCAGAGGAGAGGAGTTCTCATTTCTTTAAACGTCTGCTGCTTCCCCTCCTCTCTCCTCGGTTCCCCTCCTCGGTCCTCCGCTCGCATCTCCTGTGGGCGGGTCTAAGTCTCGAGGAGGGGAACTGAGGAGGGGAGTCGAGGAGGGGAAATTTGAGTATTGAGAAGCCTCTCTAGAATGACAACACAACACAGGTGCACTCACTAACTCGTCCGTGGTGCAACACACACTATATAACCCAGTGAATTGTGTCCTGTAAAAGGTAAAGTACAATTAAGATACTTTATTTGCACAAAAAAGGTAACAAAAAAAGATCACTCTTAAGAGATGACAAAAAAGGTTTGAGCAAGGCAAAACAGAAAATCACTCACAACGTGAGGAACTAAACTTATAATAAGTTTCGGGAGCCAACATAGGCTTTGAATCAAAACGAGCTGAAGAGCATAGCTCTGTCATGAGGACAGGACAAGACGAACTGACACTGAACGCTGGGAGACTGGGGAATTTAAACACTCAACAACAAGACACAGGTGAACACAATCAGGGGCGGGGCTGATACTGATGAGGGCGGGAGAACACATGAGGAAAGGGAGTCAAGGGACCAGGGGCCTGTACTACGAAGCTGGTTCAACCTAACCTGGATATGTTTGAGTTAGCCGGTTGGCCTAATCCAAAACATACGCGCTCTCGCTAAACTGTACTACGACGCTGGTTATCAAGTGGATCGCTCAAGCCAGCCGTGTCCTATCTAGTTAGGTGCGCGTTCACATGAAAGGGGTGGTATTTGGAGCATTCGACCAATCACAAACATGGAGAAGCATACTGACAGCGCAGCGTCATACTTCCTGAATGAAAAGTCAACTATAATATTAGACATATGAAGAAGTTAAACTTTAAACATCCATGACTTAAACACTTGATCCAGGATCAAAGCCACAGAGCTGCACCTGCAAGGTGAATACAGCTAGTAACAGAAAAAGTGTTTGAATGCGTACATTAACAGGTTTATGATATCACTGCCCCGTCCAAGACACGATCTGACTTTAATTACATTTGACTCGAGTGTTTCGTCAACTTAATGCTTAAAATAATACTTCTGCATACAGTCTGTGACACTGTGAGTGTTGCACGGCCAGATACGGCTCAGCTGACTCAGATAAGGAGATATATGATACATTATGAAGTGATATGCCGCGGACTGTACTTAATGTTACTCTGATCCGGTTACTGATGTTGTGGCAGATCTTTAAGTAAGCTTTCTTAACGCTGATGTTATAATAGTCAGATTGCTCTGAAGATGGGAGGTGATATTCTATTAATGTTCACGTTCACACAGTCGATGATTTTTGCCGGCCGTCTTTCCTGCAACGGCAGTTTTTCTGTATTTCCTTTCTCCTGTAATATGACTTGATCGCTTTAAACTCCGCACACTGAGCTCTGATTGGTCAGCAGGCAGTGCTTTCACTGAGTTGAGCTCTTAGCCTGCAACCTAACCTGCTCCGGACCAGGTTAGCCGCTCAGCATCAGTTACCATGGAGATCTAGCCTGCTAAAAAGAGAACCAGCTTCGTAGGACCGGAAAGCCGGAGTTTTCCCTGAATTTAGCCGGCTAAGCGAAAATCCTGCTTCGTAGTATACCCCCCTGAAATGAACGTGACAAAAACAAAACCGGAAGTGAAAAACAATACAAAATAAACATGAAACATGATTGACTAGCACTTTTGACGGTGCACAACAATTGTACAGTTCATTTTTCTCTGGTAATCCACTGGAAATCTACCCCTCCTGATCTGATCTGATATCAAAGTGATCCTAATCCTGTTTTTTGGTTTTGAACTACCCAAAATCCAAATCTGATTTGATCAGATAGGGATTACAAATGTTGATCTACTGGGCCCCGGTGATTACCTATATGCACTCATAAATTGAATGCTCCATCCTGTGTTCAATGTTGGAACTGCATTATACATTCAACTTGTGCAGATACAATTAAAAACAAACAAGATACATTATGGCTCCAACACTTCCCTTGCTTTGGTTCTTCTTCCTCATGCATTGGTTTGTTGGAACTATTCTTGGTTATTTTAATCTCTCTCTTTGGACAATCTGATCGCCATGCTTTGTGATTCCCCCCACACTGACTATACTTTGGTTCCTTCTCAGTTTCTACCGCTGCACAACTTATCCCTATATTTGCCACAAATCACCAAGGCATGTCTTCAGACCAAAGAACTGTGACCACACTTACAACATCGTCTGCACTGTATTGGGTTGGGTTCAAACATCCTCAATGGGTAACTGATGTGATCCAGGAATACTTCGTCCAGCACCGAAGTCCATAGAGACTTGGCTTGGGAAACGGAAGGTCATCGGTACGAGTCCCCGAAAGACCAAGTGCAACCGATGTGTCCCTGAGCAAGGCACCTTTGACGACACTGCTACCCGGGCAGTACCTATGGCAGCCCACTGCTCCTAACACTAGGATAGAATGCAGAATGTACATTTCCCCTCTGAGGGACGATTCATGGTATATTCTTCTACATGTACACACTTCAATTGCTGTATTATTTACTCGAGGAACTTACACTATACCTAAGTGTTTATTATACAATTGTTATCTTCAAAAGCCTTTCTGGTTCTTTGAAGGCTCTATCCAGACTATCTTCTGGTTATTTTCTGCATCAATCCCTATTATCTCTTACGACAACAAAAAACAACATCTTGGACATAACCGCAAGACTGTAACCTCTTCACATTCTGTTGAAATTGTGAGTCCAGCCATATTTTACACATTGCTGTTTTGAATCACTGAGGCCCCGGCCACACAAGGACGAAAACGGTCGTTTGCGTTACTTTTTAGTGTCATATAGACCATTCGGCCACACGAGGACGACACTAAACGACTGCGGAAACGATAACGGGTCCCAAGGTGGATAGAACGGCATACGCAACGCTCTGGGGGGTCAAACGGCTCCGTGTGTACGCCCTATACGATCATTTTCTGATAATGATGACGCAATAGCCCCGCCTCTCCCCACCTCTGCTGCTCACCCCCGCATCAAAGTAAACTGCACACTGAATTCAGATTATTTATCTCTCTCGATATGGAAATAAACGCGAGAGAAGTCTAATCTGACAGGACGGAGACACCTCTCAAACTACCTAAACTAGTTATAAATATGTTTATTTTTTACTGTCGGCCGGGTCACTCATTACTGGATCAGCTGCTGCATGACACAGACACTGACGCTGTCCGAAGAGAGATTCGTTATTTATTTGTTTTAAAGCTCAATAAATAACAAGAAGACCTTTGACCGGCACTTTTATAATTTTGTCCGGAAGATTTAAACTTTAATACACGTTGACTGGCGAAAAACTCTGCCCGGTTCCCTCGGCCCCCACCGCGGAGAATAAACAGAAGGGCAACCATGACAACCATGCTTCTTCGCTGCTTTTGTGAAGGAAGTTACAGCGCCACGTACAGGCTCCTGCATATGTACTGCAGCTTCTCCAGCGGTTGGAGCTAAACGGAGCGGTCTCGTGTGGACAGACACTATCCGGTGAATATTGCGTGTGGACGGAAGCTTTTTTGCGATTGCGTTAATCCTATGCGTTTAGCCGTTTTCGTCCTCGTGTGGCAGGGGCTAATATGTGGATGACAGTTGAACTGGATGATGTAACATTTATTCCCTCTGCTGGAAAGAAGACGTATCGCTCTGTTGGCGTCGTTTGGACAACAAAAACAGAGTGAAGCTCTCATACCATAAACAATCTTTTAGTACAGACACCGTCCTGCAGAGAGCACACAGCCCAACAGCACGTTGTTGGTCTAGCGTCATTTTACAAAACGTTTGCATTAAGACACTAAGACTAACTGGTCCATTGTAAAGGTCAGTCCAACTTAAATGAGCAGTGGGTGATCAGCAGGTGAAAGGCAGGACGCGGGAACTTGGTCCTGAGGAGATGTAACGATTATTAAACAAGAAATAGTCGAGTCAAGGGGTCAAAGAAATGAACATTTGTGATTATTAGTGAATCGGTTGCAGATGGGTGAAAACAGGCTTAGGGAGTAACGTATTACATGTAACGGCATTAGGTCAGGATACAAAATAGGAAAATGTATTCCCTTACAGTTACAGAAGCAAAAACACTCCGATAACCGGTACATTTATGTAAAACAGGGCTCATTAACAGGATAGCAATGATACAAAACATTTATAAATAAAGAACAATACATTAATTCATCCTATGTCTCTATATGGAATGTTGGAGCCCTCAATCCAAATAAAATGGTTCATCAACAGTCAGTGGTTAACGTATACATCAGAATGACAAAAACATTAAACATATTGTCCACTTCTGTTGATAAAGATGGAGTTCATTTAAGTCTTATATGGATGTTGTACAACAATGTTAATCCAGTCAGACAGATTTCTCTCACGTGTGAACTGTTATAAGACTTATTCATTGTCCTCTCCATCAGCTTCTGTTTCCATGTGTTCAGCTGAGCTGCTGATTGGAGGCTCTGACTCTCCGTTATCCTCAGTTTGAATTTCATTAAGCTGTGAGGACTGATGACCAACACACTTGTGCCTTTGGAAATGATTACGCCATTTAAATCTTTTGTCACAAACATTGCAGCTGTATATTTCCTCTCCTGTGTGGACTCTCATGTGTTTCTTTAAACTTCCACGCTGTGAAAAAGCTTTCTCACAAACTGAGCAGCTGTGTGCTTTCTCTCCTGTGTGGATTGTCATGTGTGCCTTGAAATGTTCCTTCCGTGAAAAAGCTTTCTTACAAACAGAGCAGCGAAAGGGTTTCTCTCCTGTGTGGACTCTCATGTGTGACTTTAAATTTGTATTCACTGAAAAAGCTTTCTCACAAACTGAGCAGCGAAAGGGTTTCTCTCCTGTGTGGATTCTCATGTGTTGATCTAGTTTTTTTCTATATCTAAAAGCTTTCTTACAGACTGAGCAGCTGAATGGTTTCTTCTCAGCACTACGTCGGGGATCACTGACAGATTCTTGTCTATTTTTCGGTGAGTTTGAGCCTGAGGCAGGTTCTCTGGTCTCCTTCCAATCAGCACTGTCTTCAGCGTCAGGTTCAGAAGAGTCATCAGTGTCTTCAGAAGAGTCTCCAGTGTGGTCCTCAGTCTTTGGTTGTAAACTGCTCTCTGGATCTGAGTTCCTGGCTGGTTCTGGTCCTCGACAGTCATCTCCATCACCTTCTGTTTCCATGTGTTCAGTTGGTCTTTGATCAGGCTGTGAGGACTGAGGTTTCTCTGTATCATCTTCACTCTTCACAGGGTCAGGAGTGAAAGTGGACTTGGTGATATCAGCCTCCTCCAGCTCCTGAAGCTGCTCTCCCTCCTGACTGATCCTGAGTTCCTCCTGTTCCTGCTTAATGTGTGGGGGGGGGGGCTCTGGGTCCTCCTGGTCCAGACTGGAGCTCCACTCCTGCTGGTCAGGGAGAGGCTCTTCTTTAACCACCACCAGCTGCTGAACATCTGCAGGAAACAGGAAACACACTGTTATATCAGTCTTGGACCTAGTCAATATAATTAGGTATGTTATTGAATTACAGTTTCCAGAGAAGAGAGGCCCATCGTCTTTTCCGCAATTATTAGGGGTGAGCGGAAGTGCAAAGAGGCCCTCCTCAGGATAATACAATTAAGTCTTGTTATTTAGGTGGTTCATATCCTGACAGGGTATGAATTACACCTAAAGAGGTCATGAGATAATGACTTTTCGACATCTGGAACATATGTGGGTGTGTTGGCTAATGTAAGGGAAATCGTTTGTGCGTTCATTACAGCTGCTATATATGATGTGAAATACTTGTACTCGTTGGAGCATTACCACTATTGACTGCTTGTGTGCAAGGTAAGGTTTCCTCATTATTATTGATTGTTGTACAACGAAATAATAATTAATCAACTATATCTCTGTTTGTGTTTTATTGATTCCTCTCTGTTTTTATTCTTTCCTGCTGTGAGTGCAGAATTGCCACAACAATACAGTCAGAACAAATGGTCTAATTATGTTGGCTCAATTCACCTCATGTAGCCTAGCCCCTTTCCACTTACCGTTAAAAATGAAAAAGGGTTTTTTCTTCTGGTTTAGCACTAGCCGCAATGTAAACAATGAATTGTATTTGGGATTGTTCACAGATACACTACGCCAGGGCTATTCAATTAGTTTGGAATGGGGGCCGGTTGATGAAAATGATCCAAAGCAAGGGGCCGGGAAAAATATTGCTTAAAATATGAGCAATCATATTAAGATC
Organism: Gymnodraco acuticeps; assembly: GCF_902827175.1. Taxonomy (NCBI): domain Eukaryota; kingdom Metazoa; phylum Chordata; class Actinopteri; order Perciformes; family Bathydraconidae; genus Gymnodraco; species Gymnodraco acuticeps. Next base: position 186,304 of record NW_022990973.1, read on the forward strand.
TTCAGATACAGTACAACAGCATAGTGGAGTGCATATATTGTGTTTAATTCAATCAAACAACATAGCCCCAAGGCCTTTATAGATCTAAATGCTAAGTTGTGTAACGCAAGACACAATGAGAGCATCATTGCGAAAGGGAATGCAGCAAAATAATCGTTTTTGTTTCGATTACGTTGTTTTCATAATCGTTGCAAGACAAAATCGTAATAGAGATTAAAATACAGTTAATTGCACAGCCCTAATTCAAACCTTATTTAAGTAAAAGTAATACGGCACCCTCTTATGTCATAGTAATGATGGTGCAGTCAAATGTTCCCTGTCAGTGTTTCATTCATGATGTTTCTTGATTATTTTGAATGTTGCATTTTACTGCTGTACTTGTTTAAAGTTGTGCTTGTATAAATGATTATAGATGAGGGAACCTGCTAAATATTAAAATATTTGTGTTTTTTATATACAGTACCAGTCAAAAGTTTGGACACACCTTCTCATTCAATGTTTTTTGTTTATTTTAATTTGTTTTTACTTTGTAGATTAATACTGAAGACATCACAACTATGAAAGAACACATATGGAATTAACTAGTTAACAAAAAAAGTGTGATTTTTATTCTAGATTCTTCAAAGCAGCCCCCTTTTGGCTTGATGATAGCTTTGCACACAGCTAGTGCAATTAATGGCTCACCAACTTTAAATGTTAACACAGAGAGAGAGATCAATAAAACATAAACACAGATATGGTTAGGCTTGGGTACCGAGAACCGGTTCCGGTTTTTGATGCCTGAGGAAATGTTTCTCGCCGCTCTCCGTAGCCTACTGTATGACTGCGGCGGGGCGGGAAATGTAGCGTTGTACCTACACTTCCTACAGCGTAACCTGGGACCAGGGCCGGCCCGTCGCACTGGCGTTATAGATGTTCGCCTAGGGCGCCAGATCTGTGGAGGCGCTGCGCTGACAGCTCTGGGAGGGAATTTTTTTTTTTTTACCGTTGGTGCTCATCCTAATTTTCGGCCTTGATGTAACAACATTCATAATTAAGTAAATGTAACACCCTTTTCATCCCGGTTACACTTTTCATTTGCCCTGTACGATGGGCGCTGTAAGTGATGAAAATGGGCGATGTTGGCTTATCTGGCGCCCGCAGCTCACAGCCAAAGTGCGAGTGACCGTGGGAGCGAGCGAGGGAGAAAGGGAGGGCGCTGTTGTTATTAGCATCAGGTGCTAGCTGCTCTAATGGAAGAAGAAGATGTTTCTACAATGATGTTGAGGGAGAGTCCTCTCCAGTCAGACAGAGTGGCTGATAACTACAGCTCAGTGAGGTAAAGGAGTGTTTAGATAGTTCACTTTAGTCATCTCAGTGGGTCTCAAACGTTTTGATCACAATTTATGTAAACACATATTTCCAAGGCACTCCTTTATAATTATTGGGATAAAACAGGTTTGAAATCATTCCAATGTATACTATAGGACAGTAAACCAGACATATCGTTTTAAACTGAAGAGATAAAAAAATATGCATAAATAAAATAGTAAAATAAGGTATGAATGAACAACAAAAATAAAATACGTTACATGTAATTAATGCCCTGCCCCTGCATCTTCTATTTCAATCTTTTTTGTAGATTTAGCGTTTTTAGTGAGAAAGAATTCCGAGATACTTTGTTGTGCCTATGTAACAGAGTTATAACGGTTGGTGTATAATCCTGGTTAAATTGGAAAATTACGCCATCTTTTGTTACAAACGTGTGCCTGCATTACTGTAGCTTTGTTACCGCAATGGATTGTGGGAGATTCTTATACCGCGTGAGGATCTCTTGAGAGTAAGGTGCTATTGTATTATGTCGGTGGACAAAAGGTATGTTATTATTTTATTAGGACAATAACGTTCTGTTGTGTTTGTTTAGTTTAATGATAGTCGTTTAATGCTCACAGCAACATGTTTTTTGTGTGATTGGCTATTTGTGTTATATGATTTATTAATGTGACCATGAATAGAGAACCGCAGTGACGCATCCTAAAACCCGGAAGTAAACTCCTTCCGGTTCCTTCGTCAAAAACGCAATGCAATGTCTCCATAGGGTTTAGGAAAATAGCTAGAAATAAGGTCTGTGGTTGACACACATTTAAGAGACGGATCACGTTTTGTTCAGCCAGATAATCTCCACATGTCTACCCTACTTTTATAATTTTCGAATCATAAATCTAGTTGCCGGAAGCAAAATGCTAACGTTATGCTATAAACGAACTACAGCAGGGTCGCTGCTTCAACGTCACGCCAACTTAAGATCCATATTCAAACATACAGATTCTAAAAGCAGGCAGTCATCCGCGAATAACCGCACTGTAGATGCTACATGTGACGGCAGGTCATTAATGTAGCATAAGAAAAGCAATGGACCCAGCACAGTGCCTTGTGGGACACCAGAGTCAACGTGAACTGTACTTGATTTCACCCCTTCTACGACTACTTGTTGGCTTCTTTGCATGATAAAGGTTGTGGTCCAATCAAGTATTGGGCCGGTTATACCCATGTGGGCCAGCTTTAGCAACAGGCGCTTATGTGGAACCGTGCCAAAAGCCTTTGAGAAATCAAGGATTGCCACATCGACTTGCAATTTCTGGTCATGATATTTTGCCAGGTCATGCATTGTGACTAGGAGCTGAGTTTCACACGAATGGTTTTGTCGAAATCCATGCTGGAACGGGGTGAGGACATTATGCCTTTCCAGGTGATTCAACAGGTGTTTGCAAATGATGTGTTCCAGGAGTTTACAACAGGGAAACTGGTCTGTAATTTGCGGCGGTGTGCCGGTCCCCTTTCTTGAATATAGGTGTAACGTTTGCCTGCAGCCAGTCATCGGGTAGATTTCCTGTTTGCAGTGACTGTGTGAATATGCACTTGAGCAGTGGGCCTATTTGGGGGGCCAGCATTTTGAGTATACGATTGGGTAGACCATCTGGGCCGCTAGCCTTGTTGATCTTAATATTTGCCAGTAGTTTGGTCACTCCTTCGGTCGTGATGATCAGGTCTTCTATCTGCGGGGCTGGATCTCCTGATATAGAGGGCTGGCTACCATCATCCTTAGTAAATACAGATTTAAATTGTTTGTTGATGAGTTCAGTTTGTCTTTGCTGCTACTGTAGAGGTCTTCACCCTCTCTAATAGGGGAGACTCCAATGTTGTCCGCTCCACACTCTTTGACATATTTCCAGAATAGTCTGGTATTGTTTTCAGCAAGACTCTGGGTGAGTGTGTTTTCGATATAGTCCCAGTGTGCACTGCGAAGGTTATTTTGAACATGTTTCTTTTGGTTGAGGAAGTCTTCCCAATCACGAGTTTTGCCTGATCGCTTGGCTTTGTTGTATAACTTCTTTTTATTTTTTATTTGGCGTGTCATGCAGTGAGTGAGCCAGGGCAGATTGTGCCGTGTGGTAGTGAACTTGGTCGGGATATGCTTATCCATCTGTGAAAACAGTTCATCTCTGAGCATATTCCAGTTGTCATTCACAGTTCGCTGGTTTTCTGTTCTAACAAATTCTGTGCTGAACACTTCCAGCTCAGTTTGGATGGCTTCCCAGTCTGCTAATGAAAATGTGTACATTTTTCTCAGGGCTTTCTTTGTATATACAGGATGCATACTAGAGTCCATCATGACAGCACAGTGATCTGATATGCCTGGTATTGTTTGCACATTTTGCACGAGCGTTTGATTTGAAGTGAATATCAAGTCTAATATGTTCTGTTTTCGAGTAGGCTCGAGTTGTACTTGTGTTAGTGAGTATTCTTTGACTATGTCTAAAACATGTTGGTTTAGAGCTATGTTGTTTGTCCCTGGTTGTTAATGTCCCCAATCTATACCAGGTGCGTTGAAGTGTTTGGGGAATATTCTACCATTCTTTATGGTTTCATCTAGCCATGTCTCATTCCCAATTATGCAATCTGGTTTGGTGTCATCGATGAGAGCATGCAGGTTGGGGGTCTTGCCCTTTACGCCACCACAGTTGATCAAGATTGTTCGCCATTGATTATGTCTGTTGGTTGTGGTCCCTACAATGTTGTCGGCTGAGTCATCCACAGAGGTTGTATTTATGGTTGACAGACTTTCACTCACTTCTTGGTCACTAATTTCAGATTGGTTTTCAGTTGTCAATATTACATTGTTATTGGTGGTTGCTGGGTGTCCGTTTTCTCTATATTGGGTTATGGGTTCGAGATATATTCTTGCTTTCTTAGTTTGACTAGTCGCAGGTTCCAGGGTGGACTGCGAACTCGGAAGACGTCGTTTTTTGACTCATGGGCTGCTGTTTTTGCCTTGGTCTCCTCGACTTTATTCCTGATGAGTTCACGATCTTCCTTGTTGTAGTCATTTGAAATGCTTATTCTCTGATACTTGTTTTCACTGTTTTTTAGTTTCCTCACATTCTTGAATATTTTCTCTTTGTCATCCCTGTTGTTGAGTACAATTTTTAATGGTCTGTTCCGTTTGGGGCCCTGGGTAGCCTGTGTTCCTAGTCTGATAACCTGTTTGGTCTGAAGTTTCCCTATTTCAAAAATGTTTTCACAAAGACTGTCAATGAACTCTACCGGGGTTTCTTCAGTACTTTCATCTGCTTGGTAAATGATCAGGTTGTTCTCTCTGGATTCACGATCATCTGTTTCCTTCAGCTGTTCATCTCTAGCTTCTTTCATTATTTTCTTAAAGTTTGATGGTGCAGATGTTTCACTTGCTTTGGTCATTTCTGCCCAGGTCTTCACTCTGTCGGCATATGAAATGTGTATCTGCTGCTTTGCGTCTGCCAGGAGATATTCTACTTTTTGGGACACTATTTTTGAAATCGCCTCGGCTGTTTTGTCTATCGACAGTTGGCTAAATAGTTCCTTGGTAGCTAACCTAGTAGCTTGGACTGCAGCAGGTTCACACGATAGGCAGTACCAATGTAATGAAGCAAATTTGTTTATGGCCTTACCCATGGCTGCCGGTATGTTCTGGCATTTTAAACAAGACCATTCGTCACACCGTTCGCACTGTATAAGCTCTTTTCCCCCAGTGTCGCATTTAACACACTTATCATCCTCGTTTATAGTTTCAGTTGTTCCACTCCTTCCTTGGCCGTGCTTTATTTCAGTATTATCACCCTTCTTTCCTGTTTCTTTATCCACTTTTTCCTCCGCTGTTCGACTGTCAGCATCCACTTCCTCATCCGCGTCCGCAGCAGCAGGCTGCTGCATTCCTGAATGCACGTTCGTAATCCTACGTCACTCCAGTCAATACACACGGTCAGGGGGGCCCAGACAGCAGAGCTGTATCAATTATTTCAACTCTCCTGTTATCTCCATCAGAACAACCTTCTGGATCCGCACCAGTCTGGTTTCAAGGCAGGTCACTCAACAGAAACTGCCCTCCTGGCTGTCACTGAGGAACTGCACACTGCTAAAGCAGCCTCCCTCTCCTCTGTCATCATCCTTCTGGACCTGTCTGCTGCATTCAACACGGTGAACCAGGGGCGGACTGGGAGGAAAAAGTGGCCCAGGGATTAATTGACGTACAGGCCCACTTAATGCGCGGCATGTATCGGCCGGCCGGTGACGAAAGTATGTTACTTAACAAAAAACCCTATGCCTTTTATGTTATTTTGGACCATTATTCATATAGTAATAACATTTTCATTTAATTTCAAACCTTTATTTACCCAGGTGTATCCCATTGAGATCATTGATCTCTTTTTCAAGGGAGACCTGCTCAAGTAGGTTCCACATGAAACATAAAAACATAAACAGAACAACAAAAAGGACATCTTACAACATTACCTGAGCGCTTGAGTTGCCTAGAGCAAAAATAGTTACAGCATATATTTAGTGATTTTAATGTTAACAGATCATTGATGCAATAACATCTGGACCCAATTTGCCTGACTTGACGCATGGAATAAAACTTTTTTTTAAATGTTGAAGTTAAATGCATCAATCTGGTGCACTTTGAGAGCAAAATTAGGGACTAAATCTATGGATACATCTCTCAACACCCATATGAAACAGAACTGTAAACAGATTGACTTTTTCCTTCAACATTTATTTGAACAGCAAGTGGAGGCAATAGTGACTGCACCCAAAACAATAAACCTGCTAGCTAGCCTGAACTCAGTAACAGAATGTGGGCAACATGTTCTTCTCCACAGCCGCGCGACCTCTGAGTCATACGTCACTTCCCCAATTTATAGGCAATGGACTTCCACTCTCGGGAGACGTCCGACAGTGGTGCGGTTACCCAAAGTGACAGACCTAATTCCCCTTGCATTCCTCCAGAGTCAAAATGTGTCATTTTTTTGAGAACCAGAGAAAAGGGGTGAAAATGAGAAAATGTATCCCAAAATAGTGCCTCACAACGTGGGTAGAGTCCCCTATCAACTCCCCTTGCATTCCTCCAGAGTCACATTTGGAGTGAGAACCAGGAGAAAGGGGGGAACATGAACAAAAAGTATCCGAAAATATTGCATTCTGTGCGGAAGAGTCAGGCTGTTGAGGTTGACTCTGCAGCACATGTGCTGCACCATGCATCATATGTGGTGATGCATCTTATGATGGCCAATTTGGCTGCTCCAAGAGCCCCAAAAGACAGACTAATGATCTCCAGCATGCCTCCATTACTTGGGCACTTAGGTTATTTCACACCTCCAGGAGAGAGACCGCGAAAACCACCTCTCTGTGGCCCCTCACAGACCACCAAAGGACGGACTACAGACCTCCAGCATGTCTCCCTCACATGGGCACTCTGCTTATTTCACACTTCCAGGAGAGAGACCAGTAATTGCACCTCTCTGTGGTCCCTCAAAAAGCCCCAAACGACGGACTAATGACCTCCAGCATGTGTTCCTGACATGGACACCTCCATAACCTTGCACACCGTGAGTCCCCGGGCCCCCGGACTTAAGCACTCCCCCACGGACTAAACCCAGATGATCACACCCTACAGAACCTCATGCCCCTGGTAACACTTAAAGGTGGTGGATTTGGTGGTGCTTTTCTGTCAGCCCATCAGCATCAACATTCGGCCATCTTCACGGCACCACCACCCCCCCTTCTGTGGAGGATATTCTCATGCTCCTGGTAACCCTTTAAATAGTCTGATACTACCAGGGCTCATCACTGCACTTTACAAGCCAGAAATAATGTTTAAATGGTCGGGGAAAGTATTTTTAAACGTCTGGAAGAGAGTTTTAGCCTGTCATTTTGCACGATATAATTTAACATTGAACCTCTCCTGGAAATGCACAGAATATGTCCATTTCCAGGAGAGGTTCAATGTTAAATCATATCGTGCAAAATGACAGGCTAAAACCAGGAATAAGTGTTTGAAAGGCGGGGAACAGTTGTTTAAAATAGTCTGATACCTCCAGGACGCATCACCGCATTTTACAAGCCAGGGAAGGTGTCTGAATCCTGGGTAAACTGAAAATAGTGTCTCATAAGGCAGGTAGAGTCCCCTGACAACTCTCCTTGCATTCCTCCAGAGTCAGAAAAAGTGTAAGTTAACTTTTGGAAGAACCATAGAAAAGCGGTGAATATGGAGAAATTGTATCCGAAAATAGTGTCTCTTAAGGCGGGTAGAGTCCCCTGACAACTCTCCTTACATTCCTCCAGAGTCAGAAAAAGTTTAAGTTAACTTTTGGAAGAACCATAGAAAAGGGGTGAAAATGGATAAATTGTATCCCAAAATAGTGTCTCATAATTTCCTGACAACTCCCCTTGCATTCCTCCAGAGACCAGTTCAAAAACTTAAAGTTTGGTAAGATCCATACTGGGGGGTCTCCATGCAACAATTGTATGCGAGCCAAAGCACTCATGTAGCGGACACATTCCTTCATGATGTGAAACAGCCGTTTTTTTTTTCTGAGTCCTCTCAAAAACCGGGTTTCCGATTTCGTGCGGAAGGTAGCTTGAAAAACATGAATGAATTTTTTTGACGGAGGAGGGGAGGTCTCGATTCCCCTCTCCGTTGTAAAATACAACGGGGGAGTGGGAAAGTGTCCGGGGCTTCCGCCCGAAGCGCCGAAGACTTGAGCTTTTTTTCGGTTGGCACTCTGTAGTTTTTTCGAGAATTTTTTTAAACTTCATTTTTGATTATTTTAAGATATAATTGACCGTTTTCTTTACTTTTTTCTGCTTTCCACGGGTGGGGGCGCATGGCAGGCCGCCTATGAGCTCCCAAATTCGGCCTGGAACCTCCAGGAATTGTGGGCTATAGTGTTAAAACAACTGATTAATATGTTAGTAATGCTGGCAGCAGGTTCACTGCTGTTAGCAGGGTCTCACACTCACAGGCAAAGGCAAAAGGCAAACAGGTTTTTTTCACACTTCCAGGAGACAGACCGCGAAAACCACCTCTCTGTGGCCCTTCACAGAGCCCCAAAGGACAGACTAAGCAGCTCCAGCATGTCTCCCTAACATGCGCACTTCCATAACCTCGCACACCATGAGACCCCGGTCCCCCGGTCCCCCGGACTTAAGCACTCTCCACAGACTAAACCCAGATGTTCACACCCTACAGAACCTCATGCCCCTGGAAACCCTAAAAGGGGGGTGGATTTTGCGGTGCTTTACCGTCCGCCCATCAGCATCCATATTCGGCCTTCTTCACGGCACCCCCCCTGTGCTGGAGGTTCACACTTGAACTGTTTTGTCATATTTCGTCTTTCCACGGGTGGATGCGCCTGGCAAAGCTGTGTACCCAAACTCAAGCACTCTCACTCTGACTAAACACATAAGGACATCCGGGTAAGACCTTAGTGCCCCTTAGTACCCCTGGTACTCCATGTCGTTAAATGAGCTCAGTAATGTACTGCACAACATCACATGGGTAAATGAGTTCCGTATTGCCCTGCAATATCACATTTGGTGTATTTCCAAAAAGCTATGAAAATACATCTAGCTCCGTCATGTCCTGTAAAATATCATTCTTTGTTTATTTCCATCATTCAGGCAAATACACATATCTTTGTCCGCTCCAGGAGCTTCAAAGTGCAGACTCCTGAGCTCTGTCATGTCCTGCAAAATATAATTCTTCCGACCGCCAAGCACCGGCACGTGGACCCGGGGAGAAGGCCCTCCGATGGCGGGTCAAATTTGCTGATAGCACAGCTGACGGCTGGAAACTAGCCATAGAGGAACACCAGGGCAGGACCAGTCAGTTCCCTCTTTGCAGACAAGCATATGTGGTTGTTACGCAGGATCAAAGAGGTAGCCTGTGATGAAGTAGGGTCGACCCTATATCATGTGAAGCCATCGAGCCGTGGTCCCCGAGGGAACTGGTGCCCGGAGCAAGGCCAATTGCTTAATGCCGCAGCCAACTAAGGCCGCTATGCAACAGTGGAGGATTAGAGAAACTGATGTTTGCCTGGCACTCCGCGTCGAAGTGGGGAGGTGGAACTTCCTCCCCGCTGCGGAACCCGTGGTGGGACCCCTGAGTCAGACGGTTCGTCTTGGAAACGCTTCATATCGGTCGGCCCGGGAGGTAAGAGACATGCAGGGTTACCCCCACGCAGCACACCCTCCCGGCCATCAGAGTCGAACCCGCAGTTTGGAGGAACCGACAGCCAGAGCACCGGCACGTGGACCGGGGGAGACGACCCTCCGATGGCGGGTCGCGTTTGCCATTCGATCAGCGAGGTCAGAGGAGAAGAACCCGCAGTTCGGAGGAACCGACCGCCAGAGCACCGTCACGAGGCCGAGCCGGCGGAGGCCCTCCGATGGCGGGTTGCGTTTTCCATTCGATCAGTGAGGTGAGAGGAGAAGAACGCAGCAAAAATTGCCAAAATCCGTTAATGTACGGTCGAGTTGGGGGACGGGGACGGCTGGACAAAGGCCATCGGGGGGCACCCAGGACCGGGCAGTGCCCCCGGTAGAAGGAACCGGGTGAAACGGGCCAAAACAGAAATAAAAATAAAAAGAACCAGACAAAAGGGGTGAAAATGTTAAAAAGTATCCGAAAAATAGTGCCTCGTAAGGAGGGTAGAGTCCCCTGTCAACTCCCCTTACATTCCTCCAGAGTCAGAAAAAAGTCTGAGTTAACTTTTTGGAGAACCATAAAAAAGGGGTGAAAATGAAAAAAAGTATCCGAAAATAGTGCCTCAAAACCCGGGTAGAGTCCCCTGTCAACTCCCATGGTATTCTTCCACAGGCAAAATAGTCAGATTCAAGTTTTTGGAGAACCAGGGAAAATGGGAGAAAATGAAAAAAAGTATCCGAAAATAGTGCCTCATAACCCGGGTAGAGTCCCCTGTCAACTCCCATGTCATTCCTCCACAGGCAAAATAGTCAGATTCAAGTTTTTGGAGAACCAGGGAAAATGGGTGAAAATGGAAAAAAGTATCTGAAAATAGTGTCCCATGAGGCGGGTAGAGTCCCCTGACAACTCTCCTCACATTCCTCCAGAGTCAGAAAAACTCTAAGTTAACTTTTGGGAGAACCAGAGAAAAGGGGTGAAAATTGAGAAATTGTATCCGAAAATAGTGTCTCATAATTCCCTGACAACTCCTCTTGCATTCCTCCAGAGAACAGTTCAAAAACTTTGGTAAGTTTCGTAAGAACCATGCTGGGGGGTCTCCATGCAACAATTGTATCCGAGCGAAAGCACTCATGGAGCGGATGCATTCCTCCATGATGTGAAACAGCCGTTTTTTTTTTCTGAGTCCTCTCAAGAAGACTTGAGCTTTTTGGAGCCCCTCCTCTGTTGGCACTCTGTTTAATTTTTTTAAACTTCATTTTTGATTATTTTAAGATATAATTGACCGTTTTCTTTACTTTTTTCTGCTTTCCACGGGTGGGGGAGCATGGCAGGCCGCCTATGAGCTCCCAAATTCGGCCTGGAACCTCCGAGAATTGTGGGCTATAAACTGACAAAGTCACCCAGAAATGTCACTTTTATAGCCCAAAGATATATAATACAAATACATTTAAATAGTAAAAGGTAAAATTGTGCTCCGAATTACCCGGAATTTGATTTATATAGCCCCATGATAGTGAATAAAAATCATTTTCATGGAGAAAAAAGTGTTAAAAACGCCTGATTAATATGTGTGTAATGCTGGCAGCAAGTTCACTGCTGTTAGCAGGGTCTCACACTCAAAGGCACCTAGGCAGAGCTCCAGGGTGATGCACAAGGCTTTCATAGCCAGCAATAAGTGTTTGAAAGCTGGGGAACAGTGCTGTGAATACAGGGAGAGAGCAGCCAGAGAGAAGCGGGCTCTGAGAGCCACAGAGCACACCCACAGATCTCCTTGCAGCGCATGGCTCTTGTACCCAGACTGCACCCAGAGAACAGGCTGCTTCACAGCACTTTACAAGCCAGGAAAAGTGATTGAATCCTGGGTATACATGTTTTAAATAGTCTGATACCTCCAGGGCGCATCACCACATTTTACAAGCCAGGGAAGGTGCCTGAATCCTGGGTAAACATTGTTTAATTGTTTTTAAATGTGTGAAACAGTGTTTTGTCACTTTCAAAACTCTCCCGTCATTGACCGGAGAAATTGGGTCGATGTTGTATTCAATCTGACCGTTAATATTCCAGTGAGACGAAGTACGTACAATGACCGGAGTGATCCCATGTTAATTTTGTCCCAAAACCGGAGCATTCCCTCACCCCTTTTCTCTCCTACGGGTACAGCCACTCCCACTGAACCCCGCTTCCTTGCGGGGTGTGACCCTAGATAACAAACTGTACTTCACTGCAAACATCGCTGCAACAACCCGCTGCTGCAGATACACTAGTTACAACATCAGGAGGATACGTCCCCAGCTGACCCAGAAAATGAAGCAGGTTCTGGTTCAGGCTCTCGTCATCTCACGCCTGGCTGGTCTACCTGCATGTGCAGGTAGAGGACGAGGAGACCTCTGCAGCTCATCCAGAATGCAGCTGCTCGTCTGGTCTTCAACCTTCCTAAATTCTCCCACACCACTCCGCTCCTCCGCTGTTTCTTCACTGGCTTCCGGTAACTGCTAGAATCCACTTCAAGACAATGGTACTTGCGTACCATCCAGGACATGGTTAAACTGTACACTCCAGCACGTGCACTCCGCTCTGCATCAGCCAAACGGCTCGCTGCACCCGCACTGCGAGGGGGACCCAAGTTCCCATCAGCAAAAACACGTGGGTTTGCTATCCTGGCTCCAAGATGGTGGAATGAGCTCCCCATTGAAATCAGGACAGCAGAAAGCTTACACACCTTCCAGACTGAAAACTCATCTCTTTCGACTCCACTTCGAGCGATAGAACTATTAACAGAGCACTTATATACTAATAAAGGACTGGCTTATCTAAAGCCAGTTGAGTAGCACTTGAAATGTTATAGCTCTATGAAACCTGATGTACTTATATGATTCTGTTTTCTTCAAGCTTGTATTTTGTTGGTCGAACGCACTTATTGTAAGTCGCTTTGGATAAAAGCGTCAGCTAAATGTAATGTAATGATGCATTAATCACATTTAATTAATATTTTAATTTATGCTTTTAACTTCAATATTTAAAAAAGAAATCTTCCCGGGGGAGCTTGCTCCCAGGCCCCCCTAGAGGAGGTTAGGTCCCCCCCCCACTTAAATCATGTCCATGATGTTGTTGCATCCCTGAGATGTCTGCATCCCTGAGACTGACGGACGTGGTTCTTCATGAAGAGAGGAGGACGAGGAGAAGACTGACGGACGTGTTCTTCATCAAGAGAGGAGGACGAGGAGAAGACTGACGGACGTGTTCTTCATTAAGAGAGGAGGACGAGGAGAAGACTGACGGACGTGTTCTTCACGAAGAGAGGAGGACGAGGAGAAGACTGACGGACGTGTTCTTCACGAAGAGAGGAGGACGAGGAGAAGACTGACGGACGTGTTCTTCACGAAGAGAGGAGGACGAGGAGAAGACTGACGGACGTGTTCTTCACCAAGAGAGGAGGACGAGGAGAAGACTGACGGACGTGTTCTTCAACAAGAGAGGAGGACGAGGAGAAGACTGACGGACGTGTTCTTCATCAAGAGAGGAGGACGAGGAGAAGACTGACGGACGTGTTCTTCATCAAGAGAGGAGGACGAGGAGAAGACTGACGGACGTGTTCTTCATCAAGAGAGGAGGACGAGGAGAAGACTGACGGACGTGTTCTTCATCAAGAGAGGAGGACGAGGAGAAGACTGACGGACGTGTTCTTCATCAAGAGAGGAGGACGAGGAGAAGACTGACGGACGTGTTCTTCATCAAGAGAGGAGGACGAGGAGAAGACTGACGGACGTGTTCTTCATCAAGAGAGGAGGACGAGGAGAAGACTGACGGACGTGTTCTTCATCAAGAGAGGAGGACGAGGAGAAGACTGACGGACGTGTTCTTCATCAAGAGAGGAGGACGAGGAGAAGACTGACGGACGTGTTCTTCATCAAGAGAGGAGGACGAGGAGAAGACTGACGGACGTGTTCTTCATCAAGAGAGGAGGACGAGGAGAAGACTGACGGACGTGTTCTTCATCAAGAGAGGAGGACGAGGAGAAGACTGACGGACGTGTTCTTCAAGAAGAGAGGAGAAGACTGACGGATGTGTTCTTCACGAAGAGAGGAGGACGAGGAGAAGACTGACGGAGGTTTTCTTCACGAAGAGAGGAGGACGAGGAGAAGACTGACGGAGGTTTTCTTCACGAAGAGAGGAGGACGAGGAGAAGACTGACGGACGTGTTCGTCACAAAGAGAGGAGGACGAGGAGAAGACTGACGGATGTTTTCTTCACGAAGAGAGGAGGACGAGGAGAAGACTGACGGACGTGTTTTTCATAAAGAGAGGAGGACGAGGAGAAGACTGACGGACGTGTTTTTCATAAAGAAAGGAGGACGAGGAGAAGACTGACGGACGTGTTCTTCATGAAGAGAGGAGGACAAGGAGAAGACTGACGGATGTTTTCTTCACGAAGAGAGGAGGACGAGGAGAAGACTGACGGACGTGTTTTTCATAAAGAGAGGAGGACGAGGAGAAGACTGACGGACGTGTTTTTCATAAAGAAAGGAGGACGAGGAGAAGACTGACGGACGTGTTCTTCATCAAGAGAGGAGGACGAGGAGAAGACTGACGGACGTGTTCTTCACGAAGAGAGGAGGACGAGGAGAAGACTGACGTACGTGTTCTTCACGAAGAGAGGAGGACGAGGAGAAGACTGACGGACGTGTACTTCACGAAGAGAGGAGGATGAGGAGAAGACTGACGGACGTGTTCTTCACGAAGAGAGGACGTGTTCTTCACGAAGAGAGGGACCAAAGTAACAACGGCTACCATCAGTAACACACTACGCCGCCAGGGACTCAAATCCTGCAGTGCCAGACGTGTCCCCCTGCTTAAGCCAGTACATGTCCAGGCCCGTCTGAAGTTTGCTAGAGAGCATTTAGATGATCCAGAAGAGGATTGGGAGAATGTCATATGGTCAGATGAAACCAAAATAGAACTTTTTGGTAAAAACTCAACTAGACGTGTTTGGAGAAGAAAGAATGCTGAGTTGCATCCAAAGAACACCTACTGTGAAACATGGGGGTGGAAACATCATGCTTTGGGGCTGTTTTTCTGCAAAGGGACCAGGACGACTGATCCGTGTAAAGGAAAGAATGAATGGGGCCATGTATCGTGAGATTTTGAGTGTCAACCTCCTTCCATCAGCAAGGGCATTGAAGATGAAACGTGGCTGGGTCTTTCAGCATGATAATGATCCCAAACACACCGCCCGGGCAACGAAGGAGCTGCTTCGTAAGAAGCATTTCAAGGTCCTGGAGTGGCCTAGCCAGTCTCCAGATCTCAACCCCATAGAAAATCTTTGGAGGGAGTTGAAAGTCCATGTTGCCCAGCGACAGCCCCAAAACATCACTGCTCTAGAGGAGAACTGCATGGAGGAATGGGCCAAAATACCAGCAACAGTGTGTGAAAACCTTGTGAAGACTTACAGAAAACGTTTGACCTCTGTCATTGCCAACAAAGGGTATATAACAAAGTATTGAGATGGACTTTTGTTATTTACCAAATACTTATTTTCCACCATAATTTGCAAATAAATTCTTTAAAAATCAAACAATGTGATGTTCTGGATTTTTTTTTTCTCATTTTGTCTCTCATATTTGAAGTATACCTAGGATGCAAATTACAGGCCTCTCATCTTTTTAAGTGGGAGAACTTGCCCAATTGGTGGCTGACTAAATACTTTTTTGCCACACTGTATTACATGTGGGGTTTCTCGCATTTTTCCCACCGTACATTTTTCCTTGTACGATGTGAGGGTCTAAGGACAGAGGGTGTCGTATTGTCGGTTGCAGATGGGTGAAAACAGGCTTAGGGAGTAACGTATTACATGTAACGGCATTAGGTCATCAGGATACAAAATAGGAAAATGTATTCCCTTACAGTTACAGAAGCAAAAACACTCCGATAACAGGTACATTTATGTAAAACAGGGCTCATTAACAGGATAGCAATGATACAAAACATTTAGAAATAAAGAACAATACATCAAATCATCCTATACCTGTATATGGAAACTTGGAGCCCTCAATCCAAATAAAATGGTTCATCAACAGTCAGTGGTTAACGTATAAATCAGAATGACAAAAACATTAAACATATTGTCCACTTATGTTGATAAAGATGGAGTTCATTTAAGTCTTATATGGATGTTGTACAACAATGTTAATCCAGTCAGACAGATTTCTCTCACGTGTAAACTGTCATAAGGCTTATTCATTGTCCTCTCCATCAGCTTCTGTTTCCATGTGTTCAGCTGAGCTGTTGATTGGAGGCTCTGCCTCTCCATTATCCTCAGTTTGAATTTCATTAAGCTGTGAGGACTGACGACCAACACACTTGTGCATTTTGGAATGATTACGCCATTTAAATCTTTTGTCACACAAGTTGCAACTGTATATTTCCTCTCCTGTGTGGACTCTCATGTGTTCCTTTAAACTTCCACTATGTGAAAAAGCTTTCTTACAGACTGAGCAGATGTGTGTTTTCTCTCCTGTGTGGACTCTCATGTGTGTCTTTAAATGTTCCTTCCGTGAAAAAGCTTTCTCACAAACTGAGCATTTGAATGGTTTCTCTCCTGTGTGGAATATCATGTGTGTCTTTAAATGTCCACTCTGTGAAAAATCTTTCTCACAAACTGAGCATTTGAATGGTTTCTCTCCTGTGTGGATTCTCATGTGTCGATTTAGATCTCTTCTTTGACTAAAAGCTTTCTTACAGACTGAGCAGCTGAATGGTTTCTTCTCAGCACTACGTCGGGGATCACTGACAGATTCTTGTCTATTTTTCAGTGAGTTTGAGCCTGAGGCAGGTTCTCTGGTCTCCTTCCAATCAGCACTGTCTTCACTGTCAGGTTCAGAAGAGTCATCAGTGTCTTCAGAAGAGTCTCCAGTGTTGTCCTCAGTCTTTGGTTGTAAACTGCTCTCTGGATCTGAGTTCCTGGCTGTTTCTGGTCCTCGACAGTCATCTCCATCAGCTTCTGTTTCCATGTGTTCAGTTTGTCTTTGATGAGGCTGTGAGGACTGAGGTTCCTCTTTATCATCTTCACTCTTCACAGGGTCAGGAGTGAAAGTGGACTTGGTGATATCAGCCTCCTCCAGCTCCTGAAGCTGCTCTCCTTCCTGACTGATCCTGAGTTCCTCCTGTTCCTGCTCAATGTGTGGGGGGGGCTCTGGGTCCTCCTGGTCCAGACTGGTGCTCCACTCCTGCTGGTCAGGGAGAGGCTCTTGTTTAACCACCACCAGCTGCTGGACATCTGCAGGAAACAGGAAACACACTGTTATATCAGTCTTGGACCTAGTCAATATAATTAGGTATATTATTGAATTACAGTTTCCAGAGAAGAGAGGCCCATCGTCTCTTCCGCAATTATTAGGGGTGAGCAGAAGTGCAAAGAGGCCCTCCTCAGGATAATACAGTTAAGTCTTGTTAGTTGGGTGGTTCATATCCTGACAATATGAATTGCACCTAAAGAGGTCACGGGATAATGACCTTTCGACATCTGGAACATATGTGGGTGTGTTGGCTAATGTAAGGGAAATTGTGTGTGCGTTCATTACAGCTGCAATATATGATGTGAAAGACTTGTACTCGTTGGAGCATTACCACTATTGACTGCTTGTGTGCAAGGTAAAGTTTCCTCATTATTATTGATTGTTGTACAACGAAATAATAATTAATCAACTATATCTGTGTTTTATTGATTCCTCTCTGTTTTTAATTATTTCCTGCTGTGAGTGCTGAATTCCCACAACAACACAGTCAGAAAATAGTCTAATTATGTTGGCTCAATTCACCTCATGTAGCCCAGCCCCTTTCCACTTACCGTTAAAAATGAAAAAGGGTTTTGTCTTCTGATTTAGCACTAGCCGCAATGTAAACAATGAATTGCATTTGGGATTGTTCACAGATACACTACGCCAGGGCTATTCAATTAGTTTGGAATGGGGGCCGGATGATGAAAATGATCCAAAGCAAGGGTCCGGGAAAAAGATGGCTTGAAATATGAGCAATCATATTAAGAGCTTTAGATACAGTACAACAGCATAGTGGAGTGCATTTATTGTGTTTAATTCAATCAAACAACATAGCCCCGAGGCCTTTATAGATCTAAATGGCAAGTTCAGAACACAGTAGACCTACATGTGAAGCTAATTTAACCATCAACATCATTTAATTTAATTTAGATGAAATTATCTAATCATTCACGCAGAGATAGAATAAATGACAGGAGTTGTCACTACAGTAGCTATTAGGTGGGTTTGAAACCCGATCCCGCCCAAGTTTTCAGGCAATGTCTTCCCCTCTATCTCTCAAGGTAACACCCTCTCTGGAATAAAGGCACTCTTACTCTCTTACTTTTTAACATTATACTCAAAGGGCCAGCAAATATCCCCCCGGGCCGGATTTTGCCCGCGGGCTGCCAATTGAATAGCCCTGCACTATGCCTACATTATTAATACTGTGTTACAAATTAAAATCCTGCATTCAAACTAGGGCTGCTCGATTATGGCAAAAATCATAATCACGATTATTTCTGGTCAATATTGATAGTTAGTAAAAGTTGACTGTACGCTAGAGACCGGAGGATAAAGACACGGCAACTAAAGCTTCCCTTGTGACGTATTTATATGGATTTATTAAACAGACTTCAAGTCACAACACAACCTGGCTGAGGGCTTTTAGGGAGGGGAGGGGGGGGGGGGGCAGGATGTATAACGCAAGACACATTGAGAGCATCATTGCGAAAGGGAATGCAGCAAAAATAATCGGGTTTTTTTCGATGACGTTTTCATAATCGTTGCAAGACAAAATCGTAATAGAGATTAAAATACGATTAATTACACAGCCATAATTCAAACCTTATTTAAGTAAAAGTATGCAAGGATTATCAGAACATTTTACGGCACCCTCTTATGTCATAGTAATGATGGTGCAGTCAAATGTTCCCTGTCAGTGTTTCATTTATGATGTTTCTTGATTGTTTTGAATGTTGCATTTTACTGCTGTACATGTTTAAAGTTGCGCTTGTATACATGATATTACAAATATTTGTGTTGTTTATATATAGTACCAGTCAAAAGTTTGGACACCTTCTCATTCAATTGATTTTGTTTATTTTAATGTGTTTCTACTTTGTAGATTAATACTGAAGACATCAAAACTATGAAAGAACACATATGGAATTATCTAGTTAACAAAAAAGTGTGATTTTTATTCTAGATTCTTCAAAAGCAGCCCCCTTTTGCCTTGATGACAGCTTTGCACACTCTGGGCTTCTCTCAGTCAGCTTCACGAGGATGTTAGTGCAATTAATGGTTCACCAAATTTAAATGTTAACACAGAGAGAGATATCAATAAAACATAAACACAGATATGGTTGAGATTAATCAATATTTAGTTGCACAACAAAAAATAATAATATTGGAGTATATCAACTTGCTTCAACAGCAGCCAATCGCGGAAATGCCCCAACGAGTAGCAGTTTTACACAGGCAGAGAGAGCGGCTAGAGCCACACACACACACACACACACACACACACACACACACACACACACACACACACACACACACACACACACACACATCACACACACACACACACACACACACACACACACACCACACACACACCCACACACACACACACACACACACACACACAGCACACACACACACACACACACAACACACACACACACAACACACACACACACACACACACACACACACACACACACACACACACACACACACACACACAACACACACACACACACACACACACACACACACACACACACACACACACACACACACACACACACACACACACACACACACACACACACACACACACACACACACACACCACACACACACCCACACACACACACACACACACACACACACACACACACACACACACACACACACACACACACACACACACACACACACACACACACACACACACACACACACACACACCACACACACACACACACACACACACACACACACACACACACACACACACACACACACACACACTTCCCCCTATGAATGCCATACTTGTATATATTTCAGATCCGGTGCTTAAACAAATAGCTATAAACCCCTGGCCAAAATGTCCCTAAATGAAGTCCGAGTTTGAAATATATCTCAAATAATGTATGCACTGCCATTTCTCCACATAAACATAACAGTCTGCAATGAAACGGTTGTCTCATCTGTGCTCCACTTCCTACTTGGCGCACCGGTAAGTTTCTCGTGCGAACGAGAAACTAACGAAACGAGAAAGTATATTGTGCGCACAAGATACTTGTTTTTCTCTCCATGAACCTTTAGGGCAGGGCTATTCAACTTCATTAGCAAGTGGGCCAAATAGGAAAATCACTGGGGGTTTGTGGGCCACACAATACTTTGTCAAGGAATCACTATAAATAACTCTTGCTTACAGTAGTGTTAATATATACTAATACGAACAGTAATTTACACACATCTGGTTCTCCATAGTTATACGTGTATTCCCAAGTGAAAGAAATGTGTTTAATCTCGATGTAGTGCTATAGTCCTGCTGGAGTGCACCGGAATACACACACAACTAATAATATGGTGTGATAATCGGGCAGTTCGATGTGTTTTACCATAAGAAAGTATATCGTGGACCCTAACCCTGGATTTAACTTCTGTTAGACAGCTATATGCCATACATTTTTGCACACATTCACAGTAAATATGTATTCAGTGTGATAGCTGTCTAACAGAAGTTAAATCCATTTCTCACGTATTCTGACAATGTACTTAACCCCAAATAAAAGAACCCAATAAAAATAGTTGTTAAATAATAGTGAAGTCACGTTGTAATAACAATAACTCATCTCTCGTTTTATTTTTGAGCTTTGCCAAAAGCCACTGTTTCAATATTGTCCTACTTGGGTTGCCGTCCGGAGTTGTCCAATATGGCGGACCATCTCGCACATGCGCACTGCAGATCGGGTAGTGACACCCGGGCTTGAAGTGTTTACATGTGTGTTAATGCTAAATAAAAGTCTAGCTTGTACTTTTGATACCCCGCCTCCGACTCCCGTCTCTCGGCACTACAATATCCATCCATCCATCTTCTCCCGCTTATCCGTGGTCGGGTCGCAGGGGTAGCAGTTCCAGCAGAGAGCCCCACACTTTCTTTTCCATGGCGACATGAACCAGCTCTGACTGGGGGATCCCAAGGCGCTCCCAGGCCAGCGAAGAGATATAATCCCTCCACCTGGTCCTAGGTCTACCCCTTGGTCTCTTCCCAGCTGGACGTGCCTGGAACACCTCCCTAGGGAGGCGCCCAGGTGGCATCCTAACTAGGTGCCCGAACCACCTCAACTGGCTCCTTTCGACGCGAAGGAGGAGCGGCTCAACTCCGAGTCCCTCCCGGATGACCGAACTTCTCACCTTATCCCTAAGGGAGACACCAGCCACCCTGCGGAGAAAACCCATCTCGGCCGCTTGTATCCGCGATCTCGTTCTTTCGGTCATGACCCATCCTTCATGACCATAGGTGAGGGTAGGAACGAAAATGGCCCGGTAGACAGAGAGCTTTGCCTTCTGGCTCAGCTCCCTTTTCGTCACAACGGTGCGGTAAAGCGACTGCAGTACCGCTCCCCGCTGCTCCGATTCTCCGGCCCATCTCACGCTCCATTGTTCCCTCACTCGAGAACAAGACCCCGAGATACTTGAACTCCTTCACTTGGGGTAAGGACTCATTCCCTACTTGGAGTGGACAGTCCATCGGTTTCCTGCTGAGAACCATGGCCTCAGATTTGGAGGTGCTGACCCTACTCCCGTCTCTCGGCACTACAATATACAGAATATATTATAAATAAATGTTGGCAATAATTGATTGATGAGATTTTACATTGATTTATATTAATGTTTGAATTACTTCATGACCTTTTTACTAGTTCCCCTATTCTTTATCAAGTAACATTTTAGATGTGTTTACTTAATTATTGAACATATTTGTTATTGATTTTTTAATGAATTATTCTCCCGCAATTTGAATTAATCCAAAGTGTTTTTTTATTTGCTTTTTACACATTTAAAAAGAAAAGGTGAATAAATGAGCACATTAAATCTAAATGATCAATTTATGTTAAATGTAATCAACTAGTGCCTACATGTATGGTTCATATTGAAATCAGTACATTAAATGGCATATTATTCAATGTATGTATTTTTATAAATATATTTATTTTGGTAGGTTTGCTCTTCCGTGATAAACTATAATTATTATAATTAAGTACATTTGTCTCATAATACTTACATACTTGTACTTAAAGATATGCATGCAGTACTTTAACTTGTAATGGAGTATTTTCACAGTGTGGTGTTTGTACTTTTACTTCAGGATCTACTACCTGCAGCAAGTGCTGATAAAGGGTCTAAAGTGTTATTACTGTGATAATAAAGTGTTACTGAAGAGTTTAAAGTGTTAATGGAGAGTAAAGGGAACAGACCTGCTCTGTGTATCCGAAGCTGAGGCTGTAAAACAGCGTCCAGTAGTTTCTGGAGTCTCTCGTTCTCCTCTTTGGAAAGAAACAGCTCCTCCTCGAGCTCTGCTATTGTTTGTTCAAACAGAGCAAATATCTCTTCAGCAGCAGCAGTGAGTCGCTGCTTCTTCAACGACAGCAGCATTTGGACTTTACTCATGTTTCCTAGATCACCTTTCCCTGCAGACTCCGTTAAACACACCGTTTCTCTCTCCGTCAAACTCTCAATCTGACTAGTGTTGCTAACGTGTTTCCAGCTAGCATGCTAAGCTAGCTCCTATAGTCCGAGGTCTCCAGACACACGGATGATGGATCAGTAGAGCTGGAGCTCACACACACTTTCTCAGGAACACAGAGAGAGAACCGTAGCGACGAGACGCCACATGCAGGGCTCGAGTTATGTGTGAGCTAGTGATGTGTCGGTCGCGAACGAAGTGAACGACGGGAGCCGGGTGGTGTTCCGATAATCTAAAAATCAGCTCCTAAATTCTAACCCTATCTCCTATTCCTTGACCTCTGAGTGAAACGTCACGGGGTTAAGGGATAGTGGATAGGAGAATTCAAAAGGACTTAGGAGAAGAGACTGCGGTACTATAGGGTCCTTCTCACTTCGGTTAAATGGATTCCTTGCGTCCCTCACTTGCGTCGTTTCCCTGCGACTAGTCCCTCCCACCAGGGAAGCATGGAGAGACGCAAGGAAACCACGAGAAGCAGAGAAATTAGTTTGAAGAGCAATGCAATATGGTCTAGCTGCGTCCGCGGACAGTACACAACACGACACGCCTACCTGACACGACACTACGGTGGCTGAGAAGGGTCTAGCTGCGGCTGCGGCCGCGGACAGTGGAGGTTGAATCAAGTTCCCATGAGTGCGCCGGAGTCTGATGAGAATATTCGTTGTGGCCAAACGGCGGTACTACACTTCCTTTGTGGTCTCTAACTCGTTGGATAATTTTTTTAAAACTAAATAAACTACCCAGTATGAACGTTTGTATAGCCCTTATTAAAAACATTCGTTCCTCAAGTTGTAAAATGTGCTAATAATGTTATTCTGAGAGTTATTTCCCTCTGCATTATGAATGCGCATCTGACCCAAGGGACCGCGCTGCCCGGCACGTTCATGTGATGTGACGTGTTCAGTAAGGTTCAGTACATAGACTGTATATATAAAGGTTCAGTACTACATGAGTTTCTCTTTACCCATGGATGCACAATAAGAACGGACCATATCGCCTTACTGCCAGCCCACGGAGCTGTAATAATGGATATATTGCACATGTTTGCTGTAATTCATCATTTGTAAAATATTATACTACATGGGCTGTATGATGTAAATCTCGTCAATTTGCTTTTAACGGTAGTGCCTCTCAGCCACCGTAGTGTCGTGTCAGGTGGGCGTGTCGTGTAGTGTCGTGTAGTGTTGTGTACTGTCCGCGGCCGCAGCTAGACCCTTCTAGAGCAATGGGACCTCCTTTAAATATGGTCTAGCTGCGTCCGCGGACAGTACACAACACTACACGACACTACACGACACGCCCACCTGACACGACACTACGGTGGCTTGTAGAGTTATTTCCCTAAGTTCTAACCCTAGGAGGAATTCCTCCGGAGCGTCACGTGAAGCGAAGTCCGTTTGTGATGACGCTGCACAGCTGATCGTCTGACAGCAGCTCTGTCAAAAAAGATAAATGCCATTCTTAAATACGAAAAAAGCGATCATGAAAATGTTTCCAATAAATGAAGAAAATGATTTTTGACCACGTTGTTGTTCAGATATATCACATATTTGTAACTAAATTATACATTCATTGAAACAAAACACGGTATAAACTGAGGAGTGACTCCCGTGAGGTTCATGTATTTTCTTCACTCCGCTGGAAACTGCTCTCATGTCAAGAAGCATCAGATCAGTGCATGCACTGCCTCGTCCAATCAGTGAACGATACACAGCAAGGGGTCGGGCGAGTGTCTGAGGATTTCATCGAAGGATGGTCTGGTGGTTCCTCGGTTATAGCTCCTCCGTTATCGCTCCTCACTTCTCGGTCCTCCGGCAAAAATAAGGCAATTGGTAAGCTACTCAAGATGGCGCAGACAAATCAACTTCCGGTGAGACCGAGGAGGAAATTAAAAATAAGAAAAGTGAGAAGGGCCCATAGAGAATCCGAGGTTGCGTTCGGATAGTTTAAAAATCAGCTCCTAAGTTCTAACCCTATCTCCTATTCCTTGACCTCTGAGTGAAACGTCATGGGGTTAAGGGATAGTTAATAGGAGAATTCAAAAGGACTTAGGAGAAGCGGACTACAACATGGATGTATAATAAGAAAGACGGACTCATCTAGAGACTGCACCGTGCTCTGATGCTGTTGCTTTATGCTTTATGGACAACAGAGAAACATATTCTTCATGACCAAAGTTGGAATGGAAATAAAAAAGTGAAACTTATGCTCGTCGCCCTCTCCCTCCGGTCCACATTAATACAAATGATCCCAATACGTATGAGTGTATGAACTATGAAAAGATCTTAAAATAAATACAAATGTATTTATTATAAACGTTAGTCCTTAACATCTATCACTGTGTATATCACCATTCAAACATCTTTTAAAAGTTGAACAAACCCCACACAGCTCAGTAAAGACTGTGAAATGTTGACTTTATTTGATAATTTCAGTAAAAACTAACGTTCATATTTCTCTTTTTGATTATAATACTGATGAACGTTCAAAACAAAGCACTTTGGCAACTTACCACATACGTTTTAAAAAGCTTAATAAGCACCGTAACTTTCATGATATCATTTCTCCGTCATAATCGGTTGTTTCCGTGAACGGAAGACTGTTGAGTGACGGCAAATGCTGCGGCTGCAATGCATTGTGGGGCAGCATTTTCTCCTCTCCTTTCGGTTAGGGAGGTCCAGTGGTTCCTAAGCTAAAGGAGGTTATAAAGGAAGTTTGAAACCTCCTTTCCTTTCATTTGGAGAATTGGAACGGCACTTATCATGGCTGCCACTGAGGGACTTCTGGGTCATTTCACTCCGTCAGGAAGGTTCCTAAGCTAAATGGACTATTGGAATGCAACCCTGATCGGTCCGTTACGCTTACCAATGACGTCACGCGTTGGCTGTACGGCAACCCAAGAGGCAATAATAATAATTCTAAATAAAACAGGAAGTTCACCTAAATTACATTTAAGACACTGCAACGAAAGTAACAAAAACAATGTAATATCCTTTTCCGTTTCACAGAACACAAATTGGGTTATATACATAATTATGTTTACACTGGTGACATTTACGGGACACAATTCACTGGGTTATATAGTGTGTGTTGCACTACGGACGAGTTAGTGAGTGCACCTGTGTTGTGTTGTCATTCTAGCTTGTGTAGCGTGTATACAAGATCATCCTGCTGACTCCCATTCATCGGCTCTACAACACTGTCGATTGTTCTTTTTTAACATTCAAACATAAAAAATAACAATCGACATTAATCTGAATGAGGGAGGTGATTTATTATCATTACAACGTAATTTCCCGATCATTTAAATATGAATATGGTGAAATACATTTGAATCACGATTCTATTTCACCAATAGGGCGGGTCATACTCAGGTGCTATATGAATCTGAAGTTCGTGGCGGGCCATTTGAATCACGATTTGAATGCATAAATAACAGGATAGAAATGCAATTTTTGGTCATTAGTGGTCAATAAAGGTTTTGATTTGCAATATTTATACAACAAATCGATATGTGTATGTAGTTTAGGGAAATGTTTACGCTGCAGCAGCAAAAGACAAGGCATTGCACATTAGACAGTTAAAAGACTAGAATTAAACAATCGAAAATGTAAACATCTTAAATAGAAATAAAATAGCATTACACAAAGTAGAAAATAGACAGTGTGAACAGCTATCTTACCTGTTAACATATACATGTTAGGCTAACGTTGCCTTGGTTAAAGAGCCTGTTGTTTATTGCTTTGAATTCTTTAAAACAAATATTATCTTCTTAAACCTGTATGGTAGTCAGGAGCATCACATCCTAATGTTTATTGATATATTTAGAGGGAGGGGAGGAAGGTCTCAAAATTCTGATTAGATACATTTCTACCATTTCTTTAATTCATGGTGGTTTCAGTAATCCATCATCTAAATGACTAATGTAATCTTTATGACTTTCAGAAAGGACAGGAGACCCACAGGTGCCTATCAATGATTGTCAACGTACAGCACAATGAGTCAAAGGACTAGCAGCAGCATGATGATGATGATGATGTTAAATATGTTGTTTTAGGAACATCCATTGTAAATAAATGGAATTCAATAAACATTGAATAGCATGCATGCAGTTTGTCTGTGCCTTTTCCTCTGTGTTGTCCTGGCATATAGTCTCCCTCATGGTTTGCTGTGCTGCCTGGGGATGCTCCAATCACTCAGAGAAAGGAGTACTGTAAGGTTTCCCCACTGACACAGAGAGGAGGAAAGAATGGTGGCTCAAGTCAGCAGGAGCAATTCACCATTGTCAGAAACTTTCTTACGGCATCAACAACTATTTTGGTTCTTTCTGACTTTCTTTCTGCCTCAGCAGCACAGTTGATCCCCATGGACAGACACGCCAATATTCCTCATGACTCCGACCTGCTTTACACTCCCTATTTTCTCGACTCTACCTGTAGTGACTATTTAACCTAATCTATACTCAAGCCACTGAGGGATGGGAACGGGAGACCTTTGTTCTGACGCGTGTTCCAGACGATAAAACAATGTCCATACGAGTCGTGTATCTTTCAATCTAGTATCGATCCATTTATTTTGTGTTCAATATGCATGCCAGTCACGCTGAATACAAACAGGTTTAACTCAGCTCATCTCCAGGGCTTCTCCAGACACGGTCAAAACACTGTTTGCTTCCATCCCACACACCTGAATCTGATGACCAGGGACCAGTAGTTAAACACTTTTCATCTCAATCAGATCCGACCAGATTTTGAAATCCAATTTTTTGTGATCCAGGATCAGACAACTCGGACAGATTTTGTCCCAGTATTTCAAAGCAATTCAGGATAGGATCACCCTGATCCAGATTCAAACTTTTCAAGATGACTAGATCCTGAATATCAGTGCTTTAATCCTACCGATCTCCATCTCGTGCAGGAGTGGCCAACCCCGCGGCTCTCGAGCCGCATGCGGCTCTTCAGTATATCGAATTGTAATTGTGTTTGTTTTGTTGAGAATATTTATCCCAGTTCACAAAGGGTTAACAACACATAAGTTCCAGCCCAATCGTTACACAGAGTTTTCAACAAAGAAGTGCTTTAGCCAATCAGAATGCAGATCCTGCAGTACTGGAGGCGGGCTTTACTGCACTCGCGATGTGACAGTGCAGGGAGAGATCTGCTTCCGATCAGCAGAAATATAACTCAGATAAAACCGTAATAACTCAATATAATATTGTCAAATCAAAACGGTAACAATTTGCAGTTGTATGTGTATGTGAGAAGGCCTGCTCCCGGAAAGCTGGCAACTGACACAGAAGGACTCCCGAATTTGATGATTCGCGGTAAAGAAATAAACAAGAGAGAAAGTGCATCTCTGTCAGCAGAGCTTCTGTCAGTCAGAGGGTTAGGTAAAAGTTGAGATGTCATGTGAGGACAATTAACTAAAATACACTTAATTTATTTACATTTATTTTTAAATGACGGTCATGAATGTGTGTGTGAGATACAGACAGAATAAAGGCCAGGCATATTTTTATTAAATGATGTGCCCTTTCATGCATTTGAGCCCCTTCCACATCCTCTGCACGTTTCAAAGAAGCAACATGCATAGTAAGATAACTACTTTTTTCAAATGTTTTGAACTGAGAGTTTGTGTGTGAGACACAATAATAATGATTGACAATAACTGGCCTCTGGACTTAATACTGGTAGGAGAGGTTTAAGTCCATTTCTGTCAATATCATGGACTGTGACATTTAAAGGAAATCTGGCTGAGCAGAGGTATATTTTTCTGTATGTGGGAGGGTGTGTCTTTGAGTGTGTGTGTGTGTGTGTGTGTGTGTGTGTGTGTGTGTGTGTGTGTGTGTGTGTGTGTGTGTGTGTGTTGTGTGTGTGTGTGTGTGTGTGTGTGTGTGTGTGTGTGTGTGTGTGTGTGTGTCAATTATTGTTCATTTTTAGATTTTCATTTTGTATGTGTGAGAGATAGAGAGGGCACACAGAAAGGCTGAGAGCAAAAGAGAGAAGGAGAGAGAGAGGTCGGGGACATACACCCAGCATGTGTGCCTGGGTATGATGTGGCTCTTTGCAGTAACACAGTAAAATGATTGGCTCTTTATCTCTGATTGGTTGGCCACCCCTGATCTAGTGGATATGAAAAATAATACAAGGAAGACAAGAGACCACGTTGCAGAGACATCTATAGCGTCTAATTATATTTTTAAATACAAAAAGGACATAAAATCATAATGGAATTGTAATTTAAAAAAATACTCCCACTAGGGTAACAACAACAACACATTAATTCAAAGGCAGCTGGATCATCCTGTCATGTCATCAACATTTGGTTGGAAAAAAAATAGGCCACCACAAATGTGACCAGAAATTGAAAAATAAAATGGATTTGCCATGAAGGCTAAACATTGTGTAACAAACTTTGCCATCTTATTTATATTGAAACATATTTTTAAATACATTGTACAGTTCATTTTTCTCTGGTAATCCACTGGAAATCTACCCCTCCTGATCTGATCTGATATCAAAGTGATCCTAATCCTGTTTTTTGGTTTTGAACTACCCAAAATCCAAATCTGATTTGATCAGATAGGGATTACAAATGTTGATCTACTGGGCCCCGGTGATTACCTATCTGCACTCATAAATTGAATGCTCCATCCTGTGTTCAATGTTGGAACGGCATTATACATTCAGCTTGTGCAGATACAATTAAAACAAACAAGATACATTATGGCTCCAACACTTCCCTTGCTTTGGTTCTTCTTCCTCATGCATTGTTTTGTTGGAACTATTCTTGGTTATTTTAATCTCTCTCTTTGGACAATCTGATCGCCATGCTTTGTGATTCCCCCCACACTGACTATACTTTGGTTCCTTCTCAGTTTCTACCGCTTCACAACTTATCCCTATATTTGCCACAAATCACCAAGGCATGTCTTCAGACCAAAGAACTGTGACCACACTTACAACATCGTCTGCACTGTATTGGCTTGGGTTCAAACATCCTCAATGGGTAACTGATGTGATCCAGGAATACTTCGTCCAGCACCGAAGTCCATAGGGACTTGGCTTGGGAAACGGAAGGTCACCGGTACGAGTCCCCGAAAGACCAAGTGCAACCGATGTGTCCCTGAGCAAGGCAACTTTGACGACACTGATACCCGGGCAGTACTTATGGCAGCCCACTGCTCCTAACACTAGGATAGGTGAAATGCAGAATGTACATTTCCCCTCTGTGGGACGATTCATGGTATATTCTTCTACATGTACACACTTCAATTGCTGTATTATTTACTCGAGGAACTTACACTATACCTAATTGTTTATTATATAATTGTTTTCTGCTACTTAACACCTCAACATTATATCTCAGTGGAAAAAATGTAACTTTTTATGGCACAATTTTATTTTAAAGCTTATTTTACAGATTCAGATTTTTATACAAAATACAATCAACTCATAAATTATTTCGTATTTCAACAAAAAATAAACTACCAAGCAGCATAGCCAATAATGTTATTAAAAATAGCTCCAACTTTATCAGCTTAAATATTAAGGTAATGAACAAATTGATAAATACATAATTATAACATAAATATGATTTATTAATAAATGAGTACTTTTACATTTGGTATTTAGATGTTAACACTGCAAAAAGTATAATAATTTGTAATGTTTGTATTCTTTCTATATCCCTGATAATCTTCAAAACCCTTTCTGGTTCTTTGAAGGCTCTATCCAGACTATCTTCTGGTTATTTTCTGCATCAATCCCTATTATCTCTTACAACAACAAAAAACAACATCTTGGACATAACCGCAAGACTGTAACCTCTTCACATTCTGTTGA
Organism: Gymnodraco acuticeps; assembly: GCF_902827175.1. Lineage (NCBI taxonomy): Eukaryota > Metazoa > Chordata > Actinopteri > Perciformes > Bathydraconidae > Gymnodraco > Gymnodraco acuticeps. The sequence goes on from NW_022990973.1 coordinate 216,447, forward strand.
AATTGTGAGTCAATTACTAGCCATGTTTTACACATTGCTGTTTTGAATCACTGAGGCCCCGGCCACACGAGGACGAAAATGGTCGTTTGAGTTACTGTTTAGTGTCATATAGACCATTCGGCCACACGAGGACGACCGAATACGGCACTAAACGACTGCGGAAACGATAACGGGTCCCAAGGTGGATAGAACAGCATACGCAACGCTCTGGGGAGTCAGACGGCTCCGTGTGTACGCCCTATACGATCATTTTCTGATAATGATGAGGCAATAGCCCCGCCTCTCCCCACCTCTGCTGCTCACCCCCGCGTCAAAGTAAACTGCACACTGAATTCAGATTATTTATCTTTCTCTCGATATGGACATAAACGCGAGTGAAGTCTAATCTGACAGGACGGAGACACCTCTCAAACTACTGTTGAGATCATAGTATGAAGTGAATACTTAAAACGAAAGTTAGTTATAATCAAATATAATCAATTATATTCTTGTATAACCCACAATGAAAATACTTCATATTTTAGGTTTTTCTATAGTTACAGTATAAACAAAACCAAGTGGTTTGTTAAGTTGAGTGTACAGCCTAAAAAGAGTTATGGCCGTTTTCTCCCTCACCTCTGACAGCAGTTCACAGGGAGGGGGGCTCCAGGCTTAAAGAGAAACACATTAGAGGCCTCAAAAAGGGGTCATGTCCTTTTTACACTAACATGGGAAGGTGTGTCTTATGCCATAAGCTATGGAACATGTCGGGTCATGTTCAGCCCTGTACAGTAGAAGCCATACCCAGTTTTCCACAAATTGGGTGTAGAGGAGGAGTTTGTTTTTTGGGGGCTTCGATCCGGTTTTTTGAGCATAAAGAGACTGGTTTTTTGAGAGAGCGCGAGAGAGAGGGGGGTTTCCCCTGGTAGACTCTCTCCCGGTAGGCTTTGTCCTTCAGGGCTGGGTTAATAGCTCTCGGTAAGGTCCTCTCAAACTTGGTAAATATCTCTTGAATTTGTTGGTTGAAATGCTGAGTGAATTTGGTTGAAATGCTGAGTGAATTTCTTTGAATGCTGAGTGAATTTCTTGGTTGGAATGCTGAGTGGAATGATTTGATGGGAGACGTGGTTGTGAGATGTGGTTGTGATTAGGAACCGCCACCGTCAGGATCTTCCTCCGAAATACCTGCGGGAGATAGGTATGTGTTTGTGGATGTTAGTACCCGCCATCTGTGTCGGATAGGAGTGTGGTTGTGATTAGGAACCGCCACCGTGAGGATCTTCCTCCGAAATACCTGCGGGAGATAGGTGTGTGTTTTTGAATGTTAGTACCCGCCATCTGTGTCGGAAAAAAGGTATGAAACTGAAGTGAATTGATTTGGTGAATGAAAAGTTGAATGCGCTTTTTATTGTCACCGGTCTTTTTATGAGGAAATACCTCTAAATTCTATCGGGAGATTTTAAAAATGTCACAACTGAATTGGGCAGTTGAAATTAAAACATTTTGGTAATAAATGTAAGACTGTGAATTAAAGTTTCATATTTGAACATGATCACAGCACAATTTTTTTAGTATGATTATAATGTTGTAAAGAGAGAAGGTAAAAACCCTGTATTAGTTTGGACCTATTTTTCTTCAAATAAACTGATCCCACCTTTTGGACTGGGATAACTTAAAAAGACAACCTGTGCCCTCCTCTCCTGCTTCAAAGGTAAGACTGCACCCTGCCACACACACTTAGGTAGGAGCACACTCCATTTACTGATATCAAAATCCTTCGGGATCCCTTAAACAGATTACAAAAGAGTTGTCTGAATTGAAACAGCAGTTAATTGAACCTGGTTCTTCGGGGAGTTATAGAGGTGAGATCTTGCTGACGTTGGTGGATCTGAGCCAAGCAGTAAACTTACATAGACTCAATAACTTCGGTCAGGTCAATTAGTAGGTCAGAGTAATTTACCGGAATAAATTATCAGGACCTCTCCGACTCTAAACAACACCTAAACTAGTTATAAATATGTTTATTTTTACTGTCGGCCGGGTCACTCATTACTGGATCAGCTGCTGCATGAAACAGACACTGACGCTGTCCGAAGAGAGGGAGGAAAAAGAGAGGCTCCATGTATTTTATTATTATATTATATAGAGTCGTTATTCATTTGTTTTAAAGCTCAATAAATAACAAAGAAGACCTTTGACCGGCACTTTTATAATTTTGTCCGGAAGATTTCAACTTTAATACACGTTGACTGGCGAAAAACTCTGCCCGGTTCCCTCGGCCCCCACCGCGGAGAATAAACAGAAGGGCAACCATGACAACCATGCTTCTTCTGCTTTTGTGGAGGAAGTTACAGCGCCACGTACAGGCTCCTGCATATGTACTGCAGCTTCTCCAGCGGTTGGAGCTAAACGGAGCTGTCTCGTGTGGACAGACACTATCCGGTGAATATTGCGTGTGGACGGAAGTTTTTTGCGATTGCTTTAATCCTATGCGTTTAGCCGTTTTCGTCCTCGTGTGGCCGGGGCATAAGTCAGTCTCCAGATCTCATGTCCTATAGTGCACTTTGATATTCTACCAGCTGGAGTTTTCTAGTGACATCATTGTGTTGATGTCAAACCAATGCAACAAAGTTTTTCCCAAGTTCGCAGCACAATTTTCTTCAGATTTTTAAACAAACAAATTATCAATAAACTGTATTGAAGTACTGCCCCTAGCAAACACAAAGCCTGACACATGTTCATGCAAGCATTCCTAAGTGAACCTGCGGATAACGGCCTTTTTAATTAATATTCCAAATTAATCAATAATCAATTTTATCAATTTGTTTACGACATGCAAATCACTAATACATTTTTCCAAGTTCAGCATCAGCCTTCGTTACTCTAAAATTACGTTTTAAATAGGAATATTAGAAATGGAACAAATATTCAATCTTCAGAAATGTTCTTAACAAATGTCTATCTAGTGAATAGCCAACATGTTTAAAAATGTCAGATATATACAAATAAGCCTAAATACTCCTTTACTATCAAAGTCCAAAGCTAGACCTAAGGTGAACAGTTTTGGTAATGGACAATTTAATCTAAAAACAAAACAAAACTGGACTTGTGTTCTTGTTATTTGTTCTTCAAAATACATTAGTAAATACTTTGTGAAGTATTCACAATATAACTAACCCTCTCTAGGATATCAAATCCATTCATCTTTAACCAAATACTATTTCCCTATTTATGTTTAGTTCATGATAACAATGGTATGACGACCGCACGTTTCGCCCACAGCTAGTTTCTATGTTAAGATTATTTCGTGTGACATAATAATCAGATGTCGTGTTTGCCAAACAAGGATATTATACTTCAATCTTTGCAGTATTCCAAACCATCGTTTAAACAAGCAGCCTCCTTTCTTAAACACTAAGCACAATGTCCTACACCACCTTCTGGAAAACTCTTGCACAGTTATGCTATAAAATCATTGCATACTTTCTTCAGAGTCTGACCAGTCTGAGACAAGCCTGTCTCAAGATCTTGTCATAATGAGAACAGTCAGAGATGCGTTGTCCTCTGCAGCTGTCGTCAGTGGGATCAAGGAAACTCTTGTGGCACTGGGATGTCCTGAGGGGGAAGGAACCTCTGGATCAATGTGGTACAATCAGCAGACACATGTTGTCCTCTGCACAGTAGAAATCCCCAAAAACTGCAGTTCCTCTTCACACCACTGTTGCCTTGAAAACGAGGCACAAGCAAAATGTCAAAACCTCCTCAGAGATGCGTTCTTTGCACAGTTATTCTGTTTCTGTAGTGAGCAACATCTCACCAACACACTGATTCAGAGTACAACCCAAAGGTGGCGCACAACTATCCAGTGCTGCTGTAATCACAGCGAATCAGCTACTGGAGAAAAACTCAATTTAAATCTCTCGCCCAACGGGTTACAAAACAAAATGGCTGAGTGTCTCTATGGTCAGGAATGCTGAAACATGTGAATGTTAAAACAAACTAACGGTGGTAGTTTACCTAGATTCTTTACTTCAGTAAAAATTGTAAAACTACATTGTAAAATCTCTTTTGTCTAGTTGGCTTTTAAATTCTAGTCAGGAAAATCAAATAAACAACATCTTTAAAATCTTCTTATATTTGAAAATCCATAAAAACTTATTATTTATCTTTAAAACTATGAGGAATGACAGTTCTCATAAAACACTATTCTTCTTTACTTCAGTTCTAAGTCAAATGAGAAAAACAAGGAAACCCTCCTTAACCACTATAGATTCATCTTTTATCTTCTTGCTTATTCTGTTATTGTTTATCTAAGTTGTGTTACAAGCAGGTTAGATTTGTAACAGAATACAAAACTAACGGAATTCAGCGCTATATTTTAAAACCCAAGTAATCTGATTTCAGTTAATGAATATATTTTTGGAACACTCTGGAGAACATCTCAACACTTTATTCCATCTGAGCACGAATGTTTATGACAGACACGCCCTATTAATCCAAAACGGTCTTTAATGGTATCAATTGTGAACTTTCTTAATATGAATTGTAAATTGAACGTATGTTCTCTTTGGAACAAAGATAGGATAGTAGCTGCTGTAACTGGTTAATAGCAACGTTCTGTTAACCTAGATAAGCATGTTGTTCTTATATCTAGTAAATATATTTTAATATTATGTTTCTCATAAAACAATATGACATTTTCCAGAGTAGTAGTTAACTTTATATAACTTTTACTCTCTCTAGACTCTTCAAAACATCTTACTTCTCCTCTCTCTCTCGTTTTACTTTCCCTTAACGTTACTGTATGTAATATAATTTTTTCTTTGCCGGGGCCTAATATGTGGATGACAGTTGAACTGGATGATGTAACATTTATGCCATCTGCTGGAAAGAAGATGTATCGCTCTCTTGGCGTCGTTTGGACAACAAAAACAGAGTGAAGCTCTCATACCATAAACAATCTTTGAGTCCAGACACCGTCCTGCAGAGAGCACACAGCCCAACAACACGTTCTTGGTCTAGCATCATTTTACAAAACGTTTGCATTAAGACACTAAGACTAGCTGGTCCATTGTAAAGGTCAGTCCACCTTAAATGAGCAGTGGGTGATCAGCAGGTGAAAGGCAGGACACGGGAACTTGGTCCTGAGGAGATGTAACGATTATTAAACAAGAAATAGTCGAGTAAAGGGGTCAAAGAAATGAACATTCGTGATTATTAGCGAATCGGTTGCAGATGGGTGAAAATAGGCTTAGGGAGTAACGTATTACATGTAACGGCATTAGGTCATCAGGATACAAAATAGGAAAATGTATTCCCTTACAGTTACAGAAGCAAAAACACTCCGATAACAGGTACATTTATGTAAAACAGGGCTCATTAACAGGATAGCAATGATACAAAACATTTAGAAATAAAGAACAATACATCAAATCATCCTATATGGAAACTTTGAGCCCTCAATCCAAATAAAATGGTTCATCAACAGTCAGTGGTTAACGTATAAATCAGAATGACAAAAACATTAAACATGTTGTCCACTTATATTGATAAAGATGGAGTTCATCTAAGTCTTATATGGATGTTGTACAACAATGTTAATCCAGTCAGACAGATTTCTCTCACGTGTAAACTGTCATAAGACTTATTCATTGTCCTCTCCATCAGCTTCTGTTTCCATGTGTTCAGCTGAGCTGCTGATTGGAGGCTCTGCCTCTCCGTTATCCTCAGTTTGAATTTCATTAAGCTGTGATGACTGACGACCAACACACTTGTGCATTTGGAAATGACCACGCCATTTAAATCTTTTGTCACAAACATTGCAGCTGTATATTTCCTCTCCTGTGTGGACTCTCATATGTTTCTTTAAACTTCTATTGTGTGAAAAAGCTTTCTTACAGATAGAGCATTTGAATGGTTTCTCTCCTGTGTGGACTCTCATGTGTTCCTTTAAACTTCCACGCTGTGAAAAAGCTTTCTTACAGACTGAGCATTTGAATGCTTTTTCTCCTGTGTGGATTCTCATGTGTGCCTTTAAACTTCCCCTCTGTGAAAAAGCTTTCTTACAGACTGAGCATTTGAATGGTTTCTCTCCTGTGTGGACTCTCATGTGTTCCTTTAAACTTCCCCTCTGTGAAAAAGCTTTCTCACAAACTGAGCAGCTGTGTGCTTTCTCTCCTGTGTGGATTGTCATGTGTGCCTTGAAATGTTCCTTCCGTGAAAAAGCTTTTTTACAAACTGAGCAGCGAAAGGGTTTCTCTCCTGTGTGGACTCTCATGTGTGACTTTAAATTTGTATTCACTGAAAAAGCTTTCTCACAAACTGAGCAGCGAAAGGGTTTCTCTCCTGTGTGGACTCTCATGTGTGACTTTAAATTTGTATTCACTGAAAAAGCTTTCTCACAAACTGAGCAGCGAAAGGGTTTCTCTCCTGTGTGGATTCTCATGTGAAGATCTAGTTTTTTTCTATATCTAAAAGCTTTCTTACAGACTGAGCAGCTGAATGGTTTCTTCTCAGCACTACGTCGGGGATCACTGACAGATTCTTGTCTATTTTTCAGTGAGTTTGAGCCTGAGGCAGGTTCTCTGGTCTCCTTCCAATCAGCACTGTGTTCAGCGTCAGGTTCAGAAGAGTCATCGGTGTCTTCAGAAGAGTCTCCAGTGTGGTCCTCAGTCTTTGGTTGTAAACTGCTCTCTGGATCTGAGTTCCTGGCTGGTTCTGGTCCTCGACAGTCATCTCCATCAGCTTCTGTTTCCATGTGTTCAGTTGGTCTTTGATGAGGCTGTGAGGACTGAGGTTTCTCTGTATCATCTTCACTCTTCACAGGGTCAGGAGTGAGAGTGGACTTGGTGATATCAGCCTCCTCTAGCTCCTGAAGCTGCTCTCCCTCCTGACTGATCCTGAGTTCCTCCTGTTCCTGCTTAATGTGTGGGGGGGGCTCTGGGTCCTCCTGGTCCAGACTGGTGCTCCACTCCTGCTGGTCAGGGAGAGGCTCTTCTTTAACCACCACCAGCTGCTGAACATCTGCAGGAAACAGGAAACACACTGTTATATCAGTCTTGGACCTAGTCAATATAATTAGGTATGTTATTGAATTATAGTTTCAGAGGCGTTAAGAGAGGCCCATCGTCTTTTCCGTAATTATTAGGGGTGAGCGGAAGTGCAAAGAGGCCCTCCTCAGGATAATACAATTAAGTCTTGTTATTTAGGTGGTTCATATCCTGACAGGGTATGAATTACACCTAAAGAGGTCATGAGATAATGACTTTTCGACATCTGGAACATATGTGGGTGTGTTGGCTAATGTAAGGGAAATCGTGTGTGCGTTCATTACAGCTGCTATATATGATGTGAAAGACTTGTACTCGTTGGAGCATTACCACTATTGACTGCTTGTGTGCATGGTAATGTTTCCTCATTATTATTGATTGTTGTACAACGAAATAATAATTAATCAACTATATCTCTGTTTGTGTTTGATTGATTCCTCTCTGTTTTTATTCTTTCCTTTTGTAAGTGCAGAATTGCCACAACAACACAGTCAGAAAAAATTGTCTAATTATGTTGGCTCAATTCACCTCATGTAGCCCAGCCCCTTTCCACTTACCGTTAAAAATTAAAAAGGGTTTTTTCGTCTGGTTTAGTACTAGCTGCAATGTAAACAATGAATTGTATCTGGGATTGTTCACAGATACACTACGCCAGGGCTATTCAATTAGTTTGGAATGGGGGCTGGTTGATGAAAATGATCCAAAGCAAGGGGCCGGGAAAAAGATGGCTTAAAATATGAGCAATCATATTAAGATCTTCAGATACAGTACAACAGCATAGTGGAGTGCATATATTGTGTTTAATTCAATCAAACAACATAGCCCCAATGCCTTTATTGATCTAAATGCTAAGTTGTGTAACGCAAGACACATTGAGAGCATCATTGCGAAAGGGAATGCAGCAAAATAATCGTTTTTGTTTCGATTACGTTGTTTTCATAATCGTTGCTAGCCAAAATCGTAATAGAGATTAAAATACGGTTAATTGCACAGCCCTAATTCAAACCTTATTTAAGTAAAAGTGTGCAAGTATTATCAGAACATTTTACGGCACCCTCTTATGTCATAGTAATGATGGTGCAGTCAAATGTTCCCTGTCAGTGTTTCATATATGATGTTTCTTGATTATTTTGTATGTTGCATTTTACTGCTGTAAATGTTTAAAGTTGCGCTTGTATAAATGATTATAGATGAGGGAACCTGCTAAATATTAAAATATTTGTGTTTTTTATATACAGTACCAGTCAAAAGTTTGGACACACCTTCTCATTCAATTGTTTTTGTTTATTTTGTTTCTACTTTGTAGATTAATACTGAAGACATCAAAATTATGAAAGAACACATATGGAATTATCTAGTTAACAAAAAAGTGTGATTTTTATTCTAGATTCTTCAAAGCAGCCCCCTTTTGCCTTGATGACAGCTTTGCACACAGCTAGTGTAATTAATGGCTCACCAACTTTAAATGTTAACACAGAGAGAGAGATCAATAAAACATAAACACAGATATGGTTAGGTTGGGTGCCGAAATGTTGGAACCGGTTCCGACATTTCGATTCCAACGGCATCATTTAGAAATGTGAATTTCGGTTCCGCTTTTCGATGCCTGAGGAAATGTTTCTCGGGGGGATGTTGGCTTATCTGGCGCCCGCAGCTCACAGCCAAAGTGCGAGTGAGCGTGGGAGCGAGCGAGGGAGAAAGGGAGGGCGCTGTTGTTATTAGCATCTGGTGCTAGCTGCTCTAACGGAAGAAGAAGATGTTTCTACAATGATGTGGAGGGAGAGTCCTCTCCAGTCAGACTGAGTGGCTGATAACTACAGCTCAGTAAGGTAAAGGAGTGTTTAGATAGTTCACTTTAGTCTAAGTTATCTCAGTGGGTCTCAAACGTTTTGACAATTTATGTAAACACATATTTCCAAGGCACTCCTTTATAATTATTGGGATAAAACAGGTTTGAAATCATTCCAATGTATACTATAGGACAGTAAACCAGACATTAATCACATTAAACTGAAGAGATAAAAAAATATGCATAAATAAGATAGTAAAATAAGGTATGAATGAACAACAAAAATAAAATACGTTACATGTAATTTGTTATTGGCTATGGTAGGTTATTGGTTATGTTCTGATACTTATTTAATTATTAAAATGTAAACCGATCTTTTTCATATGGGTGTTTAGAGTTGTACCCCCTAGATCTAGTCTCTAGTAATTCTGCTTAAAGTGCACCAGATTGAAGCATTTTACTTTAAAATGTTCAAACATTTCTTCCCGGTATGCCTGAGAAGGCAGATATGCTTGTTTTTCTCAACAAGAACAGTTTTTAAATGGGGGCGGGTTTCCTTTAAAAGTTGGACTGTTGTAGCTTCAGTGGTTCTCAGGTTACAGTTACATAGCAGTGAATATAAACAGACTGATTAAAGGTGGGGTAGGTAAGTTTCAGAAACCGGCTCGAGTGCACTAACATTTGAAAGTACACAGCCGAAGAATCCGCCCCCTTCCTTCAGACAAATCCCTCACATCGACAACAACAACAATGGCCGATTGTATTGAAGCGCTGTTCGCTTTGGTTATGCTCTTATGAAACGAAATGGAAGGCATGGGACGACTTTACTTGGAACTTTACAAACATCACATGCGAAATTCAAGACTTCTTTGCAGTCTTCAGGAGGTTGATCCCGCCCATGCCCCTACCCCCGCCTTGACGTAAGAGAGACGTAAGCGGCGCCACCTCTTAGCTCCGGAATCTTGCTTGCTAGACCGACAATTTTTTGGAGCTGGAAATGAACCGGATTCCGGAGCTAATGCCCCTTTCACACTAACGCGTTTTCAGGGCCGGCTCGGAGCTAGAGCCTGAAAAGTACCGGTTTTTCCTCTTCACACCGCCGCCTCTTAGCTCCGGAATCTGGTTCGTTTCCAGATCCAAAAAATTGTCGGTCCAGAAGCAAGATTCCGGAGCTAAGAGTCTCTCTTACGTCGAGGCGTGCAGGAAACTAAACCCACCTCCCCTGAACATAGGTCGACTGAAGAGTCTCGTCATGCCTGCCTACAAGAAGTAGTGCTGAGCAAAGTGACTAGAAGGACACCACACACTTATAACATTGTATATAATATTATAAGGCATAATGCCCCTTTCACAGATTCTGCGTCATCATGCCCTGCCCCTGCATCTTCTATTTCAATAATTTTTGCAGATTTAGCATTTTTAGTGAGAAAGAATTCCGAGATACTTTGTTGTGCCGATGTAACAGAGTTATAACGGTTGGTGTAAAATCCTGGTTAAATTGGAAAATTACGCCATCTGGTGTTACAAACGTGTGCCTGCATTACTGTAGCTTTGTTACCGCAATGGATTGTGGGAGATTCTCATACCGCGTGAGGATCTCTTGAGAGTAAGGTGCTATTGTATTATGTCGGTGGACAAAAGGTATGTTATTATTTTATTAGTTTGTTTAGTTTAATGATAGTCGTTTAATGCTCACAGCAACATGTTTTTTGTGTGATTGGCTATTTGTGTTATCTGATTTATTAATGTGACCATGAATAGAGAACCGCAGTGATGGTGATGCAGAGTCCTAAAACCCGGAAGTAAACTCCTTCCAGTTCCTTCGTCAAAAACGCAATGCAATTTCTCCATACGATTTTGGAAAATAGCTGGAAATAAGGTCTGTGGTTGAAACACATTTAAGAGACGGGTCACGTTTTGTTCAGCCGGATAATATCCACATGTCTACCCTACTTTTATAATTTTCGAATCATAAATCTAGTTGCCAGAAGCAAAATGCTAACGGTATGCTATAAACGAACTACAGCAGGGTCGCTGCTTCAACGTCACGCCAACTTAAGATCCATATTCAAACATACAGACTCTAAATGGTACGAGTTGAAGCGTTTGTTTGAACAGTTTGCAGGAGGCAGGGACTTGCTTTCAAGCAGAACAGGGCAAACAAACTTAGCGGGAGTGTTTACGTGTTCGGTGTAATGACGTAAAACGGCCTGGACAACTTCTGTAGTCCTATTCAGCCACTTGGTAACAACCATCGTTTTTCAGACACGTAAACTCTTCAAAAATCACCAGTGGGGTCACTGCTGATGGATTTAATGTCGTAGAACAAAACGTGATCTGTCTCTTCAATTTGTGTCAAACACAGACCTTATTTGGAGGTATTTTCCAAAATCCTATGGAGAAATTGCATCGCTTTTTATCGAAGGAACTGGAAGTGGTAAAAATGCTAACTTACTTCCGGGTTTTATGATGCGTCACTGCAGTTCTCTATAGCTAATTTTAGCTAATTTTAGCTAATAGGCTAACGTATCTCTCCAACAGAACGCAACTCAAGTGTCCATGTTATGTTGTCCATTGGAGATATTTGCTCTTGCAGATATTTGCTCTTGCAGGTATGGAAATAAACTGAAGTAATCACCAGCTCTGAGTGGTCTGTTGCCGAGCCACGGGACACCACACCGGGGTTACACCATGTCAGTTACTCGTCACTTTTGTTGTGCGTCACGTTAAAAGTAGCTGACTAAAAAAACATCTTTTTTATTTTTCTTCCCTGAAGCTAAATAATTTATGTTATAGTTTAAAAGTATCATTTGAATAATAATATATAATATAAAATATATCTCAGGCACAATGAAATTAAATAAAAAAATATATATACATTTTTTTAATTTGCAGGCAGAGGAGCTCCGCCTGCCTGACGCTAGGGGGTGCTGCAGCGCCCTCAGCACCCCCCTTCCAACGCCCCTGGTCTAAAGTGTTATTAATGTGATAATAAAGTGTTACTGAAGAGTTTAAAGTGTTAATGAAGAGTAAAGGGAACAGACCTGCTCTGTGTATCCGAAGCTGAGGCTGTAAAACAGCGTCCAGTAGTTTCTGGAGTCTCTTGTTCTCCTCTTTGGAAAGAAACAGCTCCTCCTCGAGCTCTGCTATTGTTTGTTCAAACAGAGCAAATATCTCTTCAGCAGCAGCAGTGAGTCGCTGCTTCTTCAACGACAGCAGCATTTGGACTTTACTCATGTTTCCTAGATCACCTTTCCCTGCAGACTCCGTTAAACACACCGTTTCTCTCTCCGTCAAACTCTCAATCTGACTAGTGTTGCTAACGTGTTTCCAGCTAGCATGCTAAGCTAGCTCCTATAGTCCGAGGTAAACGCTCCAGAAAAACTAGCACAGAGTCCATTCAGAGGTTTATCCAGACACACGGATGATGGATCAGTAGAGCTCGAGCTCACACACACTTTCTCAGGAACACAGAGAGAACCGTAGCGACGAGACGCCACATGCAGGGCTCGAGTTAAGTGTGAGCTAGTGATGTGTCGGTCGCGAACGACGTGAACGACGGGAGCCGGTGGCCCCTTCTCACTTCTCTTATTTTTCATTTCCTCGCTCCTCGGTCTTGGTCTCACCGGAAGTTGATTTGTCTGCGCCATCTTGAGTAGCGTCCCAATGGCCTTATTTTTGCCGGAGGACCGAGGAGCGAGGAGCGATAATGGAATAGCTATAACCGAGGAACCACCAGACCATCCTTCGATGAAATCCTCAGACACTCGCCCCGCCCCCTTACTGTGTATCGCTCACTGATTTGACGATGCAGTGCATGCACTGATCTGATGCTTCTTGACATGAGAGCAGTTTCCCAGCGGAGTGAAGAAAATAAATGAAACTCACGAGAGTCACTCCTCAGTTTATACCGTGTTTTGTTTCAATTAATGTTTCATTTAGTTACAAATATGTGATATATCTGAACAACAAAGTGGTCAAAAATCATTTTATTCATTTATTGGAAACATTTTCATGATCGCTTTTTTCGTTTCACATTTTCATTTATTGTCATTTCCATTCAGTCAGTCATTAAGTGCTATTGAAATGTTAATGTGCTACATATCCAAACAAACAAACAAACAAACAAAGTGTGCAATCCAATGAATGTTAATCTGGGTTTTGATAGATAACATATATCTCTTTTTCTTCTCTCAATTATTTTATTTCTATTGTGCACTCTAATCAATATTAATCAAACTATTGTTCGTTTATACATTTTAAGAATGTCGTTTATCTTTTTTGAGAATGAGTTCTTATTTTATTTTATTTATTGGGGTCTACAACAGATGATACAAATGTTTGTGTCAGTAAATGTGTACTAACAGAGGCGAGGGTGTGTGTGGAAATAACGGGGACAGAGCTGCTGTCAGACGATCAGCTGTGCAGTGTCATCACAAACGGACGTCGCTTCACGTGACGCTAATTTCCCTGCTTCTCGTGGTTTCCTTGCATCCCTCCACGCTTCCCTGGTGGGAGGGACTAGTCGCAGGGAAACGACGCAAGTGAGGGATGCAAGGAATCCATTTAACTGAAGTGAGAAGGACCCGGTGTCAGTACCACATGTGCTCGGGGTACCAGATCTGCTCGGGGTCCGTTACGCTTACCAATGACGTCACGCATTGGCTGTATGGCAACCCAAGAGGCAAACTCTGGGGAACAGCCGGGAAGCCAATACGGAAGTGCCACACACTGCATTTCATATATTGGCCGATAGGCGATGGCTGCAGAAAGGAGCAATTTCCATAGACCCCCATGTTAAAATGCCCAACTTTACAGCAGAAAAAAACATGTTTCTACCCCTGGCCCCATACATTTGTATTATCGATATAGTTAGATTCCACCTTCATGATTATGAATCTGTGAGTGAATTGTTTTCTAACACGACCCTTTTATTTATATTAGGTCTTACAGTTTTTGAATAAATTAGGGCGTGGTCACGTTGATGGACACGTACATGCCTCACTGTCAGCTAACAGCAACTTGTCCACTCTGCTAGGCTACAACCATAGAGGCTACAACTTTAGTTAGTCATAGTACTGTACTTGACCCTTTAGCTTTAATAATAATAATAATGCATTACATTTTTTATTAGAGCGCTTTTACAGGTTTTTACAGGTTTTACAGCTTTAGCCGTGTTCGTGGTGATTGTGCCTTTTAGGGAATATTGTTACAAATACCAGACAATTAAAATGTCGTGCTGTGCGTTTGAATGTACTAACAGAACTTCCAAGAAGTCTAAAATGATAATATTATACATGTTAACCCCGTTCGCAGGTGTTTGTGTGCTTGGTAGCTTAGCTTGTTACTTATTAGCCAGCTAAGGACGTAACCCTTTATGCATACATATACATTTTAGTTTATGATTCAGCCTTGGGTAAGACTTTTATAGTCTATGGCTATGACGCCCATAATGCTAAACGGGAGCAAATGTTAATAGGGGACCCAATTATCCCAGTGGTGGCTGCCGGAGCTAACGGAGACGCAGGGGGCTAGCTCCAGCCGGCGTCCCGGAGCTAGCCCACTGCGACTCCGTTAGGTCCGGGCGGTGGAGTCCGTCTTTTCTCAACGTGTGAATGACAAGCATTAACCTCTTAAGCCCAAATAACAAAATATAGCTAATTATATAGGGGAACTACACTGTTAGCAGTAACTTGGTATGCATGTATTTCATGTTAGCTTGGCTTCTTAGCCTGAGCTAGCTCTGTTTACTTCCAGTTCGGAGGCAGTAGGTCCCGCCTCGGCTCCGCCTCTTTGCCCTTATTTGGAGCAGGCGGGATTAGACTCTGACGTCACAGTCGAGCCGTTAGTGGCCGACTCCGCCTACTAAGGGCTTCACGGCAACTCTGCAGAATTCTATGGGTGACGTCACGGATACTACGTCCATTTATATATACAGTCTATGATGGCAACCCAAAAGATAAATAAAACAGGAAGTTCACCTAAATTACATTTAAGACACTGCAACAAAAGTAACAAAAACAATGTAATATCCTTTTCCGTTTCTGAGAACACAAATTGGGTTATTTACATAATTATGTTTACACTGGTGACATTTACGGGACACAATTCACTGGGTTATATAGTGTGTGTTGCACCACGGACGAGTTAGTGAGTGCACCTGTGTTGTGTTGTCATTCTAGCTTGTGTAGCGTGTATACAAGATCATCCTGCTGACTCCCATTCATCGACTCTACAACACTGTCGATTGTTCTTTTTTAACATTCAAACATAAAAAATAACAATCGACATTAATCTGAATGAGGGAGGTGATTTATTATCATTACAATGTCATTTCCCGATCATTTGAATATGAATATGGTGAAATACATTCTTACAATATAAGCGATAAATTGATTTAACTCCTGTTTGACAATAACTGTGAATTTATTTCCTTTTATTTAAAATTAGAAATCAAATTTGATCATACACCAATAGGGCAGGTCATACTCAGGTGCTAACATGAATCTGAAGTTCGTGGCGGGCCATTTGAATCACGATTTGAATGCATAAATAACAGGATAGAAATGCAATTTTTGGTCATTAGTGGTCAATAAAGGTTTTGATTTGCAATATTTATACAACATATCGATATGTTGACCAACAGTTACATCAATGTTTTGTTTTTTTTAAAGTAAAATTTGCTAATATTTGAGGATTAAGATAAAAAAGAAGTACTTTATTGATACCAATTGGGGAAATGTTTACGCTGCAGCAGCAAAAGACAAGGCATTGCACATTAGACAGTTAAAAGACTAGAATTAAACAATCGCAAATGTAAACATCTTAAATAGAATTAAAATAGCATTAAACAAAGTAGAAAATAGACAGTGTGAACAGCTATCTTACCTGTTAACATATACATGTTAGACTAACGTTGCCTTGGTTAAAGAGCCTGTTGTTTATTGCTTTGAATTCTTTAAAACAAATATTATCTTCTTAACCCTCCGGTATCACTATGGGTCATTTTTCACTTTTCATTTTGCAATAACTTTGGTTGTGTTTGTGCAAATGGCCTGATTTTTTGTAACAAGGCTATTTTCTCGATCTATTTTGGAATTCCAATTTCAATTTTTGAAATCGGTCTTTAATTCAATGTGTAACAAATCGACTACGCAAATTAGTCATTCGAGACGAAAAATTCCACTGCAAAATGCTTTGATAAAAATATTATATTAAAAGGTTTTTTTCACAACCTTTTTGGGTTCAATCTTTAAAGCAACTTCCGCCCTAATAGAAAATATCAAAAAAGGAATCATTTTCAGGATTTTAACCCTTTAAATGCCATTTTGAATACATGAAACCGCTGTTTTTTTCATGATGAAAACAGAGAAAATGAGTTATTTTCCAAAAAATCCATATCTGGGGACTGGCTCATTTATAACAGTCTTGGTTATGTCAAAGATTAGCAACAAAATGGTTTTTTTGGCATTATTAGTTTTTGCACAAAATCAGATTGAACAAAAAAGTTACAAATTTGTCATCCGGGACAAAAATGTCCAATTCCAAAAACTGCTTTAATAGTTTAAAAAACTTTTTGGGGTTAAATCTTTCAATCAACTTCCGTCCTGATCAAAAATACCAAATGTTAAATTATGTTCAGGATTTTAACTCTTGAACTGCCAGTTTGAAAACATGAATTTAAGTTTTCTATGAAAAACATGCACAAAAAGGCGGTTATTTTCCATATAATAAATGTTGGGGGGGGTCGGCTTTTTTTATTTAAAAAACTCACACATTAGCCACTCGCGGACAAAAATGTCCCATCCACTCCCATTATAACCACATCTTTTGATATCTCCCGCCATACCGGTATAAAATCATGCATTTTGTAATGTCAAGGTTTTATATTGGAGGAAAATAGTTAAATGTGTCCTTTTTACTGTAAAAACCAGATGTGACATTTTACCATTGAATTACATGCTTGTCATTTCTTGGTTTCTTTGCCTGTTGTATAATGGGGCCCTGCCAGCCATTGGAAAACATGTATGCAAATAATATGATGTAGGTGTGTTGGTTTGGATGTGGAAGAGTGGTATCAGCTGAGAAATGTGTGTGTGTGTGTGTGTGTGTGTGTGTGTGTGTGTGTGTGTGTGTGTGTGTGTGTGTGTGTGTGTGTGTGTGTGTACAGAGACAACAATATACAGTAGATATGGTTTACAGCAAGTCGCAGTTTTTGCCTCATATCTTTCTTTCTTTCTCTCTCTCTTTTTCTCTCACTCCCTCATTCCCAAACTCATACACACTCTTACATAGTATACCTCCTTATACATTGTATGTGTGTGAGTGATTGTGTGTGAGAAGGAGACAGGAGTAAATGTGCTCTCATGGCATTTTGTTTTTCATTTGTGCTGTTTCATGTGTCTTTGAGGTAAACAGATGTATGATCTTGACCAGTGACGTGCGGTGAGGTTCATGGCTGGTGAGGCACTGACTCTTTCAGAGTCAGATTTACAAATATTATATTCTGACCTTAATCGAAATATTCTGTTATTTTCAAAAGCTTTTTTGGTCTGATGTTTCGATTCATTTCAAACAGACGGTTCAACAAAAGGATACCCACAATCTAAATATTGGATTGTTCTTTCTTAGTAAGAACCAATTTTCATTACCAATGTGGTCTTACCTTGACTTGAAGATGAAGTCCATGCTATCCTTCTGGACAACAATCTCTATTACTTTTTTGTAAAAGTCCTCCTTATCTTCCTCTAGTTTCAAAAGTCTAGTTTGTTGTTCGCGTCTATACAGTCTCTGCGTAGAATAACAGTAGCAACAAGAACCTGTGGGCTCACGTGCGCCCCCTTCAGTGCGGCAGAGATTATGGCTGCCTCTCCTGGTGCTTTTTTCATTGCCGTTGTACGGCGAGCCTAAATATCATATACGTGAAATAAGTTATTTAGAGACTATGGATGGCGAGGATAAATGTAATAAAGGGATCTACAAACATTACATTGGTGACATACAGTGAGATGGTAACAGGCATGCGCTTAGTGCCCGCTTTCCAGCCAGTTTCTGTGGGGTGACGCATTCTGAGGTGAGGCAGATCTCATCTGTGCCTCACCTCACCACACAGTAGCTGGCTTGAGCGCGCTCACAAAATAAGTGCCCGCGCTAAATTAGTGCCCGCGCTCCAGCAAGTTACTGTGGGCTTACGAGAGGCAGAGCTCGTCCCTGCCTCACTCCTCATTGCTCCCATGTAGTTGTAGTGGAGCTCGGCAAATTTGCTGATTTTGACTATAAAAAGCGATTGGAATCAAACAGAAATCACATTTACAACACAGATCAGTGGAGACATTTTATTATTATTACTATTTAGTTTTTCTTTAGTTGTTTTATCTTTGTGCTGACTCCTTTCAAGCACAGTTCAGGCAGATCCACACCAGATTCTCCTTCTCAGGGTGTTTCTGTTTCAGAGGATGAGTCCTGCAGTTGAAGTTACGGGCTGCATGAGACCTCTTGTCCCACAGAGAAGCTCCTCTTCATCTTACTGCTTGTTGCGTATCACAGGAATGAAATGACCATCCAGCCAAACTACACATATTTGAAGCTTTGGCTTTGCAACCAGGTGTTTTTATTTACTTCAAGGAGTATATGTATCGCTGTGTGTGTCTGTTTGCTAAAGAGACATTATCAAAGGACTTTGAAGTTCAAACAACTCAAAACATCGAGGTCAAGCTGGGTCAAGATCATACATCTGTTTACCTCAAAGACACATGAAACAGCACAAATGAAAAACAAAACGCCATGAGAGCACACTTACTCCTGTCTCCTTCTCACACACAATCACTCACACACATACAAGGTATAAGGAGGTTTAATATGTAAGAGTGTGTATGAGTTTGGGAATGAGGGAATGAGAGAAAGAGAGAGAGAGAAAGAAAGAAAGATATGAGGCGAAAACTTCGACTTGCTGTAAACCAAATCTACTGTATATTATTGTCTCTGTGCACACACACACTGTACATCCAGACACACACACACACACACACACACACACACACACACACACACACACACACACACACACACACACACACACACACACACATTTCTCAGCTGATACCACTCTTCCACATCCATACCAACACACCTACATCATATTAGTTGCATACATGTTTTCCAATGGCTGGCAGGGCCCCATTATACAACAGGCAAAGAAACCAAGAAATGACAAGCATGTAATTCAATGGTAAAATGTCACATCTGGTTTTTACAGTAAAAAGGACAAATGTAACTATTTTCCTCTAATATAAAACCCTGACATTACAAAATGCATGATTTTATACCGGTATGGCGGAGAGATCAAAAGATGTGGTTATAATGGGAGTGGATGAGACATTTTTGTCCGTGACTGGCTAATGTGTGACTTTTTTGTTTAATCTGATTCTGTGCAAAAACTAATTATCCACCGAAATCAATGTTGTTGCTAATCTTTGACATATCCAAGACTGTGTCCATCCATCCATCCATCTTCTCCCGCTTATCCGTGGTTGGGTCGCGGGGTGGTAGCAGTTCCAGCAGAGAGCCCCAAACTTTATTTTCCATGGCGACATCAACCAGCTCTGACTGGGGGATCCCAAGGCGCTCCCAGGCCAGCGAAGAGATATAATCCCTCCACCTGGTCCTAGGTCTACCCCTTGGTCTCTTCCCAGCTGGATGTGCCTGGAACACCTCCCTAGGGAGGCGCCCAGGTGGCATCCTAACTAGGTGCCCGAACCACCTCAACTGGCTCCTTTTGACGCGAAGGAGGAGCGGCTCAACTCCGAGTCCCTCCCTGATGACCGAACTTCTCACCTTATCCCTAAGGGAGACACCTGCCACCCTGCGGAGAAAACCCATCTCGGCCGCTTGTATCCGCGATCTGGTTCTTTCGGTCATGACCCATCCTTCATGACCATAGGTGAGGGTAGGAATGAAAATGGCCCGGTTGACAGAGAGCTTTGCCTTCTGGCTCAGCTCCCTTTTCGTCACAACGGTGTGGTAAAGCGACTGCAGTACCGCTCCCGCTGCTCCGATTCTCCGGCCCATCTCACGCTCCATTGTTCCCTCACTCGAGAGCAAGACCCCGAGATACTTGAACTCCTTCACTTGGGGTAAGGACTCATTCCCTACTTGGAGTGGACAGCCCATCGGTTTCCTGCTGAGAACCATGGCCTCAGATTTGGAGGTGCTAATCCTCATCCCAGCCGCTTCACACTCGGTTGCGAACCGATCCAGTGAGTGCTGAAGGTCGCAGACCGATGAAGCCATTAGAACCACATCATTTGCAAAAAGCAGTGGTGCAATCCTTAGTCCACGGAACTGCAGACCCCCTCCCCCATGACTACGCCTCGAATCCGATCCATGTATATTACAAACAGGATTGGTGACAAAGCGCAGCCCTGGCGGAGGCCAACCCTCACCGGAAATTGGTCCGACTTACTGCAGAGGACCCGGACACAGCTCTCGCTTTGGGAGTACAGAGATTGGATGGCCCTGAGTAGAGACCCCCTCACCCCATACTCCCGCAGCACCTACCACAGTAACTCCCTGGGAACTCGGTCATACGCCTTCTCCAAGTCTACAAAACACATGTAGACCGGATAAGCGTACTCCCAGGCCCCCTCCAGGATCCTTGCGAGAGTAAAAAGCTGATCCATCGTTCCACGACCAGGACGGAATCCGCATTGTTCCTCCTCAATCTGAGGTTCGACAATCGGCCTGACCCTCCTTTCGAGTACCTTAGAGTAAACTTTCCCGGGGAGGATGAGTAGTGTGATGCCTCTGTAATTGGCACACACCCTCTGATCCCCCCTTTTTAAAAACCACCCCGGTCTGCCACTCCTTCGGTACTGTTTCCGACTTCCACGCAACATTGATGAGACGTGTCAACCATGACAGTCCCTCAACACCCAGAGCCTTCAGCATTTCCGGGCGGATCTCATCCACCCCCGGGGCTTTGCCACTGTGGAGTTGTTTGACGATCTCAGTGACCTCCCCCCGGGAGATTGGTGTTGATCCCCCGTCATACTCCAGCTCTGCCTCTAACATAGAGGGCGGAGTTGTCGGGTTCAGGAGTTCCTCAAAGTGTTCCTTCCAACGCTCTAACACTCCATCAGTTGAGGTCAACAACGTCCCATCCTTACTGTACACAGCTTGGATGGTTCCCTGCTTCCCCCTCCTGAGGTGTCGGACAGTTTTCCAGAACAACTTTGGTGCCGCCCGAAAGTCCTTCTCCATGTCTTCTCCGAACTTCTCCCACACCCGCTGCTTTGCCTCGGCCACGGATGAGGCTGCTGCCCTTCGGGCCTGTCGGTACCTTGCAACTGCCTCGGGAGTCCCCCGGGATAACAAATCCCTGAAGGCCTCCTTCTTCAGTCGGACGGCTTCCCTGACCACCGGTGTCCACCAGGAGGTTCGAGGGTTACCGCCCATTGAGGCACCTAGGACCTTGAGACCACAGCTCCCCGCCGCGGCTTTGGCAATAGAGGCTTTGAACACCGACCACTCTGGTTCAATATCCCCAACCTCCACAGGAATGCCCGAAAAGCTCCGCCGGAGGTGTGAGTTGAAGGCCTCCTGAACTTGGGCCTCCTCCAGACGTTCCCAGTTCACCCAAACTACATGTTTGGGCTTACCAGGTCTATCCAGAGGCTTCCCCCGCCACTCGACCCAACTCACCACCAAATGGTGATCAGTTGACAACTCCGCCCCTCTCTTTACCCGAGTGTCCAAAACATACGGCCTCAGGTCCGATGATACGATAACGAAATCGATCATGGACCTTCTGCCTAGGGTGCTCTGGTACCACGTACACTTATGAGCATCCTTATGTTCGAACATGGTGTTTGTTATGGCCAATCCATGACTAGCACAGAAGTCCAGTAACAAACCACCACTCCGGTTCAGATCAGGGGGGCCGTTCCTCCCAATCATGCCTCTCCAAGTTTCTCCATCATTGCCCACATGTGCGTTGAAGTCTCCCAGCAAGATTAAAGAGTCCCCTTCAGGAGCCCCATACACGACTCTTTCCAGGGTCTCCAAGAAGGCCGTATACTCTGAACTGCTGTTGGGTGCATAAGCACACACAACAGTCAGAGTTTTCCCCCCATAACCCGCAGGCGTAGGGAGGCGACCCTCTCGTCCACTGGGGTAAACTCCAACAACGAAGCACCTAACCGGGGACTTGTGAGTATCCCCACACCCGCCCGGCGCCTCACACCTTGAGCAACTCCGGAGAAGAATAGAGTCCAACCCCTATCCAGAAGTAAGGTTCCAGAGCCGACGCTGTGCGTAGAGGTGAGCCCAACCAGATCCAACTGGTAACGCTCCACCTCCCGCACAAGCTCCGGCTCCTTCCCCCCCAGAGAGGTGACGTTCCACGTCCCCAAAGCCAGCTTCTGTCGCCCGGGTCTGGTCCGTCGAGACCCTCCGCTTTCACTGCCACCCTTCTGGCAGCGCAACTGACCCCATCGCTGTTTCCCGTAGGTGGTGGGCTCGCGGGACGGAGAAGCGGAGGTGTTGCCCATGTTGCCTTTTCGGGCTGGGCCCGGCCGGGCTCCGTGGCAAGCCCGGCCACCAGACGCTCGCCGACGAGTCCTCCTTCTGGGCCTGGCTCCAGAAGGGGACCCCGGGCTTCCTCCGGGCCGGTTATCCTCACTTCTTGTATCGTCTTTCATGAGGTCTTTTGAACCATTCTTAGTCTGGCCCCTTGCCTGAGACCAATTTGCCATGGGAGACCCTACCAGGAACACAAAGTTCCAGACAACACAGCCCCCAGGTTCATCAGGGCACACAAACCTCTCTACCACGGTAAGGTGCTGGTTCTTCTCCAAGACTGTGTTTAAAAAAAAAGAAAAGCCGACCCCCCCAAAATTCATTATATGGAAAATAACTGCCTTTTTGTGCATGTTTTTCATAGAAAACGCAAATTCGTGTTTTCAAACAGGCAGTTAAAGGGTTAAAATCCTGAACATAAGTTAATATTTGGTATTTTTGATCAGGACTGAAGTTGATTGAAAGATTTAACCCCAAAAAGTTAAAAAATATATTAATCTGTTGTCATTTTAGAGCAGTTTTTGGAAGTGGACATTTTTGTCCCGAATGACTAATTTGTAACTTTTTTGTTCAATCTGATTTTGTGCAAAATCTAATAATGCAAAAAAAACTATTTTGTTGCTAATCTTTGACACAACGAAAAGACTATTATAAATGAGCCAGTCCCCAGATTTTTTGGAAAATAACTCATTTTCTCTGTTTACATCATGAAAAAAAACAGTGGTTTCATGTATTCAAAATGGCATTTAAAGGGTTAAAATCCTGAAAATGATTATATGTTTGGTATTTTCTATTAGGGCGAAAGTTGCTTTAAAGATTAAACCCAAAAAATGTGTGAAAAAAACCTTTTAATATAATGTTTTTATCAAAGCATTTTGCAGTGGAAATGTTTGTCTCGAATGACTAATTTGCGTAGTCCAATCGAATGATACCAGAGGGTTAAACCTGTATGGTAGACAGGAGCATCACTTCATAAAGTTTATTGATATATTTAGAGGGAGGGAAGGAAGGTCTCAAAATTCTGATTAGATACATTTCTACCATTTCTTTAATTCATGATGGTTTCAGTAATCCATCATCTAAATGACTAATGTAATCTTTATGACTTTCAGAAAGGACAGGAGACCCACAGGTGCCTATCAATGATTGTCAACTTACAGCACAATGAGTCAAAGGACTAGCAGCAGCAGCATGATGATGATGTTAAATGTGTTGTTTTAGGAACATCCATTGTAAATAAATGGAATTCAATAAACATTGAATAGCATGCATGCAGTTTGTCTGTGCCTTTTCCTCTGTGTTGTCCTGGCATATAGTCTCCCCCATGGTTTGCTGTGCTGCCTGGGGATGCTCCAATCACTCAGAGAAAGGAGTACTGTAAGGTTTCCCCACTGACACAGAGAGGAGGAAAGAATGGTGGCTCAAGTCAGCAGGAGCAATTCACCATTGTCAGAAACTTTCTTACGGCATCAACAACTATTTTGGTTCTTTCTGACTTTCTTTCTGCCTCAGCAGCACAGTTGATCCCCATGGACAGACACGCCAATATTCCTCATGACTCCGACCTGCTTTACACTCCCTATTTTCTCGACTCTACCTGTAGTGACTATTTAACCTAATCTATACTCAAGCCACTGAGGGATGGGAACGGGAGACCTTTGTTCTGACGCGTGTTCCAGACGATAAAACAATGTCCATACGAGTCGTGTATCTTTCAATCTAGTATCGATCCATTTATTTTGTGTTCAATATGCATGCCAGTCACGCTGAATACAAACAGGTTTAACTCAGCTCATCTCGACAGGACTTCTCCAGACACGGTCAAAACACTGTTTGCTTCCATCCCACACACCTGAATCTGATGACCAGGGACCAGTAGTTCAAAACTTTTCATCTCAATCAGATCCGATCAGATTTTGAAATCCAATTTTTTTGTGATCCAGGATCAGACAACTCGGACAGATTTTGTCCCAGTATTTCAAAGCAATTCAGGATAGGATCACCCTGATCCAGATTCAAACTTTTCAAGATGACTAGATCCTGAATATCAGTGCTTTAATCCTACCGATCTCCATCTCGTGGATATGAAAAATAATACAAGGAAGACAAGAGACCACGTTGCAGAGACATCTATAGCGTCTAATTATATTTTTAAATACATAAAGGACATACAATCATAATGGATTGTAATTTAAAAAATACTCCCACTAGGGTAACAACAACAACACATTAATTCAAAGGCAGCTGGATCATCCTGTTATGTCATCAACATTTGGTTGGAAAAAAAATAGGCCACCACAAATGTGACCAGAAATTGAAAAATAAAATGGATTTGCCATGAAGGCTAAACATTGTGTAACAAACTTTGCCATCTTATTTATATTGAAACATATTTTTAAAAACATTGTACAGTTCATTTTTCTCTGGTAATCCACTGGAAATCTACCCCTCCTGATCTGATCTGATATCAAAGTGATCCTAATCCTGTTTTTTGGTTTTGAACTACCCAAAATCCAAATCTGATTTGATCAGATAGGGATTACAAATGTTGATCTACTGGGCCCCGGTGATTACCTATATGCACTCATAAAATGAATGCTCCATCCTGTGTTCAATGTTGGAACTGCATTATACATTCAACTTGTGCAGATACAATTAAAACAAACAAATCAAATCAAAATTAAATCAAGTTTTATTTATATAGCACATTTATAAACGATTTTTGGTGGAATCAAAGTGCTGTACATATAATAAAAATATCCTACAGTAGAGACACTTTACAGTATGAGAAAAACGACACCCTCTATCCTTAGACCCTCTGTCCTTAGACCCTCTGTCCTTAGACCCTCACATCGTACAAGGAAAAACTTCCAGAGAAAACCCACAGTTTAAAGGGAACATGGGAGAAACCTCAGGGAGAGCAAAAGAGGAGGGATCCCTCTCCCAGGACGGACAGACGTGCAATAGATGCCGCGTGTAAATCGAAGAGATAATACATTTTACAGCATATAGACCGAATGTTAGGAAATGCATGTGTCTGTAATAAGAAGATGAATCTACGAAGATGTCAGATACATTATGAACAAAATACATTATGGCTCCAACACTTCTCTTGCTTTGGTTCTTCTTCCTCATGCATTGTTTTGTTGGAACTATTCTTGGTTATTTTAATCTCTCTCTTTGGACAATCTGATCGCCATGCTTTGTGATTCCCCCCACACTGACTATACTTTGGTTCCTTCTCAGTTTCTACCGCTGCACAACTTATCCCTATATTTGCAATAAATCACCAAGGCCCAGGAGTTCAAAACTTTTAATCCCTATCTGGTCGGATCAGATTTGGATTTTGAGGAGTTCAAAACCAAAAAACAGGATTAGGATCACTTTGATATCCTGTCAGATCAGGAAATCCAATCCAAGCTTTAATCTGGATAAAATCTTCAAAACGGGTAGTTCAAACCGACAACACAGGATTGGGATCAATTTGATCCCAAAAAACTGGATTATCCTGATCCCACCAGAGGGGTGGATCTCCAGTGGATTACCAGATCAAAATGTACTGTACAATTTATTTTAAAATATGTTTCAATTTAAATTAGATGGCAAAGTTTGTTAACTGAAATAATACACAATTTTTAGCCTTCATGGGAAATACATTTTATTTTTCATTTTTGCTCACGTTTGTGGTGGCCTATTTTGTTTTCAAACAAATGTCGATGACATAAATGTTTATGCTCATAAAAGTATCACAGCAAAGATTGTCAATCACAAATGTAATTTAGATTAAAGTAAAAATATCTTCAACAAAAAAAAAGTCTGTCATCACCTTTCAAATAAAAAAATATAATTAGACATTATAGATGTCTCTGCAACGTGGTCTCTTGTCTTCCTTGTAGTATTTTTCATATCCACTAGATGGCGCTCGGTAGGATTAAAGCATTGATATTCAGGATCTAGTCATCTTGAAAAGTCGTAATCTGGATCAGGGTGATCCTATCCTGAATTGCTTTGAACTCCAGGGACAAAATTTGGCCGACTTGTCTGATCCTGGATCACAAAAAATGGGATTTCAAAATCTGATCGGATCTGATTGAGATTAAAAGTTTTGAACTCCTGGGCCCAAGGCATGTCTTCAGACCAAAGAACTGTGACCAAACTTACAACATTGTCTGCACTGTATTGGCTTGGGTTCAAACATCCTCAATGCATAACTGATGTGATCCAGGAATACTTCGTCCAGCACCGAAGTCCATAGAGACTTGGCTTGGGAAACGGAAGGTCACCGGTACGAGTCCCCGAAAGACCAAGTGCAACCGATGTGTCCCTGAGCAAGGCACCTTTGACGACACTGATACCCAGGCAGTACATATGGCATCCCACTGCTCCAACACTAGGATAGGTGAAATGCAGAATGTACATTTCCCCTCTGTGGGACGATTCATGGTATATTCTTCTACATGTACACACTTCAATTGCTGTATTAGTTACTCGAGGAACTTATACTATAACTAATTGTTTATTATATTTATGTTTTCTGCTACTTAACACCTCAACATTATATCTCAGAGGAAAATATGAAACTTTTTGTGGCACAATTTTTATTTTAAAGCTCATTTTACAGATTCAGATTTTTGTACAAAATAAAATCAACTCGTGAATTATTTCGTATTTCAACAAAAAATAAACTACCAAGCAGCATAGCCAATAATGTTATTAAAAATAGCCCCAACTTTATCAGCTTGAATATTAAAGTGATGAACAAATTGATAAATAGATAATTACAACATAAATATGATTTATTAATAAATGAGTACTTTTACATTTGGTATTTAGATGATAACACTGCAAAAAGTATAATAATTTGTAATATTTGTAGTCTTTCTATATCCCTGATAATCTTCAAAACCCTTTCTGGTTCTTTGAAGGCTCTATCCAGACTATCTTCTGGTTATGTTCTGCATCAATCCCTATTATCTCTTACGACAACAAAAAACAACATCTTGGACATAACCGCAAGACTGTAACCTCTTCACATTCTGTTGAAATTGTGAGTCAATTACTAGCAGTGACGTGCGGTGAGGTTCATGGCTGGTGAGGCACTGACTCTTTCAGGGTCAGATTTACAAATATTATATTTTGACCTTAATCGAAACATTCGGTTATTTTCAAAAGCTTTTTTAGTCTGATGCTTCAATTCATTTTAAACAGACCGTTCAACTAAAGGATACCCAAAATCTAAATATTGGATTATTCTTTCTTAGTAAGATCCCATTTTCATTACAATTGTGGTCTTACCTTGACTTGAAGATGAAGTCCATGCTATCCTTCTGGACAACAATCTCTATTACTTTTTTGTAAAAGTCCTCCTTATCTCCCTCTAGTTTCAAAAGTCTAGTTTGTTGTTACCGTCTCTGCGTAGAATAACAGTAGCAGCAAGAACCTGTGGGCTCACTTGCACCCCCTTCAGTGCGGCAGAGGTTATGGCTGCCTCTCCTAGTGCTTTTTTTATTGCAGTTGTATGATGAGACCAGCGGGCCTAAATATCATATACGTGAAATAAGTTATTTAGAGACTATGGATGGCGAGGATAAATGTAATAAAGGGATCTACAAACATTACATTGGTGACATACAGTGAGATGGTGCAGGCATGCGCTTAGGGCCCGCTTTCCAGACAGTTTCTGTGGGGTGACGCATTCTGAGGTGAGGCAGAGCTCATCTGTGCCTCACCTCACCCCACAGTAACTGGCTTGAGCGCGCTCACAAAATAAGTGCCCGCGCTAAATTAGTGCCCGCACTCCAGCCAGTTACTGTGGGCTTACGAGAGGCAGAGCTCGTCCCTGCCTCACTTCTCATCGCTACCCGTAGTTGTAGCGGAAGAGCTCGGCAAATTTGCTGATTTTGACTATAAAAAGCGATTGGAATCAAACATAAATCACATTTACAACACAGATCAGTGGAGACATTTTATTATTATTAATATTTAGTTTTTCTTTAGTTGTTTTTCCGTTACATTGGAGTATGACAGGTGAGGCTCTGCCTCCCCTGACTGCACGTCGCTGATTACTACAATTACCAGCCATATCTTACACATTGCTGTTTTGAATCATTAATATGTGGATGACAGTTGAACTGGATGATGTAACATTTATGCCATCTGCTGGAAAGAACACGTATCGCTCTGTTGGCGTCGTTTGGACAACAAAAACAGAGTGAAGCTCTCATACCATAAACAATCTTTGAGTACAGACACCGTCCTGCAGAGAGCACACAGCCCAACAGCACGTTGTTGTTCTAGCGTCATTTTACAAAACGTTTGCATTAAGACACTAAGACTAGCTGGTCCATTGTAAAGGTCAGTCCACCTTAAATGAGCAGTGGGTGATCAGCAGGTGAAAGGCAGGACGCGGGAACTTGGTCCTGAGGAGATGTAACAATTATTAAATAAGAAATAGTCGAGTCAAGGGGTCAAAGAAATGAACATTTGTGATTATTAGCAAATCAGTTGCAGATGGGAGAAAATAGGCTTAGGGAGTAACGTATTACATGTAACGGCATTAGGTCATCAGGATACAAAATAGGAAAATGTATTCCCTTACAGTTACAGAAGCAAAAACACTCCGATAACAGGTACATTTATGTAAAACAGGGCTCATTAACAGGATAGCAATGATACAAAACATTTAGAAATAAAGAACAATACATCAAATCATCCTATATGGAAACTTGGAGCCCTCAATCCAAATAAAATGGTTCATCAACAGTCAGTGGTTAAAGAGCAACTTACAGGGTTTTTTTCTACATTTATGCTTAAACTTGCTTGAAAATTACAATTAAAAAAGTGAATGCAGGATTTGATATGTTTGACGAGACATAAGGGCAGGAATTGAGTGTTCTGTAATCAGTTACTAAATACTGAATACATGGCTCTGAAAGTAATCAGAATACAGTTACCGTTACGTGTCTTAAACGTTGGAATCGGGTCTACTTTAACATATTCAGATTACTTTTAGAATACTTTATTTTTCCATAACAGATGGGTATGTTTTGGTGAACAGGAGACACGTATTTTACTGTTTTAATGGCAAGAACTCAAACACAACATCTTGGTGTCATTCTGGACAGCTCCCTCTCATCTGCACCACACGTAAAAAACATCACCCGGACTGCATTCTTTGTATTGACTTAAAACCTTTCCTTAGAATATGTTATGAATTGTGAGGTGTCCTTGGGTGCTTTGAAAGGCCCCCTAAATATAATGAATTATCATTATTATTTATTATCTGAAACGATGTTATAACTTTTAAAACGTTTTCCAGTCACTTGCCCCAGGTATTCAGCAGCAGCAGGCCATTCACTTTGATTTGATCCCGTTATGAAATGTCATCATTTCGACAATAAAGAAATTCTACATAAACGTTATCTTGCACATTTTATCTAACCATCTCCGTTTCTAACTTTCAATATATTTTAAAAGAGATCTCTCTCTCATCTGCGTGCGGGGGCGGGGCCTCACAGACGCGCTGCATCTCTCTCTCGCTCACAGACATGCTGCAGCGCTGTGCAGAGTGCACACAGCTCTGCCGGTAATGAATATTACATTTTGTGAAGAAATTTTTCCACCAATAATTCCAATAAGTATTCCAAAAAGTATTCACTTCAGGTTTACGAAA
Organism: Gymnodraco acuticeps; assembly: GCF_902827175.1. Classification (NCBI taxonomy): domain Eukaryota; kingdom Metazoa; phylum Chordata; class Actinopteri; order Perciformes; family Bathydraconidae; genus Gymnodraco; species Gymnodraco acuticeps. The sequence continues at coordinate 246,511 of NW_022990973.1, forward strand.
GTAACTGTAATCAGATTACTCATTTTTCAAATGTAACGCGAGCTGAATACAGTTAGCCTACTTGATTTTTGTGTTCTGATTACGTAACGCCGTTACATGTATTCCGTTACAACCCAACCCTGCTTCTAGGCTACTGTCCCGCAGCTCCTGCCTCTCTGTTGGACTCTGTCGCAGCAGGGCTACTGCTGTGGTGCGGAGCGCACAAACCAGACTCTTCACAACGAAGGATCAATTCTTCTTCAAGGCAGGGAAGGTTTTGCAGTACGCAGTCTACTGTCCCGCAGCTGCTGCCTCTCTGTTGGACTCCGGTACTGCACACAGTAACCCGCCAGTTGGTGGTCACTGTTGTACAACAATGTTAATCCAGTCAGACAGATTTCTCTCACGTGTGAACTGTCATAAGACTTATTCATTGTCCTCTCCATCAGCTTCCGTTTCCATGTGTTCAGCTGAGCTGCTGATTGGAGGCTCTGCCTCTCCATTATCCTCAGTTTGAATTTCATTAAGCTGTGAGGACTGACGACCAACACACTTGTGCCTTTGGAAATGACCACGCCATTTAAATCTTTTGTCACAAACATTGCAGCTGTATATTTACTCTCCTGTGTGGACTCTCATGTGTGTCTTTCAATTTCCACTGTGTGAAAAAGCTTTCTCACAAACTGAGCATCTGTGTGCTTTCTCTCCTGTGTGGACTCTCATGTGTTCCTTTACATTTTCGCTCTGTGAAAAAGCTTTCTTACAGACTGAGCAGCTGTGTGCTTTCTCTCCTGTGTGGACTCTCATGTGTGCCTTTAAAGTTTGACTCCGTGAACAATCTTTGTTACAGAATGAGCAGCTGTGTGGTTTCTCTCCTGTGTGGACTCTCATGTGTGTCTTTAAACTTCCACTCTGTGAAAAAGCTTTCTTACAGACTGAGCAGCTGTGTGCTTTCTCTCCTGTGTGGACTCTCATGTGTGCCTTTAAAGTTTGACTCCGTGAACAATCTTTGTTACAGAATGAGCAGCTGTGTGGTTTCTCTCCTGTGTGGACTCTCATGTGTTCCTTTAAACTTCCACTCTGTGAAAAAGCTTTCTTACAGACTGAGCATTTGAATGGTTTCTCTCCTGTGTGGAATATCATGTGTTCCTTTAAACTTCCACTCTGTGAATAAGCTTACTCACAAACTGATCATTTGAATGATTTCTCTCCTGTGTGGACTCTCTCTTCTTAACATTTTCACTCCGTGAAAAAGTTCTCTCACAAACTGAGCAGCGAAACGGATTCTCTCCTGTGTGGATTTTCATGTGTTGATTTAGATCTCTTCTATGTCTAAAATATTTCTTACAGACTGAGCAGCTGAATGGTTTATTTTCAGCACTACATCGGGGATCACTGACAGATTATTGTCTATTTTTCAGTGAGTTTGAGCCTGAGGCAGGTTCTCTGGTCTCCTTCCAATCAGCACTGTGTTCAGTGTCAGGTTCAGAAGAGTCATCAGTGTCTTCAGAAGAGTCTCCAGTGTGGTCCTCAGTCTTTGGTTGTAAACTGCTCTCTGGATCTGAGTTCCTGGCTGGTTCTGGTCCTCGACAGTCATCTCCATCAGCTTCTGTTTCCATGTGTTCAGTTTGTCTTTGATGAGGCTGTGAGGACTGAGGTTTCTCTTTATCATCTTCACTCTTCACAGGGTCAGGAGTGAAAGTGGACTTGGTGATATCAGCCTCCTCCAGCTCCTGAAGCTGCTCTCCCTCCCGACTGATCCTGAGTTCCTCCTGTTCCTGCTTAATGTGTGGGGGGGGCTCTGGGTTCTCCTGGTCCAGACTGGAGCTCCACTCCTGCTGGTCAGGGAGAGGCTCTTCTTTAACCACCACCAGCTGCTGGACATCTGCAGGAAACAGGAAACACACTGTTATATCAGTCTTGGACCTAGTCAATATAATTAGGTATGTTATTGAATTACAGTTTCCAGAGAAGAGAGGCCCATCGTCTCTTCCGGAATTATTAGGGGTGAGCGGAAGTGCAAAGAGGCCCTCCTCAGGATAATACAGTTAAGTCTTGTTAGTTATGTGGTTCATATCCTGACAGTATGAATTACACCTAAAGAGGTCATGAGATAATGACCTTTCGACATCTGGAACATATGTTGGTGTGTTGGCTAATGTAAGGGAAATTGTGTGTGCGCTCATTACAGCTGCTATATATGATTTAAAAGACTTGTACTCATTGGAACAATGACACAACACAGTCAGAAAAAATTGTCTAATTATGTTGGCTCAATTCACTTCATGTAGCCCAGCCCCTTTCCACTTACCGTTAAAAATGAAAAAGGGTTTTTTCTTCTGGTTTAGCACTAGCCGCAATGTAAAAAATGAATTGAATTTTGGATTGTTCACAGCTACACTACACTACTACCAGGGCTATTCAATTAGTTTGGAATGGGGGTCAGTTGATGAAAATGATCCAAAGCAAGGGGCCGGGAAAAAGATGGCTTGAAAGATGAGCATATGCCCTCATATTAAGAGCTTCAGTACAACAGCATAGTGGAGTGCATATATTGTGTTTAATTCAATCAAACAACATAGCCCCAAGGCCTTTATAGATCTAAATGGCAAGTTCAGAACTCAGTAGACCTACATGTGAAGCTAATTTAACCATCAACATCATTTAATTTAATTTAGGTGAAATTATCTAATCATTCACGCAGAGATGGAATAAATGACAGGAGTTGTCACTACAGTAGCTATTAGGTGGGTTCGAAACCCGAGCCCGCCCAAGTTTTCACGCAATGTCTTCCCCTCTATCTCTCAAGGTAACACCCTCTCTGGAATAAAGGCACTCTGTAGATTACTTTTTAGCATTATAGTCAAAGGGCCAGCAAATATCCCCCCGAGGCCGGATTTGGCCCGCGGGCCACCAATTGAATAGCCCTGCACTACGCCTACATTATAGAATGAAAATACTGTTATAAATTAAAATCCTGCATTCAAACTAGGGCTGCTCGATTATGGCAAAAATCGTAATCACGATTATCTCTGGTCAATATTGATAGTTAGTAAATGTTGACTGTACGCTAGAGACCGGAGGATAAAGACACGGCAACTAAAGCTTCCCTAGTGACGTGTTTATATGGATTTATCAAACAGACTGCAAGTCACAACAAAACCTGGCTGAGGGCTTTTAGGGGGCAGGATGTATAACGCAAGACACATTGAGAGCATCATTGCGACAGGGAATGCAGCAAAAATAATCGGGTTTTTTTCTATTACGTTGTTGCAAGCCAAAATCGTAAAGTAAAAGTATGCAAGTATTATCAGAACATTTTACGGCACCCTCTTATGTCATAGTAATGATGGTGCAGTCAAATGTTCCCTGTCAGTGTTTCATTTATGATGTTTCTTGATTATTTTGAATGTTGCATTTTACTGCTGTACATGTTTAAAGTTGCGCTTGTATACAGATGTTGCACTCCAGATCAGACTCAGATGGGTGTGTCCCAGTCAAAAGCCCAGCGGATGCCAGTGGCTGGGGGTGTTGCCAAATTGCTAGAGGGCGTTGCCCAATTTCCCCATTTCTTCAATTACAGGATTTAACCATGAGATGGCGCTTCATTCACAAAATACACAAAGACAACTGGGTGTTGTAGAAATTAGTCTGTTTGCAGCTCTGCAGCTGTGTTTGCTGAATACTGTAGCATTTAATCACTTATTTGTTACTGTATGGTTTTCACAAGCTACTATATTGAAAAAACATCAATGTTTTAGATCAAATAAAGTTTATAGTTTGCTTTATGCAGTATATTTCTTGTAATATTGTTGGGGTGTTTTTACATAGTACAGTAGATTGAAGTAAATCAACTTATACATTAAGATAAGATAAGATGGACCTTTATTAATCCCGTGGGGAAATTCAGTAGTTCAAACAGCAACAGGATTAACAGATTAATAAAATCAAAAATAAGATGAGCGATACAAATAATAATAATGAGAAACTATGAAATAAGAAATGAATAAAACTAAAATATAATTATCATATCATATATTATAATGTATTGTATTATTAAGTAATATCATACATTAACCCCATTATAGCAGATGCCACATTGAATGGATGAACACATTTATGCATCAATAATTACAACAGAGTATTTCTAAACACAAGTTGAAAAAATACTTATATGTATTTAATATTAACCCTTTGGAGTCGACCGTCACGCCGGCGTGATCAGATCACATGACCTGTTCAAGCCGGTGCCGCATTAAAAACAACAGTCCGGACAACATTGCCGTGTGTTTCTGTCGAAGGTACTGGCTTGAAACTATATCCCAGTATATAATAATTTTACGAAACGGAAAATACTGGAAACTGTAGATTCTGCTCAACAGGATGTATATGTGTATTTCTATTGAAAGTACTGGCTTGAAACGATATGTCAGTCTTTGTTTCATGCAAAAAGACCCAATAAACACGGACATACGATGATATAAAGTTAATACAGATATATTTCAGAAGTATGAATAATGGAAGCACATATTTTAATATCTTCGCCGTATTTTATCATTTTACGAAACGGAAAATACTGGAAACTGTAGATTCTGCTCAACAGGAAGTATTTACCAGGGAGGGGGTGAGGTAATCAGGTAAACGGAGTGATACGAAACGAGACGAAAAGAGACGAAGAGGGACGGCGGGAACCGAAGAGAGACGGCGGGAAATGAGAGAGACGAAGATATACGAAGACAGGCGGCGGGAGACGAAGAGAGACGAAGAGAGACGAAGAGAGACGGCGGGAGACTGCGATTGAAGTAAAGTGACAGACAAACATTGAGAATTTAAATATAGTTAGAGAGATTTAGAGTTTTGAAGATTCAACTATGATGAAGAGAACTCTGAACGTGAGTCAAGCTTTAAGCTTGTTTTTTGACATGGAGGAGGAGGAACCTGTGATGTTGCCCTCTGTGTCGTAGTTGACAGAAACCGCTTTGAAGCGTGGCACAGATAAAGACAGAAAAAACTGATTTTTGTACATAATGTGTATATATATATTTGTATTATATTTTCACTCTTACACACATATATTCTCCTTTTACATACATACATTTTCACTCTCACACACGTATTTTTTTCCCCTCACACATTCATACATTTTGCTCTCATATTATCATATTTCAATGCACACATTCATATATTGTCACTCACACATTCATGCATTTTGTTCTCATATTCATATAATTTAATGCTCATATTTATACATTTTGCTCTCATGCGAAATGTACTAAAACAAAGTATGTCATGGTAGTGGTCAGCTGTTAAACACAAAAGTGTATCTTAAGGGCTGTAAATATAATAAGCCTGTTGTCAATTTTAGACACAGGCTTATTATATTTACAGCCCTTAATAACATTCATTTTCTGGACTCAATGTGTGTCTTGGCCGTTTTCTTTGTTCCAAGCAAACGAGTGCTTTTTGTTTTGAAATCACTTCCGCGTGTTTCGCGGGCCTCCCCCCTCGCTCCACTGACCATTAGACCATTTAGTAAGGTAAAAAGCAAAAGGGCAAAAACGCCTCTCAGACGCTCTTCCGTTTACTTTTTTAATAAAGAAAAACAAATGGTCCGTAGATACACAGACTCATATAGCCTATGTATGTATACTGTAAGGAGAATGTATGTGCGTGAGAGGACCAGTATGAATTACGGGATAGCAATATGCAAACACAAACCTACAGAACAGGGGATAGGAGATCATAGGAGTGGGGGGGGGGGGAGAGAGCTGTGGAATGTGACCCTTGGGAGAATTCCTCCACACATTCCGATGGCCAATTTGTTTTAAACAAAGAGTTCGCAACACAGGACAGCATAGGCAACATGGGGGGTGGGGGCTGGTGAACGGTCTGGTCAATGTTTGTAAACACAATCCCCAGGATGTGTCCTAATCAAACCAAAAGAGAAAATGCAGATATCATTCTCTCTCTCGACTCGCTGGTATCTCGAGCTGAGCGCTCATTGGTGTTCATACTGCTCACAGGCTGGGCTGCTGTGTATGTCTAGTGTATTCATACTGTACCCCTCCTCACTGTTTATTCATCATTCAATCATTACACCTTCCTTTTTTGTATTGTTTAACTTGAAGGTGCCTGATGTGAACATTTCCAGAATGTATTGTCTTAACTTTTTAAATGCCTCTGTGATGTGCTGCTACCCATTTCCCCCCCGGGACTAATAAACGAATACTATATATTGAAGGTCTATTGAATGGCCTTTGTATGTATACAGTACATTCTAGCCCAACCATTTACACCTTCCTTTTTTCCCGTCAAGAGTTTGAATTGGAGAAAGGTAATCGATGGTGCTTTTAAATCCTATTGCATAATAACTGTGTGATTTATATTGCTTTTCAAATGCATGTGGCCACCCATTTACACTGCTCTTCCCGTCAAGAATACTGTATGAATATAACTTAGTTAGATCACTTTACATTTCTGCGAATGAATTTTTAATCACACACGTCTCTCCACCCCAAAAATAAAAAGAGGAAACTATTTTCAAGTTAAGTTAAGTTTTCACTGAAAAGTCTATGTTAAAAAGCCTCAATCACCTTAATTCATGTAATAACAACAAAAGCACATTGGATGATTTTGGACCCCCTCACTAGCCTACTTTAATTAAATGTTTGATAATGATGCAGCATTTGGACTTTACTCATGTTTCCTAGATCACCTTTCCCTGCAGACTCCGTTAAACACACCGTTTCTCTCTCCATCAAACTCTCAATCTGACTAGTGTTGCTAACGTGTTTCCAGCTAGCATGCTAAGCTAGCTCCTATAGTCCGAGGTAAACGCTCCAGAAAAAAGAGCACACAGTCCATTCAGAGGTTTATCCAGACACACAGATGATGGATCGGTAGTGCTGGAGCTCACACACACTTTCTCAGGAACACAGAGAGAGAGAACCGTAGCGACGAGACGCCACATGCAGGGCTCGAGCTGAGCTCCCACAAGGAGGCGCAGGGCTCGAGTTATGTGTGAGCCAATGGGAGCTGAGCTCCCACAAGGAGGTATGATGTCACTGCATCCGTGGGAGCTCAGACCCCTCCTTATGGGAGCTCAGCTCCCATTGGCTCACACATAACTCGAACCCTGCCCCTGCTTGGGGGTCGCTAATACATTACCAACAACCATTATTTGTATTTATTTATTTACAGTCAATATTTGTCCCTTTCCCCCCCTCCCGGTCCTAGCTAGTAAAGTAAATAAATAGATAAATATATAGGTACAAATAAAGTAATGTAACAGATAATATTAAAAGAAAATTAAAATTAATAGATAAGGAAATAAAGAATAATAACAATAATACATGTACCCATACTCACATATGTATACCCACATACATACACACATACATACATACATATACACATACATACACGTACATACATGTATATAATGACATAAACAAAACAAACAAACAAAAAAGCACATACATTCATAGTTCCCCACTTTCTTCTTAATTTAGTGTCTTAAGTTCAGCTATGTAGGCTATCATAGAGCCGAATAGTTTTGAAGAGCCCCTCAGGTTATATTTAATCTTCTCCAAGTTCAGGTACATCATTAGATCTTTAAGCCATAGAGATGCTTTAGGTGGTATCGAAGATTTCCATTCTAGGAGTATTCTTCTACGTGCTAAAATAGATGCACAGGCCATACTGTCCTTAGTTTCCCCCTTATCATTCGGTGGCCAGGTAGTACTCCAAAAATGGCAGTTTCTGCACATGGTGTCAATACCACGTCCAAGGCCTCAGCAAGGTGTTTGAAAATGCTTGGCCAGTATCCTTGTACAATCTTATATAACTTTTAGTTGTATAACATTGAGCCTGGCACAGGACGTACTATTGTTCACTCTCGCTAATGCGCCATCCCAGACCGCATCATCTATTGCTTGGACTAGTTCCTCTTCCCAATCTTGTTTGATTTTACCAAACAAGTCAATTATTGAATCCGGAGGGATATTGGGGAAGGAATTATTTTAATCACAAATAATGCATGTGTCAATGTAATGAGTATTATTTACGTTAACGAGGTCAATAGGCTAAAAGAAAAACGTGTTTCTCAAAAGAACTACGCATTCTCTTGAAGGACAATATGCCTGCACGGCACCTCCAAGGTGCGCAACACAATCTATGCCTGTGAGCGTGCTGCGCGAGCAGAGATGATGTGTGTGTAGTTTATCCTTTTCATATCAGTTTAAGTTTGTAGCAAGTAGAGGGCTGCTGTGTGTGTGGCTGTGTGTGTGTGTGTGTGCGTACCAAAACCCCTGTTTTTGTGGTTGCAGATGGTGGATTCTGCCAGAGGAGTGCAGGGTTCAGCTTCAAAGTGGAAGGGCATAGTTAGTTGGATTTAATACCATGGCTTCGTAAAACTGTTTACTAAGCATTCATAACAAAACAATAGCCTGAAATGTGTGTGCCATTAGTTCGGGGTGTGGTCAAGTGTGAGAGGCACATTGTAGACAAATTGTGATGGCTCTATTCAGAGGCTAAATGTTACGTTCCCTCCAAATCTAGGGGTACGAAGGGGAGTAACAAAACACTAAAATGACCAGGCACGAGAAAAAAGAGAGGAAACTGATCTCTTGTTACGACTGAATAAACGGGTTTGAACTCAATTGCACGACTCATACAGGTTTTTACAAAAAAGGTTTTATTCAAACCAAAACCCCACGACAGTGGGAAACAAAAACGAAATCACTCTTAACGAGGAAAAACAGTATCAAAACAAAGTCGCTCTTGATGAGGAAAAAACACTAGGAGCATGAATATAAGAATACTTAGACAAGACGTGGCTCAAAGCTCTGCTTGGGATTATTTCTGGCATGATACGCTGGTAAACTGTCACAAGAAACGAAACAAACTGGCATAGGACAGTGGGAGACGAGGACAATAAATACACCAGGTAATGGGGAACAGGTGGAAACAATCAGGGGCGTGGTCGACAATCACAGGAGTGGGAGACACACAAGGAAGGGCGGTCAGAGTATCTGAAACGAGAGGAAAGATTACTATTTAAAATTAAAGTGGAAAATCACTAGACAAAGACAAAAAAACACTTAACTAAACTAACATAATTTGCGAAAGATGACAGTACTCCCCCCTCTAGGGCCGACTCCTGACGGCCCAGGAACTTGAGGGTGCTGGCGAAAAAAGTCATTAATGAGAGTCTGATCCTCGACAAATCTTGATGGGATCCAGGAGCGTTCCTCTGGTCCATAACCCTCCCAGTCAACCAGGAACCGTCTCCCTTTGCCTCTGTTCCGGACCTCCAACAGGCGCTTGACCGTATAGACCAGGCCGCCGTCGAGCATTCGGGGGGGTGGAGGGTGTTTGGCTGTGGGAACCATGGGGCTTTCCTTTACCGGCTTCAGTCGTCCCACATGGAAAGTGGGATGAACCCTCAGAGACCTGGGGAGACGAAGGCGGACAGAGACAGGGTTTATTACTTTGGTCACTGGGAATGGGCCTACGAACCTAGGTGCCAATTTCCGTGATACCACATGAAGGGGAAGATCCCTGGTAGAGAGCCAGACCCTCTGGCCGGGCCTGTACTCCGGAGCTGGCCGAAGCTTCCGATCTGCCGCCACCTTCATGCGTTCCCCACTCCTTAGAAGAGCCCTGCGTGTGGCGGACCAGATCCGGTGACAGCGCCGAACCAGGGCGTGGGCGGACGGGACTGTGACTTCCTTCTCGAGATCCGGAAAGATAAAGGTTGATACCCATAGGCAGCCTGGAAGGGAGTCAACCCAGTAGGGGCCGTGGGGAGCGTGTTGTGGGCGTACTCTACCCATGTGAGATGCCTGCTCCAGGAGGAAGGGTTGTGGGAGATGAGGCAGCGGAGCCCAGTCTCTAATTCCTGATTAAGACGTTCGGTTTGGCCATTGGACTCCGGATGGTAGCCGGATGACCGGGTCACTGATGCCCCGATGAGGTTGCAGAACTCCCTCCAGAAGCGTGAGATTAACTGTGGACCCCGGTCTGAGACAATATCTTTGGGGAAACCATGGATATGGAACACATGAGTCATCATGATCTCTGCCGTCTCTTTGGCAGAAGGCAGCTTGGGTAAGGCAATATAATGAACCACCTTAGAAAAGCGGTCCACCACCGTGAGTACGGTGGTGTTACCTTCTGACATCGGGAGTCCAGTGACGAAATCCACGGAAATCTCAGACCAGGGCCGGCTGGGAACCGGGAGCGGCCGGAGCAGCCCCATCTGTGGCCTGGAGGATGTCTTGTTGCGGGCGCAGACAGGACAGGCCTCCACATACTCCCGGACCTCACGCTCCATGGATCTCCACCAAAAACGTTGCTTGATAAAGAATATGGTCCTTTTGACCCCAGGATGGCAGGTGAGCAGCGATGAGTGAGCCCAATGGACGACCTGTGGACGTACAGCAACAGGCACAAACAGACGGTTTGGCGGGCAACCACTAGGTGCCGGGCTCTCACCGTTAGCTTGCTTCACCACAGACTCTATTTGCCAAGTGACCGCCCCTACCACACGGTTCAGTGGGAGGATGGATTCAGGCTTCTTGGCAACCGGCTCGGGGTCAAATAAACGGGACAGGGCATCCGGCTTGGCGTTCTGGGACCCCCGGCCTGTAAGACAGAGACCATCTTGATTGGCGAGAATTTAGTCTTTTAGCCTTCCTAATGTACTCGAGATTCTTGTGGTCGGTCCAAACTATAAAAGGGAGCTGAGCCCCCTCCAACCAATGTCTCCATTCCTCCAGAGCAATCTTTACCGCCAACAACTCACGGTTCCCCACGTCGTAGTTCCGCTCTGCAGAGGAGAGTTGCTTGGAGAGAAAGGCGCAGGGATGAAGTTTGTTGTCTTCCTTGGACCGCTGCGACAGGACAGCCCCCACCCCTTCATTTGAGGCATCAACCTCTACCACGAACTGACGAGTTGGGTCGGGAACAATGAGGATGGGGGCTGAGGTGAACCTCTCCTTGAGACGGCGGAAAGCCTCCTCGGCCTGAGGAGACTACACAAAAGGCACCTGAGGGGACGTGAGAACATGAAGGGGAGAAGCAATGGCGCTGAAACTTCTGATGAAGCGCCTGTAAAAGTTTGCAAAGCCCAGAAAACGTTGCACCCCCTTGCGGTTGTCTGGCGTAGGCCCCTTAGCCACCGCACTGATTTTGGCCGGGTCCATCTGGATCAGACCAGGAGCTATGATAAACCCTAGGAAGGATACAGTCTTAGCATGAAACTCACATTTCTCTGCCTTCACATACAGTTTGTTCTCCAGGAGTTTTTGGAGGAACTGACGTACATGGTGAACATGAGAGTCTTTGTCAGGTGAGTATATTAAAAATATCGTCAAGATATACAAACACAAAACGGTTTAAAAACTCCCTTAAAACATCGTTAATGAGTGCTTGAAAAACTCCTGGAGCATTGGTGAGACCAAATGGCATGACGAGATACTCATAGTGCCCTGTGGGTGTGTTAAAACCGGTCTTCCACTCATCCCCCTCACGAATTATCACCAGATGGTAGGCATTACGCAAGTCTAACTTGGTAAAAATGTTATAGTCTTGAAGTTGTCCAAAAGCAGTAGCCATGAGGGTGAGCGGATACCTGTTCTTAACCGCAATGTAATTTAAAGGAGAATAATCAATGCATGGCCTAAGGGATCCGTCCTTTTTTCCCACAAAGAAAAAACCCGCCCCAGCCGGGGAGGAAGACGGGTGGATCAGACCTGCACGAAGAGAGGTGTCAATGTACTCCTTCATAGCATCCTTCTCAGGACCCGATATGGAGTATAACCTTCCCTTTGGAATTGGAGCCCCAGGTAATAGATTGATGGCACAATCATACGGCCTATGAGGAGGAAGGGAGGTGGCGCTCACTTTACAAAATACCTTGGCCAGGTCATCGTAACAGGGAGGAACAGAAGTTAAATCTGGGGATTGATTCTTGTGGTCCAGGCTAAGTTGACTATTAGTAACCCGATCGGTACTACGTTCCCCAGAAACCCCTCCTACTGCCATGTTTCCCACACACTTAAAACAATCCTGAGAACACTCCGGCCCCCACCACTTAATTTTACCTGACCGCCAATCAACATAGGGGTTATGCTTGGTTAGCCAGGGAAAACCTAGGATGAGAGGATGTTGAGCAGAATTAAACAGGTGAAATGACATTAGTTCACAATGTTCATCAATCATGATAGTGACGGGTTCGGTCTTGTGCGTGACACATAGAAGTTTGCTATCCAGAGCACTGGCTTTCAAAGGAGACAACAAAAGTTCTGTTTTAAGTCTCAGTTCATGAGCAAATCCCCAATCCATCAGGCTTTCGTCAGCCCCAGAGTCAATTAACACTTCTTGAGTGTTACTTTTTCCATGGCAAATTACCTTTATGTTGGTCAACTTGCGGGGAGGAGAGTCTACTGTAGAAAGACGGCTCAAGAAGTGTATATCGGTGAGGCGCGTGACCATTCAGCCGTAGCCCACGCCGCCGCTCGTCCGGTGAGATGGAAAATCATAAAAGCCACCTTGGATCTCTCCGTGGGAAAGGCTTTCGGAAGTGGACTATAATGTAGGCTGCAATTCACCAGAAAGGGACGGCAGTCATGGGATTCCCCGGAAAACTTCTCAGGCGGATTGACACGGTGTGGGAAGCGGGCGCCGGGTCCGCATTCGCTTCGGGTCCGGCTGGAGGTTCAGCCTTGAGGTGAGTGAGCAGGTGGTGAACCTGTCCCGCCAGGTGGTTAATCTGGTTTGTTACAGATGACTCGAACTCACTCCGGCTGTCTGTGACGTGCGATACTCCCTGCTGGATGGCCGTTAACTTATCCTCCTGTTGAGCGAGGCGGCCTCCCTGAGAGCGAAGCGCTGCTTTCAGCTGTTCCGAGTCGGCTGAGTTCATGTTTAGGCCAGTTCGTACTGTTACGACTGAATAAACGGGTTTGAACTCAATTGCACGACACACACAGGTTTTTACAAAAAGGTTTGATTCAAACCAAAATTCTACGACAGTGGGAAACAAAAACGAAATCACTCTTAACGAGGAAAAACAGTCAAAACAAAGTCGCTCTTGATGAGGAAAAAAACACTAGGAGCATGAATATAAGAATACTTAGACAAGACGTGGCTCAAAGCTCTGCTTGGGATTATTTCTGGCATGATACTCTGGTAGACTGTCACAAGAAACGAAACAAACTGGCATAGGACAGAGGGAGACGAGGACAATAAATACACCAGGTAATGGGGAACAGGTGGAAACAATCAGGGGCATGGTCGACAATCACAGGAGTGGGAGACACACAAGGAAGGGAGGTCAGAGTATCTGAAACGAGAGGAAAGATTACTATTCAAAATTAAAGGGGAAAATCACTAGACAAAGACAAAAAAACACTTAACTAAACTAACATCATTTGCGAGAGATGACATCTCTAAAGCCACAAGCAGGTCTTTTAATGGACAAAAAAGAACACAGGCTCACCAGCCAATTTGCACAGTAAACTAATGGACCGATATATCCAGGAACACAACTCCTATCAAATGACAAAACACAGGGTTGCACACATGCAGCCAGAGGAGAAGGAGGAGAGCGACTGCAGCCTTCCTCAGGTCCTATATGGACTAGGGGTTTCACCAACTAATCGACTAGTCGACTACCTTTACCACTAGTCGGTGCTGTAGGCCCTAGTCGACTAGTCGTGAAAAAAATTGAGGTAAACGAGGTGCTGCAAAATGCTTCAAAACACGTCCGACATTCTTATGTATGGCAGTACTTCAACAAAGATGTAACCAACTCCACAGTGAAGTGTCAGTTGTGTACAGCTGTACTGAAGTACAACAAAAATACATCTGCTATGCGCAACCATCTGAAGATGAGACACCCGCTGCCGACAGCTAGCAGTAATGCTAGCACCAGTGAGCAACGGACCGGCTTCAGCAAGAAAAAACGGGTCTACAGCGATGCAGATGATGAGCTACGGGTTTACTGCCAGCGGACACTGCATATCCCCACAATGGATAACCCACTGGAGTGGTGGGCAAAAAACGTGCACCGCGTCCCCCGTTTAGCCAAGCTTTCGAGGAGCTACATGGCTATTCCAGCCACAGGCACCCCGAGTGAGAGGGTTTTTTCCCTGGCAGGCAACACTGTCACCCGAAAGCGGTCAAGCCTCCTTCCCTCACATGTCGATGCTGAGGGAAGAATACTCCTAGAATGGAAATCTTCGATACCACCTAAAGCATCTCTATGGCTTAAAGATCTAATGATGTACCTGAACTTGGAGAAGATTAAATATAACCTGAGGGGCTCTTCAAAACTATTCGGCTCTATGATAGCCTACATAGCTGAACTTAAGACACTAAATTAAGAAGAAAGTGGGGAACTATGAATGTATGTGCTTTTTTGTTTGTTTGTTTTGTTTATGTCATTATATACATGTATGTACGTGTATGTATGTGTATATGTATGTATGTATGTGTGTATGTATGTGGGTATACATATGTGAGTATGGGTACATGTATTATTGTTATTATTCTTTATTTCCTTATCTATTAATTTTAATTTTCTTTTAATATTATCTGTTACATTACTTTATTTGTACCTATATATTTATCTATTTATTTACTTTACTAGCTAGGACCGGGAGGGGGGGAAAGGGACAAATATTGACTGTAAATAAATAAATACAAATAATGGTTGTTGGTAATGTATTAGCGACCCCCAAGCAGGGGCAGGGTTCGAGTTATGTGTGAGCCAATGGGAGCTGAGCTCCCATAAGGAGGGGTCTGAGCTCCCACGGATGCAGTGACATCATACCTCCTTGTGGGAGCTCAGCTCCCATTGGCTCACACATAACTCGAGCCCTGCGCCTCCTTGTGGGAGCTCAGCTCGAGCCCTGCATGTGGCGTCTCGTCGCTACGGTTCTCTCTCTCTGTGTTCCTGAGAAAGTGTGTGTGAGCTCCAGCACTACCGATCCATCATCTGTGTGTCTGGATAAACCTCTGAATGGACTGTGTGCTCTTTTTTCTGGAGCGTTTACCTCGGACTATAGGAGCTAGCTTAGCAGTTTGGCCATTGGACTCCGGATGGTAGCCGGATGACCGGGTCACTGATGCCCCGATGAGGTTGCAGAACTCCCTCCAGAAGCGTGAGATTAACTGTGGACCCCGGTCTGAGACAATATCTTTGGGGAAACCATGGATATGGAACACATGAGTCATCATGATCTCTGCCGTCTCTTTGGCAGAAGGCAGCTTGGGTAAGGCAATATAATGAACCACCTTAGAAAAGCGGTCCACCACCGTGAGTACGGTGGTGTTACCTTCTGACATCGGGAGTCCAGTGACGAAATCCACGGAAATCTCAGACCAGGGCCGGCTGGGAACCGGGAGCGGCCGGAGCAGCCCCATCTGTGGCCTGGAGGATGTCTTGTTGCGGGCGCAGACAGGACAGGCCTCCACATACTCCCGGACCTCACGCTCCATGGATCTCCACCAAAAACGTTGCTTGATAAAGAATATGGTCCTTTTGACCCCAGGATGGCAGGTGAGCAGCGATGAGTGAGCCCAATGGACGACCTGTGGACGTACAGCAACAGGCACAAACAGACGGTTTGGCGGGCAACCACTAGGTGCCGGGCTCTCACCGTTAGCTTGCTTCACCACAGACTCTATTTGCCAAGTGACCGCCCCTACCACACGGTTCAGTGGGAGGATGGATTCAGGCTTCTTGGCAACCGGCTCGGGGTCAAATAAACGGGACAGGGCATCCGGCTTGGCGTTCTGGGACCCCGGCCTGTAAGACAGAGACCATCTTGATTGGCGAGAATTTAGTCTTTTAGCCTTCCTAATGTACTCGAGATTCTTGTGGTCGGTCCAAACTATAAAAGGGAGCTGAGCCCCCTCCAACCAATGTCTCCATTCCTCCAGAGCAATCTTTACCGCCAACAACTCACGGTTCCCCACGTCGTAGTTCCGCTCTGCAGAGGAGAGTTGCTTGGAGAGAAAGGCGCAGGGATGAAGTTTGTTGTCTTCCTTGGACCGCTGCGACAGGACAGCCCCCACCCCTTCATTTGAGGCATCAACCTCTACCACGAACTGACGAGTTGGGTCGGGAACAATGAGGATGGGGGCTGAGGTGAACCTCTCCTTGAGACGGCGGAAAGCCTCCTCGGCCTGAGGAGACTACACAAAAGGCACCTGAGGGGACGTGAGAACATGAAGGGGAGAAGCAATGGCGCTGAAACTTCTGATGAAGCGCCTGTAAAAGTTTGCAAAGCCCAGAAAACGTTGCACCCCCTTGCGGTTGTCTGGCGTAGGCCCCTTAGCCACCGCACTGATTTTGGCCGGGTCCATCTGGATCAGACCAGGAGCTATGATAAACCCTAGGAAGGATACAGTCTTAGCATGAAACTCACATTTCTCTGCCTTCACATACAGTTTGTTCTCCAGGAGTTTTTGGAGGAACTGACGTACATGGTGAACATGAGAGTCTTTGTCAGGTGAGTATATTAAAAATATCGTCAAGATATACAAACACAAAACGGTTTAAAAACTCCCTTAAAACATCGTTAATGAGTGCTTGAAAAACTCCTGGAGCATTGGTGAGACCAAATGGCATGACGAGATACTCATAGTGCCCTGTGGGTGTGTTAAAACCGGTCTTCCACTCATCCCCCTCACGAATTATCACCAGATGGTAGGCATTACGCAAGTCTAACTTGGTAAAAATGTTATAGTCTTGAAGTTGTCCAAAAGCAGTAGCCATGAGGGTGAGCGGATACCTGTTCTTAACCGCAATGTAATTTAAAGGAGAATAATCAATGCATGGCCTAAGGGATCCGTCCTTTTTTCCCACAAAGAAAAAACCCGCCCCAGCCGGGGAGGAAGACGGGTGGATCAGACCTGCACGAAGAGAGGTGTCAATGTACTCCTTCATAGCATCCTTCTCAGGACCCGATATGGAGTATAACCTTCCCTTTGGAATTGGAGCCCCAGGTAATAGATTGATGGCACAATCATACGGCCTATGAGGAGGAAGGGAGGTGGCGCTCACTTTACAAAATACCTTGGCCAGGTCATCGTAACAGGGAGGAACAGAAGTTAAATCTGGGGATTGATTCTTGTGGTCCAGGCTAAGTTGACTATTAGTAACCCGATCGGTACTACGTTCCCCAGAAACCCCTCCTACTGCCATGTTTCCCACACACTTAAAACAATCCTGAGAACACTCCGGCCCCCACCACTTAATTTTACCTGACCGCCAATCAACATAGGGGTTATGCTTGGTTAGCCAGGGAAAACCTAGGATGAGAGGATGTTGAGCAGAATTAAACAGGTGAAATGACATTAGTTCACAATGTTCATCAATCATGATAGTGACGGGTTCGGTCTTGTGCGTGACACATAGAAGTTTGCTATCCAGAGCACTGGCTTTCAAAGGAGACAACAAAAGTTCTGTTTTAAGTCTCAGTTCATGAGCAAATCCCCAATCCATCAGGCTTTCGTCAGCCCCAGAGTCAATTAACACTTCTTGAGTGTTACTTTTTCCATGGCAAATTACCTTTATGTTGGTCAACTTGCGGGGAGGAGAGTCTACTGTAGAAAGACGGCTCAAGAAGTGTATATCGGTGAGGCGCGTGACCATTCAGCCGTAGCCCACGCCGCCGCTCGTCCGGTGAGATGGAAAATCATAAAAGCCACCTTGGATCTCTCCGTGGGAAAGGCTTTCGGAAGTGGACTATAATGTAGGCTGCAATTCACCAGAAAGGGACGGCAGTCATGGGATTCCCCGGAAAACTTCTCAGGCGGATTGACACGGTGTGGGAAGCGGGCGCCGGGTCCGCATTCGCTTCGGGTCCGGCTGGAGGTTCAGCCTTGAGGTGAGTGAGCAGGTGGTGAACCTGTCCCGCCAGGTGGTTAATCTGGTTTGTTACAGATGACTCGAACTCACTCCGGCTGTCTGTGACGTGCGATACTCCCTGCTGGATGGCCGTTAACTTATCCTCCTGTTGAGCGAGGCGGCCTCCCTGAGAGCGAAGCGCTGCTTTCAGCTGTTCCGAGTCGGCTGAGTTCATGTTTAGGCCAGTTCGTACTGTTACGACTGAATAAACGGGTTTGAACTCAATTGCACGACACACACAGGTTTTTACAAAAAAGGTTTGATTCAAACCAAAATTCTATGACAGTGGGAAACAAAAACGAAATCACTCTTAACGAGGAAAAACAGTCAAAACAAAGTCGCTCTTGATGAGGAAAAAACACTAGGAGCATGAATATAAGAATACTTAGACAAGACGTGGCTCAAAGCTCTGCTTGGGATTATTTCTGGCATGATACTCTGGTAGACTGTCACAAGAAACGAAACAAACTGGCATAGGACAGAGGGAGACGAGGACAATAAATACACCAGGTAATGGGGAACAGGTGGAAACAATCAGGGGCATGGTCGACAATCACAGGAGTGGGAGACACACAAGGAAGGGAGGTCAGAGTATCTGAAACGAGAGGAAAGATTACTATTCAAAATTAAAGGGGAAAATCACTAGACAAAGACAAAAAAACACTTAACTAAACTAACATCATTTGCGAGAGATGACATCTCTAAAGCCACAAGCAGGTCTTTTAATGGACAAAAAAGAACACAGGCTCACCAGCCAATTTGCACAGTAAACTAATGGACCGATATATCCAGGAACACAACTCCTATCAAATGACAAAACACAGGGTTGCACACATGCAGCCAGAGGAGAAGGAGGAGAGCGACTGCAGCCTTCCTCAGGTCCTATATGGACTAGGGGTTTCACCAACTAATCGACTAGTCGACTACCTTTACCACTAGTCGGTGCTGTAGGCCCTAGTCGACTAGTCGTGAAAAAAATTGAGGTAAACGAGGTGCTGCAAAATGCTTCAAAACACGTCCGACATTCTTATGTATGGCAGTACTTCAACAAAGATGTAACCAACTCCACAGTGAAGTGTCAGTTGTGTACAGCTGTACTGAAGTACAACAAAAATACATCTGCTATGCGCAACCATCTGAAGATGAGACACCCGCTGCCGACAGCTAGCAGTAATGCTAGCACCAGTGAGCAACGGACCGGCTTCAGCAAGAAAAAACGGGTCTACAGCGATGCAGATGATGAGCTACGGGTTTACTGCCAGCGGACACTGCATATCCCCACAATGGATAACCCACTGGAGTGGTGGGCAAAAAACGTGCACCGCGTCCCCCGTTTAGCCAAGCTTTCGAGGAGCTACATGGCTATTCCAGCCACAGGCACCCCGAGTGAGAGGGTTTTTTCCCTGGCAGGCAACACTGTCACCCGAAAGCGGTCAAGCCTCCTTCCCTCACATGTCGATGCGTTGGTGTTCCTCAATGCAAACCAAAAATCTGGAAATGTGGACGTTATCGTGGAGGACAGCGAGTAAAGCGTTGCGCAATGCGCTGTTGCGCACTGGATTTACGTGGCATTTCAGTAAACAGAGTTTTTTGCTGTCGATTTTGGTGAGTCTAGTTACTGTTTCTTATTTACTAAGTCCAGTTACTGTTTGTTATTTACTAAGTCCAGTTACTGTTTGTTATTTACTCAGCCATGTAACACAAATTAAAATGCAGTGTTTAATTTAACTGTATGAGTTCCAATATAAAATACAGTTGTACACCTCTCTTTGTGTGTCTTTATTATGACGTAACGACTAGTCGACTGCTATTTTGAAAAACGTGTCGACTAGTAAATATTGGTAGTTGTGAAACCCCTAATATGGACACACACACACACACACACACACACAACTACCGAAAAGTTCTTGCAAAAACATCGGTAGAACCCAGCCATACCGAGGAACCGCTGGAGTTCAAGTGTGGTGGATGGAGCTGGGTATGAAAGGATGGCTTCCACTTTAGCATCCACGGGCCTCACATGCCCATGACCCACTTGTTTGCCTAGATAGGTGACAGTGGCCTTCCCAAACTCATACTTTGCCAGATTCACTGTTAACGAGGCTCCTGCAAGTCGCTGGAACACACATGTGAGAATAGCCATTTGGTCAGTCCAGTTGTTGGAAAAGACCACCAAATCATCAAGATACACATTACAGTTGGGCACATCCCCCATCACCAAGTGCATTAAACGCTGAAATGTGGCTGGTGCAATGCATTCCTCATGCCAAAAGCCATTACAGTGTATTGCATAAAGTGGTCAGGCGTTACAAAGGCCGAGATGTCTGAGGCCCTCGAAGTGAGATAATCCACTTCCTTTTTCATTTTCTCCCTTTTCTCTATGTGACAATGATACGCATGTTGCTTAACTGGATGAGCATTTCCAACATTAATGTCATGCTTTAACACATTAGTGTTCGATGTCACATCACCACATAGGGTCGGGTAAGCATGAAACAAGCCGACTACGTCGCTTCTTTGACTTTCTGGAAGGTACGCCAGGTTAGACTCTAAGCTCAACATAAACTCAGAGTTCGTTAACCTACCACACTGCTGACCACCAGAGGGCACTATCAAATCATCCTCAACTATCAACACTGCACAGGCTAGGGAAGTGGCCACGTTTAGACTTAAGCATGTTAACATGGCACAACCTTGTTTACGCTCAGGTGTGTTAATGATATAGTTAGTGTCAGACACTTGCCTTACAACCACATACGGACCTGAGAAGTGCACGTTGAGAGCAGAGCCGGGTGTAGGCAGTAACACCAGCACCTGCTCAACAGGCTGAAACTGCCGCTTAACTGCTCTCCTATCATACCTGTTCTTCATGCTTTCCTGCGAAGATGAAAGAGCTTCCCTTACTAGCTTAGTCGCCCGTTGTAAACGCTCACGACACTGGGACACAAACTTGTTTTCACGTCAGTTTTCGGAAGGCACTCAGACATCAGTTTATCTTTTAATTGGCCACGCACATTGTGCCCAAACACTAGTTCAGCTGGGCTGAACCCAAGAGACTACTGCTTTGCGTCACAAATAGCAAATAACACGAAGGGAACACCCTCATCCCAGTCCCTGCCTGTGTCATGGCAGTACTTACCAAGCATCAATTTCAATGTCTGATGCCAACGCTCAAGTGCCTCTTGTGACTCTGGATGGTAGGCACTAGACACTGAATGGGAAACACCCAATGACTGCAAGGTTTGTCGAAAAAACTTGGAAAGGAAGTTAGCTCCCTGATCAGTCTGCACAACCTCCGGCAACCCAAAGGTGGTAAAAAATGTGGTCAATGCTTTAATGATGGCGGGTGATGTGATCTTACGAAAAGGGATGGCCTCAGGGAAACGGGTTGAGACACACATCACAGTTAGCAAAAACGAATTACCTGCCTTGGTCTTGGAGTACAGACACCGTCCTGCAGAGAGCACACAGCCCAACAGCACTTTTTGGTCTAGCGTCATTTTACAAAACGTTTGCATTAAGACACTAAGACTAGCTGGTCCATTGTAAAGGTCAGTCCACCTTAAATGAGCAGTGGGTGATCAGCAGGTGAAAGGCAGGACACGGGAACTTGGTCCTGAGGAGATGTAACGATTATTAAACAAGAAATAGTCGAGTCAAGGGGTCAAAGAAATGAACATTTGTGATTATTAGCGAATCGGTTGCAGATGGGTGAAAACAGGCTTAGGGAGTAACGTATTACATGTAACGGCATTAGGTCATCAGGATACAAAATAGGAAAATGTATTCCCTTACAGTTACAGAAGCAAAAACACTCCAATAACAGGTACATTTATGTAAAACAAGGCTCATTAACAGGATAGCAATGATACAAAACATTTAGAAATAAAGAACAATACATCAAATCATCCTATATCTCTATATGGAAACTTGGAGCCCTCAATCCAAATAAAATGGTTCATCAACAGTCAGTGGTTAACGTATACATCAGAATGACAAAAACATTAAACATATTGTCCACTTGTCTCTCCTGTGTGGACTCTCATGTGTTTCTTTAAATTTCCACTGTGTGAAAAAGCTTTCTTACAGACTGCGCAGATGTGTGCTTTCTCTCCTGTGTGGACTCTCATGTGTGCCTTTAAAGTTCCACTCTGTGAAAAAGCTTTCTCACAAACTGAGCAGCGAAAGGCTTTCTCTCCTGTGTGGACTCTCATGTGTACCTTGAAATGTTCCTTCTGTGAAAAAGCTTTCTTACAAACTGAGCAGCTGTGTGCTTTCTCTGCTGTGTGGACTCTCATGTGTGTCTTTAAACTTCCACTCTGTGAAAAAGCTTTCTCACAAACTGAGCATTTGAATGCTTTCTCTCCTGTGTGGACTCTCATGTGTTTCTTTAAATTTCCACTCCGTGAAAAAGCTTTCTTACAGACTGAGCAGATGTGTGTTTCCTCTCCTGTGTGGACTCTCATGTGTTTTTTTAAATGTCCACTGTGTGAAAAAGCTTTCTTACAGACTGAGCAATTGAATGGTTTCTCTGCTGTGTGGAATATCATGTGTGTCTTTAAACTTCCAGTCTGTGAAAAAGCTTTCTCACAGACTGAGCATTTGAATGCTTTCTCTCCTGTGTGGACTCTCATGTGTTTATTAAAATTTCCACTGTGTGAAAAAGCTTTCTTACAGACTGAGCAGATGTGTGTTTTCTCTCCTGTGTGGACTCTCATGTGTGCCTTTAAAGTTCCACCCTGTGAAAAAGCTTTCTCACAAACTGAGCAGCGAAAGGCTTTCTCTCCTGTGTGGACTCTCATGTGTACCTTGAAATGTTCCTTCTGTGAAAAAGCTTTCTTACAGACTGAGCAGATGTGTGCTTTCTCTCCTGTGTGGACTCTCATGTGTGTCTTTAAACTTCCACTCTGTGAAAAAGCTTTCTCACAAACTGAGCAGCGAAAGGGTTTCTCTCCTGTGTGGATTCCCATGTGTTGATCTAGTTTTTGTCTATATCTAAAAGCTTTCTTACAAACTGAGCAGCTGAATGGTTTCTTCCCAGCATCAGGTTCAGAAGAGTCATCAGTGTCTTCAGAAGAGTCTCCAGTGTGGTCCTCAGTCTTTGGTTGTAAACTGCTCTCTGGATCTGAGTTCCTGGCTGGTTCTGGTCCTCGACAGTCTTCTCCATCAGCTTCTGTTTCCATGTGTTCAGTTTGTCTTTGATGAGGCTGTGAGGACTGAGGTTTCTCTTTATCATCTTCACTCTTCACAGGGTCAGGAGTGAAAGTGGACTTGGTGGTATCAGCCTCCTCCAGCTCCTGAAGCTGCTCTCCCTCCTGACTGATCTTGAGTTCCTCCTGTTCCTGCTTAATGTGTGGGGGGGGCTCTGGGTTCTCCTGTTCCAGACTGGTACTCCACTCCTGCTGGTCAGGGAGAGGCTCTTCTTTAAACACCACCAGCTGCTGGACATCTGCAGGAAACAGGAAACACATTGTTATATCAGTCTTGGACCTAGTCAATATAATTAGTTATGTTATTGAATTACAGTTTCCACAGAAGAGAGGCCCATCGTCTCTTCCGCAATAATTAGGGGTGAGCGGAAGTGAAAAGAGGCCCTCCTCAGGATAATACAGTTAAGTCTTGTTAGTTAGGTGGTTCATATCCTGACAGTATGAATTACACCTAAAGAGGTCATGAGATAATGACCTTTCGACATCTGGAACATATGTGGGTGTGTTGGCTAATGTAAGGAATATGTCTGTCTTATGGACATAGTTAACATGGGACTTGTCCTTAAAATGTACTGAAGTCCGCACAATGTAAATGTGATGTCAACTACCAATGCAAATTCCCTGCCAAGGGCAAGACAAATGTTACCAACTATGCCTACACACATGCAACCCTTGGGGGTTCTATTTTGTTGTTATTCAGTGTTACCAGGGGCACGAACTTCTGACCGGTGTTCCCTCTTGGTTTAGTCCGTGGGGGAGTGCTTAAGTGTGGGTACACATGTTCACCTGGTGCACAAGGTTATGGAGGTGGGGGTCTTGCTGGTGCTCAAGTGCCCATATACATCACCCCATGTTGCCATGACTGTTACCCTGCTAAAGAGACACTATTTCGGGGTAAAATGTATCCATGTTGACCCCTGGTTCTTGTTCCTTGTACACTGGATGCATGCTGGTATCCCTGGAAGAATGCAAGGTGTAGTTCCAATGCAAATTGGCTTAAGTCCTGTCAGGGTCTGGACATGTTGCCATGACTGTTACCCTGCTAAAGAGACACTATTTCGGGGTAAAATGTATCCATGTTGACCCCTGGTTCTTGTTCCTTGTACACTGGATGCATGCTGGTATCCCTGGAAGAATGCAAGGTGTAGTTCCAATGCAAATTGGCTTAAGTCCTGTCAGGGTCTGGACATGTTGCCATGACTGTTACCCTGCTAAAGAGACACTATTTCGGGGTAAAATGTATCCATGTTGACCCCTGGTTCTTGTTCCTTGTACACTGGATGCATGCTGGTATCCCTGGAAGAATGCAAGGTGTAGTTCCAATGCAAATTGGCTTAAGTCCTGTCAGGGTCTGGACATGTTGCCATGACTGTTACCCTGCTAAAGAGACACTATTTCGGGGTAAAATGTATCCATGTTGACCCCTGGTTCTTGTTCCTTGTACACTGGATGCATGCTGGTATCCCTGGAAGAATGCAAGGTGTAGTTCCAATGCAAATTGGCTTAAGTCCTGTCAGGGTCTGGACATGTTGCCATGACTGTTACCCTGCTAAAGAGACACTATTTCGGGGTAAAATGTATCCATGTTGACCCCTGGTTCTTGTTCCTTGTACACTGGATGCATGCTGGTATCCCTGGAAGAATGCAAGGTGTAGTTCCAATGAAAATTGGTTTAAGTCCCGTCAGGGTCTGGACATGTTGCCATGACTGTTACCCTGCTAAAGAGACACTATTTCGGGGTAAAATGTATCCATGTTGACCCCTGGTTCTTGTTCCTTGTACACTGGATGCATGCTGGTATCCCTGGAAGAATGCAAGGTGTAGTTCCAATGCAAATTGGCTTAAGTCCTGTCAGGGTCTGGACATGTTGCCATGACTGTTACCCTGCTAAAGAGACACTATTTCGGGGTAAAATGTATCCATGTTGACCCCTGGTTCTTGTTCCTTGTACACTGGATGCATGCTGGTATCCCTGGAAGAATGCAAGGTGTAGTTCCAATGCAAATTGGCTTAAGTCCTGTCAGGGTCTGGACATGTTGCCATGACTGTTACCCTGCTAAAGAGACACTATTTCGGGGTAAAATGTATCCATGTTGACCCCTGGTTCTTGTTCCTTGTACACTGGATGCATGCTGGTATCCCTGGAAGAATGCAAGGTGTAGTTCCAATGCAAATGGGCTTAAGTCCTGTCAGGGTCTGGACATGTTGCCATGACTGTTACCCTGCTAAAGAGACACTATTTCGGGGTAAAATGTATCCATGTTGACCCCTGGTTCTTGTTCCTTGTACACTGGATGCATGCTGGTATCCCTGGAAGAATGCAAGGTGTAGTTCCAATGCAAATTGGCTTAAGTCCTGTCAGGGTCTGGACATGTTGCCATGACTGTTACCCTGCTAAAGAGACACTATTTCGGGGTAAAATGTATCCATGTTGACCCCTGGTTCTTGTTCCTTGTACACTGGATGCATGCTGGTATCCCTGGAAGAATGCAAGGTGTAGTTCCAATGCAAATTGGCTTAAGTCCTGTCAGGGTCTGGACATGTTGCCATGACTGTTACCCTGCTAAAGAGACACTATTTCGGGGTAAAATGTATCCATGTTGACCCCTGGTTCTTCTCTCCTGGTGTCCATTTCATGTACATTTCCTGGTGTCCATTTTATGTGCATTTCCTGGTGTCCATTTCATGTACATTTCCTGGTGTCCATTTCATGTACATTTCCTGGTGTCCATTTCATGTACATTTCCTCGTGTCCATTTCATGTACATTTCCTCGTGTCCATTTCATGTACATTTGATGGGGGAGTCACATGTGGATGAAATTGACCCAATTCCCGGAGGTTCCGGGCCGAATTTGGGAGCTCATATGCGGCCTGCCGTGCACGCCCACCCGTGGAAAGCAAAAAAAAGTAAATAAAACGGTCAATTATATCTTAAATTCATCAAAAACTACGTTTTTAAAAATTCTCGAAAAACGGCTAAGTGCCAACGGGTGAGGGGACCAACCCTTCGGCGCTTCGGGCGGAAGCCCCGGAGACATTTCCACTGACCCGTTGCACTTTTCAACGGAGAGGGGAATTGAGACCTCCCCTCCTCCGTTAACAATTTTCATTCATCTTTTCCAAGCTACCTTCTGCACGAAATCGGAAACCCGGTTTTTGAGAGCACTTAGAAAAAAACGGCCTATTTCTCATGATGGGGAAATCATG
Organism: Gymnodraco acuticeps; assembly: GCF_902827175.1. NCBI lineage: Eukaryota > Metazoa > Chordata > Actinopteri > Perciformes > Bathydraconidae > Gymnodraco > Gymnodraco acuticeps. The sequence goes on from NW_022990973.1 coordinate 272,831, forward strand.
GAGGAATGCGTCCGATGAGTGAGCACTTTGGATCGGACACAATTGTTGCCCGGAGGACCCCCAATCACGGTTCTTACAAAACTTTAAGTTTTTGAACTGGCCTCTGGAGGAATGCAAGAGGAGTTTCGACGGAATAACGAGACACTATTTTCGGACACATTGTTGCCTGGAGGACCCCCAATCACGGTTCTTACAAAACTTTAAGTTTTTGAACTGGCCTCTGGAGGAATGCAAGGGGAGTTGCCAGGGGACTCTACCTGCATTATGAGATACTATTTCCGGACACCTTTTCACCAATTTCACCCCTAGTCTCTGGTTCTTCCAAAAGTTAACTTTAACTTTTTCTGACTTTGGAGGAATGCAAGGGGAGTTGCCAGGGGACTCTACCTGCATTATGAGGCACTATTTCCGGACACCTTTTCACCAATTTCACCCCTAGTCTCTGGTTCTTCCAAAAGTTAACTTGAACTTTTTCTGACTCTGGAGGAATGCAAGGGGAGTTGCCAGGGGACTCTACCTGCATTATGAGGCACTATTTCCGGACACCTTTTCACCAATTTCACCCCTTTCTCTGGTTCTTCCAAAAGTTAACTTTAACTTTTTCTGACTCTGGAGGAATGCAAGGGGAGTTGCCAGGGGACTCTACCTGCATTACGAGGCACTATTCCCGGATACATTTTATCTATTTTAACCTCTTTCTCTGGTTCTCTGGTTGCATCCGTCTCTGGATCATGGAATAATGCATCCGCTGCATGAGGACTTTGGATCGGATACAATTGTTGCCTGGATGACCCCCAATCATGGTTCTTACCAAACTTAACGTTTTGAACTGGTCTCCGGAAGAAAGTAAGGGGAGTTGCCAGGGGACTCGACCCGCCTTAGGAGGCACTATTTCACCCAGTTTTGGCTCCCGCCTTGCCTGGATGATAGGACCGATAGATGACAGGGATCTCTGCCCGCCTAACGAGTGCCTAAATGGGACACCTTTCGCACGATGATGCAAATTGGTTATTTATTGAAAATAAACCGGAGAGATTTGACATGGGGTCTTTCTAGTTCGCTGAGTGCAACTTTCTTATTTTCACCTATCCTTCTTTGTCCCCCCCGGTTCTATACATTATACTGGTGACACTTCCCGGTACCGAAATGCTCAGGCATACAAAAATGATGGCGATCGGTTGTCCTATCTGTAATAGTCCCTACCGTGCCCTGAGCAAGCACCTGCTGAGGAACCATAGTGTGCGTAATTTAGTGGAAAGAAGAATTCTGCTGTTGTTGGCGAAAGGACGGATAAACATTAGGCTCCATCCCTGCATTATTGCAGGATGCGAGTACAACGGGACAAGGCTGGACCGCCACTTGTACAGAAACCATGTTGAGCTGTCCCGGCAGGAATTACATGTGGTTTTAACTAAACTAAAAATGAAAGTGGCCACAAAGAAGCTTCATGAACTCAGTTTGACAAACCCCAGAGTAGCAACGATTACCTCTTGGGATGTTGACACTGTGGGTGATGATGTCCTGTCACAACCTCCACCCTTGTCCCCAGTGATTACATGTGACAACCCGGACTGTAAGGAATGGAGGATGGATGCAAACAGAATGAAGGCTCAGAGGGACATATATGCTGCTGAGGTGAAATCCCTGCGCTGCATGCTGCAGCAGAGGATTCAACGTAACCGAAAGAGGATGAACCAGAGGGCCGAGGACCAAGAGCGGGTGTTTCTAAGGAAACGATCCCGAACAGAGTCAACACCAAAGAGGCTGTCCAAGTCCAAAGGTCCCTCCTGCAGGAAGTCCCCCATTGCCTCTCACACACCTGTATCCAGCTCCTCAGAACCTGCATCCATAGATACCGAGGCCTCGTCATCCTCCCCTCCCATACATTCCCCCTGGTTCAGCGGCAGGGGCCGGGGGAATCGAATGCGGGACATTACATTCCCACGCATCATGGAGAAGTATCTGCAAGGCTACCGGGACCATTATGAGGGCATCGATCCAACAGTGAGGCTCCAAGAAAACGCAGTCTCCAAAATAAGCAGAGTCAAATCATTCCTAAGCTTCATGGCACACGGTTTCAATCGCCTGTCTGACTGGCTCTTTTTGAGGGATCTGAAGAGGATACGTGGGTGGTCCCGGAGCCTGATAAAGTCAAGCCTACAGGTCACGACATCTGACTTCTATATCAAAAATATATCACACTTTCTCAAGTACATGAATGAAACACCATGCAAGGGGAGCAGGCTCAACCAGAATGACATGATTTTAATCACACGGGAAGTTGCTGCCATCCTGAAGTCCATGAGAAAGAAGGTGTTTATCCACCAGATGCAGGTGAAGCGGGACAAGATGGAAGGTCTGCCAAGCCATAAAGACATCATGGCATGTTTGACTGCGGCCAAAACTCGCATCCCTCAGCTCCTGGACGTGATGACCAGCAACCCGACTCACGCAACCCGGAGCCTGCTCTATGGGTACATGACCCTCAATTGGAGCTGCATTTATGGGCACCGTCCGGGGGTCTACTCCAACATGACCAACACGGAGGTCCTAAAGGCGGAGATAACTGGCACTGCCTTTGGCCACCTCATCCACGTGAGTGAGCTATTAAAACATGTGTTTATTCTGGCAGTGATACACATGTTGTGGATGATTGATACTTGTATTGACGCTCTCTAACTCTGTCATAACAGGTAAGCAACCACAAGACGGCCAACGCGTTCGGGGAAGCGCAGATGTATCTCACCATAGAAGAATTTGGGTGGATGAAAAGGTGGCTGGAAATCAAGGGGACGCTGACCGGCACCAACAACCGCTACTTCCTCTGCATAGCGGGGAAGAACCCATCGAGGAACCTTGCCACCTTCCTGAGGTTAGCATGGGCTGATGTTGGACTAAAAGGTCCCATTAACTTCACCGACCTCCGCACAGTCCACGCCGATAATGCGAAGAGGTTTCAGGACATAAGCAACCGCCAAAGAGTGAGTGATTTCATGTGTCACAACACTGCAACTGCAGACACATTTTATGCCAAGAATCCTTCTTTGAAGGAGGCTGCGGACATACGAATGCTCTTCACAGAGTCACTGCAAGCAGCGGCCGCAGCAGCATCAGGGGTGAGTGAAGACAATTTGGGGGACATTGACATCCACAGTGACCGTGACAGCTCTGGAGAGGAGCATAGCCCTACTCCCTACCAAGACTCCACCGATACCGAGACGTCAGATGAATTATACAAAGACTTCAACGCTTGGAGAGCGGCGAAGAGGGAACAGTCAATGGCCGAACACAGTCCCTCAGACACGGGTGAAGAGAGGGTGCCAGCCTCTGCACCAACTTCACCCGATACGGACAATGTTGCCAGTGATCAACTTGTAAATATGCAATGTTTTGTTGTACTCAGTCCGCTTGTGCTGGATGAGTTAATAATGTTATAATGTTATAAAGTGTCAATGTATATATTTCTGTAAATAAAGTTTGTTAAAATTACTTAATTTGTCCTCTTTTTTATAACCCAATATGGGTGTTTCCCCATTAAGATCCCCAGGGGCACGAGGTTCTGGTGGTGTGCATGAAGGGGTTTAGTCCACGTGAGGAGTGCTCAAATGTGGGAGGATGTGTAAGGCAGCGGAGGGTAAAATAAGTTAAAGTGTGAACCTCCAGCAGGGCAGGTGGTGCTGCTGTGAATAAGGCCGACTATGGAGTCCGATGGGCGGACTGTAAAGCACCGCAAAATACACCCCTGATAGGTTACCAGGGCCATGAGAATATCCTCCATAGGAGGGTGGGTGCTGCTGTGAATAAGGCCGACTATGGAGTCCGATGGGCGGACTGTAAAGCACCGCAAAATAGACCCCCTTATAGATTACCAGGGCCATGAGAACATCCTCCATAGGAGGGTGGGTGCTGCTGCTGTGAATAAGTCCGACTATGGTGTCCGATGGGCGGACTGTAAAGCACCGCAAAATAGACCCCCTTATAGATTACCAGGGCCATGAGAACATCCTCCATAGGAGGGTGGGTGCTGCTGCTGTGAATAAGTCTGACTATGGTGTCCGATGGGCGGACTGTAAAGCACCGCAAAATAGACCCCCTTATAGGTTACCAGGGGCACGAGTTTCTTGAGGGTGTAATCATCTGGGTTTAGTCCGTGGGGGAGTGCTTAAGTTCGGGGGCCCGGGGTCCCAAGGTGCGCGAGGTTATGGAAGTACGCATGTCAGGTAGATATGCTGGAGGTCTGTAGTCTGTGTTTTGGGTCTCTGTGAGCGGCCAAAGTGAGGTGGTTTTCCCGGTGTATGTCATGGAAGTCTGAGATAGCCTGTTTGCCCATGTCAAATCTTATGAGGCACTATTTTGGGATACATTTTATCCATTTTAACCCCTTTCTCTGGTTCTTCCAAAAGTTCACTTAACTTATTTAGCCTCTGGAGGAATGCAAGGGGAGTTGCCAGGGGAGTCTACCTGCATTATGATGCACTATTTTGGGATACATTTTATCCATTTTAACCCCTTTCTCTGGTTCTTCCAAAGTTCACTTATACTTATTTAGCCTGTGGAGGAATGCAAGGGTAGTTATCAGGGGAGTCTACCTGCATTATGATGCACTATTTTGGGATACATTTTATCCATTTTAACCCCTTTCTCTGGTTCTTCCAAAAGTTCACTTATACTTATTTAGCCTGTGGAGGAATGCAAGGGTAGTTATCAGGGGAGTCTACCTGCATTATGAGGCACTATTCCCGGGTACATTTTATCCATTCTGTACATTTGGCTTACCGCGACTGGTAGTTAATGTCGCTACGGGGGATGCGAATATCCCTAAGGTATGTAAGGGAAATTGTGTGTGCGTTCATTACACACTCAAAAAAACGATTCAAGCCCTTCTTAGACTTGACACATTAATAATTGTTTCACTTTACTTAAATATTTTTATTTAAGAAATAAACCTAAGTATAGTTCATTAGTGTAACACAAATTACATTAATCAATTCACTTATTAAATGTATTTAAGACAGAGCAACTCAAAATGAATTGTTTTCATTTGGGACCGCCCCTTTGCACATCACCTTTGCGCATGCACAAGATCCGTTCTGTCATTTGCCGCCTTTTGTCTAACACTGACGGTGTGAAACTGACGGTGGAAAGTCTATTATTTGGTAAGTATTTGTTTTTTCTAGTAGTTTAGAATGTTCCCTGTTTCCAAGTAGGCCTAATGCCTTTTCATTATATCGACAAGAATATTTGAAACCACCGTGTTATATTTTGCTCCGTTTTTAGTTGGGTCTAAACAGCAAGCTAGCTAGCTTGCTAGATATGGTTAGCATTGAATACTGGATAGTAGAGATCATTAGATTATATTAAATTAGATGTCACGTTATTGTCATTGAACACAGTACACCGAAATTCAGTTTAAATTCAACCAAAAAATGCAAAGAGTAATTCAAGTGCACGAGGTAAAGCTAGCTAGCTGGATAACTGGTTTGTTAGCTAGCTTGCTAGATACGGTTAGCATTGAATACTGGATAATGGAGATCATTAGATTATATTACATTCGATTTAACGTTATTGTCATTGAACACAGTACACCGAAATTCAGTTTAAATTCAACCAAAAAATGCAAAGAGTAATTCAAGTGCACGAGGTAAAGCTAGCTAGCTGGATAACTGGTTTGTTAGCTAGCTTGCTAGATACGGTTAGCATTGAATACTGGATAATGGAGATCATTAGATTATATTACATTCGATTTAACGTTATTGTCATTGAACACAGTACACCGAAATTCAGTTTAAATTCAACCAAAAAATGCAAAGAGTAAGCGCCGCCATTTTCTATCATAAAGCTCAGCAGGTCTGTCCATCTCTCTCCTGGCCTTAGTGCAGGCAGAGGAGGACAGGCGGAGCCACTCGTTTCTGTAGGAGTTCAGTTGAGTTTAGTTTTTTACTGCCAAATATTTAATATAAATAATGAGATAATATATATATGTGAATCTTGTATGGGTTACCTCACTCACAAGCAGGCACCCAGAGTTGTGCAGAAACGTAGGCCTGCTTTATAAAACATGTCTACTAGACTCTTAATTTTAAAGTGTGATCTGTTATCATTTTTTTTTTGGGTTGTGCAATCTTAGGCAATTATGTGTTGTCTGTGAAAATTCAAATATATAAGCATTTTAATCACACCTCTAATATATTTATGTTGTCTTTTGCAGTTTGATCAGCATTAACAAGCATCTTGGGGCAACCTCTTATTTATGGTAAGTACACGGCTACTTTCACATTACTTGCATAAGCTGATCTGTGACATTGTCAGTTGTTCAGTGTCAATTGCTAATTCTCTTTTTTCTCTTTTTCAGGTTATGCATGTGGCAGTGCAAACACTGCAGTTTGGAACTAGCTAGCAGGTATTTGTTGTTAAAACATTTCCGGCAGACACATGCACATTTAAGGGGCAGTTGTCGCTATCCATGTCCATATACTGATTGCCCATGTTCGTTTGACACATGGAGTAAACTTTTAAATCACACATACAAAACTCATGCTAAACAGCTAACACCAAAGCCAGTAGAATTAACAAGTAACAATTGGTTGTATTGTGCTTGTTAATAATATTTTTAAGGTGAATGCGGAGTTTTTGAGGATCACAACATCACCACTTCAATCAAAGTTCATGTGGCAGCTGGACCACTTCTCAGACAAGCTCTTGAAGATCTTCAAGACCAAAGGAGGAGTGAAGGGGCACAAAATCAAGGAAGCCCTTGCAATATCAGATTCGGTTAGTATAAATGCAGAGAACCTCGTTTTTCACTGTATTGTTTTTGTCCATGATCATATGAACACATTTAAGAAATTGTCTGCTTTATAGTGTTTTTAAGGCAATAGCTTATTGTGGAAATGTAGGTGTAAGGAGTCCTGCTTAGGGACACACACGACAGATACAGCCCTCTACGTTGTAAACTACCTGCTCTGTTGCACATGCATTGTGCTTAATTGTCTTTGATTTATCGCCCCTGCTTTAGTTTGAAAACATCCACATCAAGAGGGGGTGCATCCTGCGAAGCATCGCGATCTACCTCAACGAGGATCCAGACTCTTTTTTTAAGGAGTATCAGGTATGTTTATCACAATATGTTTTCAATGTAGTGGTTAACAGTGTTACCCACAATTATAACCACCATTACTTACATTTATAATAAGAAAATTATATGGCACACAACCCTATCCCTGCTTACATCTAAATATCTTATCACATATCATAAATACATGCAGAAATAAATAAATCTATACATTAATATAGGAATGAATATATGTAAGAATGAATAAATACAGAAATAAAAAAATAATAATAAATAGATACAGAAGTAATTTCATCGGGCAAGTGTTAAAATAAATATAGAAAAAAGTGAATTAATACATTTATACAGATATAAATACATCTATAAATTAACATAGGAATACAATTGATAAATACAAATGTGAATTAAAACATGAATATATCTGGAAATAAATACAAATAATAAATGAATGCTGAAATAAATATTTACATTTATATATAAATACATCTATAAATGAATAAATAAATATGGACATGAATACATATGTAAGAACTTATAAATAATTGAATAAATACATAAATAAAATAATAAATAAATGCTGAAATATAATTAATCAATAGATTCATGTTTAAAAAGGTATGTGAATGCAGCAATTACTAAATTGTTAAAGGAATAATTACATAATCACATAAATCAAGGAAATAAATTATTAAAGAATAAATAATCAAATACATATCGAAATAAGTAGGTAAATGCATAATTAACTACAGGAATAACAACAAATTACATTATTAAGTAGGGACGTAAACAAATAATACCTGAATTAATAAATAAGATAACGTTGATAATCAAACAGAACATACAGGAATATATCTTTATAACTTATTTATGCAAACATTTTCTTTCAAGCTTAATTTAGTTCTGTGTTGGAGGTCCTAACCTTCTCTGGTATCACTCGGACATTTTTGTCCAAATTGGTAATTTTTCACATCAGATTTGGCTATAATGATTTTGTGTTTTTTCTAGATACTTTTTGGAATTTCAATTTTTCTAATCGGTCTCGAATACACTGTACAAATTACCCTAATTGTCCATTTAAAAAATGTTCCCACACTTCCCAAAAAGTGTGGGGGAAAAATATTTAAATATAATATTTGTATCATATCATTTTATCATTCAAGTTTTTGAAAGTGGACATTTTTATCCTGAGTGGCCAAATTGGGTAGTACATTTGAGTGATACCAGAGGGTTAGTCTAAAACTGTTTTGATCAATTAGGAGAGCCACATAAGTAAATCTGCTTCTATAAAATGTAGTAATTCAGGTTTTAGTTAACACATATGTTGTATGTTTGTGTCTTTGTTCAGGCCTCTGCCTCTGAAGATGCCAAGAGGGACATGGCAAACACAGTCATGGGCATATACACACTTCAAAGAGATGTGGATGGGCAGCCAGAGGACGTGGGAATTGTCATCGAAGGCAATATAGTCATGGACAACTTGGGCAGCGTGATTGTGGGGTTTGTCATGCTATTGGGACTTATTTATGCCCTGGATTTGAGCTTTCCGGACAACCTCAAACACACCTTCGAGTTCATGCAGAAGGTAGTGATGAATCTGGATGGGCACAAGCTGAATGGTAAAATCGAAAGTCTGAAGATCAAGTTGTTCGATTGAAATGTGAAAAAGAAGTGACTCATGAGTTCATTGTTGTCATTTTATTCACGAGTTTCCTAATCAGAGCAGATTGAGCCGTTATATCAATCATTTGTTCTGTGCTTTTCTGTATTTGTTTCAACACACTGTAACACTATTTCCATATGTTGGTGTTTGCAGTGCACTCTTTATGTTATGTGTTATTGTCCTGTTAGAAGAGCAGTGCATACCCCTGTTATATTGTATTCATTGTATTTGGCAAAGGGAGATTTGTAAGTTAATTATAGGAGTTCCATTTCTCTGCCATTTTAAAAATGGTATTATCTTTCAGAAATGTTTTTCATCTTTCAGTGTGAATTCATTCATTTTAAAAAGACTGTATTGAATGGAGGATTGTTTTGAATAATGTGAATTTAAAAATAAAAAAAACTAAACCATGTTTTCTATCATGTGTAACACATTTTTATTAAATTATATTTAACCTCATTATTTCATTTTCAATTAATTAAATAGGATTTAGGTGGACTAGCATTATTTAAATTCATAAAGGTAATGTTATCATTTTACTTAAACTCTATTTGAAAAATTTGAGTTGGACTAACTCATTTACATTATACTGCATGGATGCCATTAGTTTGAGTTTGTGCCACATATATTTATTGGATGGAAAACCTGCCAACAATAAAATTGAGTTAATCCAATGAGTTATTTCTTTGAGTGCAGCTGCTATATATGATGTGAAAGACTTGTACTCGTTGGAGCATTACCACTATTGACTGATTGTGTGCAAGGTAATGTTTCCTCATTATTATTGATTGTTGTACAATGAAATAATAATTAATCAACTATATCTGTGTTTGTTTTTTATTGATTCCTCTCTGTTTTTATTCTTTCCTTCTGTGAGTGCTGAATTGCCACAACAACACAGTCAGAAAAAATGGTCTAATTATGTTGGCTCAATTCACCTCATGTAGCCCAGCCCCTTTCCACTTACAGTTAAATATGAAAAAGGGTTTTTTCTTCTGGTTTAGCACTAGCCGCAATGTAAACAATGAATTGAATTTTGGATTGTTCACAGCTACACTACATAGGGCTATTCAATTAGTTTGGAATGGGGGTCGGTTGTTGAAAATGATCCAAAGCAAGGGTCCGGGAAAAAGATGGCTTGAAAGATGAGCAATCATATTAAGAGCTTCAGATACAGTACAACAGCATAGTGGAGTGCATATATTGTGTTTAATTCAATCAAACAACATAGCCCCAAGGCCTTTATAGATCTAAATGGCAAGTTCAGAACTCAGTAGACCTACATGTGAAGCTAATTTAACCATCAACATCATTTAATTTAGGTGAAATTATCTTATCATTCACACAGAGATAGAATAAATGACAGGAGTTGTCACTACAATAGCTATTAGGTGGGTTCGATACCCGAGCCTGCTCAAGTTTTCAGGCAATGTCTTCCCCTCTATCTCTCAAGGTAACACCCTCTCTGGAATAAAGGCACTCTGTAGATTACTTTTTAACATTATACTCAAAGCGCCAGCAAATATCCCCCCCGGGGCCAGATTTGGCCCCTGGGCCGCCAATTGAATAGCCCTGCACTACGCCTACATTATAGAATGAAAATACTGTGATACAAATTAAAATCCTGCATTCAAACTAGGGCTGCTCGATTATGGCAAAAATCATAATCACGATTATTTCTGGTAAATATTGATAGTTAGTAAAAGTTGACTGTACGCTAGAGACCGGAGGATAAAGACACGGCAACTAAAGCTTCCTTTGTGACGTGTTTATATGGATTTATTAAACAGACTGCAAGTCACAACAAAACCTGGCTGAGGGCTTTTAGGGGGTGGGGGGGCAGGATGTATAATGCAAGACACATTGAGAGCATCATTGCGAAAGGGAATGCAGCAAAATATTTTTTTCCAATTACGTTGTTGCAAGCCAAAATCGTAAAGTAAAAGTATGCCCTAATTCAAACCTTATTGAGGTAAACGTGTGCATTATCAGAACATTTTACGGCACCCTCTTATGTCATAGTAATGATGGTGCAGTCAAATGTTCCCTGTCAGTGTTTCATTTATGATGTTTCTTGATTATTTTGAATGTTGCATTTTACTGCTGTACATGTTTAAAGTTGCTCTTGTATAAATGATTATAGATGAGGGAACCTGCTAAATATTAAAATATGTGTGTTTTTTATATACAGTACCAGTCAAAAGTTTGGGCACCTTCTCATTCAATTGTTTTTGTTTATTTTAATTAGTTTCTACTTTGTAGATTAATACTGAAGACATCAAAACTATGAAAGAACACATATGGAATTATCTAGTAACAAAAAAGTGTGATTTTTATTCTAGATTCTTCAAAGCAGCCCCCTTTTGCCTTGATGACAGCTTTGCACACTCTGGGCTTCTCTTAGTCAGCTTCATGAGGATGTTAGTGCAATTAATGGCTCACCAACTTTAAATGTTAACACAGAGAGAGAGATCAATAAAACATAAACACAGATATGCTCGAGATTAATCAATATTTAGTTGCACAACAAAAAATAATAATATTGGAGTATATCACCTTGCTTCAACAGCAACCAATCGCGGAAATGCCCAAACGAGTAGCAGTTTTACACAGGCATATATAGCTACGGTAATGAACACACACACACATTTCCCCTATGAATGCCATACTTGTATATGTATCATAGGTCGAAAGGTCACTATCTCATGACGTCTTTAACTAAGAAAGACTTAACTGTATTATAACCTGAGGCTCTACCGACTGAGCTATGGAGCCTCTTTGTACTTTTGCTCACCCCTAATAATTACGGGGGAGACGATGGGGCCTCTTCTCTGGAAACTCAATAACACATGTGTCTTAACTAACCATGTGACTAGGCATAAGACTGATATAACAAGACGATGGGGCCTCTCTGACCTGTGTGACCTTAATGAATAAGCGAGAAATACGCTGTAATAAGGAATCTCCCATAACAAGGTCATCACCTGGAATGATTTTCCATTACATTTGGAAATTTTAAATGGAAAGGGGTAAATTATCTACGGGCGGTGGTGGCGAAGTCCATAGGGACTTGGCTTGGCAACTGGAAGGTCACCAGTTCAAGTCCCGGAAAGACCAAGTGCTACCGAGGTGTCCCTGAGCAAGGCACCATTCCCTACACGGCTCCCCGGGCGCCGTACATAATGGCAGCCCACTGCTCCTAACACTAGGATGGATCAAATGCAGAGAAACTGTTTCGTTACATAGTACCTGTACTACGTAATGACAATAAGTTGAATCTTCTTCTTCATCAACACGTGTGCCTTGTCAAGTCAATTTGTGGAATTACTTGCTTTCTTAATGTGTTTGAGGTAGGGTTAGTGCACAGTGGAGAGCCCTATTTGACTACTGTTGTAATCCATATTATGGCAAGACCCACTCAACTCAGTGAAGAGAAACGACCATCCATCATCACTTTAACAAATGAAAGCCAGTCGATCCGGAAAATAGAACTTTGAATGTATCCTCAAGAGCACTCACAAAAACCACATAACGCTATAATAATTCCATATGTGTTGTTTTATAGTTGTGATGCCTTCAGTATTAATCTGCAATGTAGAACCAATTTAAATAAATAAAAAACGTGGTCCTGTGTCTTTGATCCTCTATCCTGAGATCTGGACTTCGAGTCGTGGCTGAACCTGTCTCAGCGGTCCTGCCTGACTCATCATACTACTTCCCTGATTGCTCCCACAGGATTGTTGACATCCTCGTGGATTCATCTTCTTATTATAGACCCAAACACAGGGGATGAGCACCACATTGACACTGAAGGCCCCCCAGTCTACGCTAGGGCCCAGTGACTCAACCCTGACATGCTGGCAGTCGCCAAGTCGGAGTTCGTCATCATGGAGTGTCTGGGCATCATCCGCCGCTCAGACAGCCGGTTGGGCTTCACCGCTCCACATGGTCCCTAAATCAGCCAGTGGCTGGCGACCGTGTGGTGACTACCGCCGCCTTCGAGTTCCAGCGTATGCCGTTTGGACTTAACTTGTTTAGCCCTGAGCCTGTTTTTCAGGTATCAGGCTCGAAAATAACATTCCCAGAACAAATGACCATATCTTCCCTTATAAAAGGGTTAAATTAATAATCTTTTTTCTCAAAGTAATGATAAACCTGTGAGTTGGATGTAGAAAGAATCAATATAGATCTTTTTTATTTTAAAGAAAATTCAGATTGAACATAGTAAAAAAACTGTAAATAATTGTGTACTTATAGTGAAAACTACCCTTGGGTGATTGTAAGGTAGACTAAAAGCTTTAGGAATCCAAAGTACAACATATAATAAGTACCCTGTATCAAGATTGATGCAAAACAAGTGACATTTGACCTTTTTAAGAGAGGTTTAGCAAAACCTCTGAGGTGATTTGGGTGGAAATGGGGGTTTTACCGTTTCTCTGTAACCCATTGGTCGATTTTGGTGATTGACATCTCTTTCTGACCATTAGAGCCAATAGAATCAATGGGGAATCTCCCCGCTCACACACATGCTAAAACAAAAAGGTGGGGGCTTCGCGCACTCAGTTTTGCAGTGAACATATTTCTAGCTCTGACTTCCAGAAACGGAAAAGGAGGTTTATTGCTTATGGATTATCAGAAATCATTTCAAAGGGACACAGACACATTGGAATAACCTATGGATTAACTTCAGCAAAGTTTTAATGCCATTGAAGACCACTTTTGACCAGACAACAACCAAGGTGAGCCATGTTGCAGTTTTTAGCTACCTAGCGCAACATGTTTTGATGTCTGTTTGTTTATAAAGTTGCAGGTTCGTATAATTGAGTGATAATGTCTGTACCCTTCAATTCTGTGTCATCTCACGATGTGAAACGATGTGTTGGATGTGCAGCAAAGATAAATAATAAGGTTGTGTGAGTGAATTTCGGTGCAGTCATCTGTTAGCATTTTTCGCTCGTTGCTAATTCAGAGGCTCAGCGTTAGCATTGTGGGTTTTTAAAACAATTTTTTTTTAAATGATCAGTTAGATGAGTTTCTTTCCGTTACATGGATATAAAACATTCATAGTTTATTAAATTAACATGCCCTCAGACACTGTTTCCTGCAAGATGTTGCGGGAGGGCCCTGGTACCGGGGTCTGTCGGGCTTAACAGGTTAAGAACGCAGCTCAGTGCTTTCAGCGGCTCATGGATTCAGCGCTCAGAGACATGCCATTTATCTTCGTCTATTTAGACGACATCCTTGTCGCCAGCTCCTCCTCTGAAGAGCACCAGGCACATCTCCGTGTCCTTTTCGCGAGGCTCAACCAACACTGCCTGATTCTCAACCCGGCGAAGTGTCAGTTCGGGTTGTCCTCCATCCATTTCCTCGGACATCTCATCAGCAATGATGGAGCCGACCCCCTTCCGTCAAAAGTGGAGGCCGTGTCCGCCTTTCTGCGACCGCCTACAGCTTGGGCGCTCCGAGAGTTCCTCGGGATGGTGACGTTTTATCACCGGTTCATCCGCCGGGCGGCCCACACCATGCGCCCGCTGTACGAGGCCCTCAAGGACAAGTCCCCCGGTCAGGCCATAGACTGGACGGCTGAAAGGGAGGCCACTTTCGATGCCACCAAAGCCGCCCTGAGCGAAGCCCCCATGTTGGCTCACCCATCGACAAGGCCGCCATCGCTATCACCACCGACGCCTCTGATTACGCTGTGGGCGTGGTGCATGACAATGGGTCGACGGCGCCTGGCAACCGTTCGCCTTTTTCAGCCGTTAGTTGACTCCCAGGGAGCGCAAGTACAGCGCTTTCGACAGGGAACTCCTTGGTCTCTATTTGGCGGTTCGCCACTTCAGTTTCCTGCTGGAAGGCCGGGAGTTTGCAGAGTTCGTGGATCACAAGCCACTTACTTTCTTCATGTCCAAAGTGGCCGAGCCGTGGTCTGCCCAACAGCAACGCGAGCTTTCGTACATCTCCGAGTACACCACGGACATACGACACATCGCTGGCAAGGCTAACGTGGTTGCAGACTGCCTCTCCAGAGCGGTCATCGGAGCTGTGCAGCTGGGAATCGATTATCTCCGCATGGGCGCTGACCAGGCATCTGACCACGGGGTCCAGACCCTCAAGGTCTTGGTCACGGGATTACGCCTGGAGGAGGTTACGGTTGGTGACTTGGGCGCGAAGCTGTGGTGTGACATCACCGCGGGCCAGCCTCGACCGCTAGTCCCTGCGGACTGGCGCCAACCAGTTTTTGAGGCGGTTCACAATCTTTCCCATCCCGGTAGGAAACTGTCCGTGAAGTTGGTGTCGCAGAAGTTCGTGTGGCAGGGGCTTAAGAAGGACGTGAGGTCCTGGGTCGACTCATGCGTGGCCTGTCAACGGGCTAAGGTCCACCGCCATACTAGCACCTTTTGAACTTTTTACGGTTCCTGAGAGGAGGTTTGACCATGTCAATGTCGACATCGTCGGTCTGCTTCCCCCCTCTCATGGTTTCACCTAGCTGTTTACGATGGTGGACAGGACGACCCGCTGGCCAGAGGCCGTTCGCCTCACCTCGATGTCGGCTTCCAACGTCGCCCGCGCTTTCATCGGCACGTGGGTGGCACGCTTCGGGACCCCGTCTGACCTCTCCTCTGACCGCGGTTCTCAGTTCACCTCGGAGCTGTGGAACGTGGTTGCTGTGAGTTTGGGGGTCAAGCCGCACCGCAGCTCGAACAGCCACCCGTACAATCACGCATGTCACCGGTTTGAAACCTGCAGATCGCCTTATATGGACGCCGGAAGCCGACGAAGCCTTCATTAACATGAAGCTGGCTCTCTAATCCCCGCCGACGCTAGGTCTACCTGATCCTACCAAGCCTTTTACACAGGCAGTAGATGAACGCGATGGGTGTATGACCTCAGTTCTCCTTCAAGATTATGGGGGAAAATAGAGGCCTGTTTCTCCTCCAAGCTAGACCCTGTGCTGCTGGCCTGCCAAAATGTCTCCGTGCAGTTGCTGCAGCTGAAAAAGCTCTCGACTCCTCACGTGACATTGTAGGTTATGCACCTTTAACACTGTTGGTTCCAGATGCTGTTTCTCTCATCCTCTGTGAACAGAGAACATCACACCTCTCTGCTGCACGTTATCTTAGGTATCACACATGCCTGTTAGACATGCCTAATGTTGAAGTCAAATGCTGTACCACTCTGAACCCAGCATCTCTTATGCCTCTCCCAGAAGACGGTGACGAACACGACTGTGTTGCCGAGCTTCTTATTGTATGTACTCCCAGACCTGACTTAAGAGATGTACCCCTGATCAACCCCGACATCATTTTGTATGTTGATGGGTCCGCCTCTCGCGACCCTGTGGGCACTAATCGGGTGGGTTTCTCTGTTGTTTCAGATTCTGCTGTGCTCTGTTCCGGACCGCTCCCATGCCACCTCTCAGCACAAGCAGCAGAGCTCGTAGCACTCACTGAGGCCTGCACTTTTGCTAAAGGCAAATCTGTAACTATCTACACTGACTCACGTTATGCTTTCGGGGTAGTGCATGACTTTGGCGCTATTTGGAAGTGTAGACAATTTTTTTAAATCTGACGGTAAGCCAGTACTCGTTGCAGGCTTATTGGCTACTCCCGTCTGAAGTTGCATTATGTAAACGCTCTGCACACACCGGCAACACTGACCCCGTCTCATTAGGAAATGTGCTAAATTGACACATGGGTTAGACCATGTGTCAAAAGGGGGGATGTTAGAGGCCATTAAGAGAACTTAGTCCATCAGAGGCTAAGAAACACTGTCTAGTAATGGTTGACACATGGTCCAAATGGGTTGAAGCATTTCCAGTAAACGCACAAACAGCAAATGCTGTGGCTAAAGCTTTACTAAGGGAAATTATTCCTAGATGGAGGATACCAAGCAAGATCTCTAGCGACAATGGTTCACATTTTGCTAATGAGGCCATTGCAGAGTGGTGGTGCGGTGGAAAGAGAGAACGGTATAATCAAAAACAAGTTAGCAAAATGCTGCGCAGACACAGGTTTTCCTGGACACAAGCCCTGCCCATTGTGCTGATGTACATGAGGATGCGGAAACGAACACGGAGTCAACTCAGCCCTTTTGAGATCCTTTTTGCAGCTCCTCCACAGATTGGGATCAAGGCGCCAGGATGTCCTCTCCCCTCCACAACTTTGTGTGAGGATGCTATGTTGTCATTGTGTTAACCTGTCATCCAATTTAGCAGATATTAGACGCCAGGTAGCGGCAGCTCTACCTGCCCCTGCTACTGGTCCACTCCACCGTATCCAACCAGGCGACTTCGTGCTGGTCAAGGACTTCCGGAGAAAGAGCTGGAAATCCAGCCGTTGGCAAGGTCCTTACCAGGTGCTTCTCGTCACCCAGACAGCGGTCAAGGTCGCCGAGAGAGCCACGTGGGTCCACGCCAGCCACTGCAAAGCTGTCATCTCAGACCCAGTCTAGCCGGACATGCCAAGTCACCACCAGCACCACACACGCAGTACATACACCCTAGTACCACAAACAATAATCATGGGCGACAGCCAGCTGTGCTTTTTCATATGCCTCTGGTTCCTTGTCTGTGCCGTCATGGTGTGGGGTTTAACTGATATGGTCATGAAGGCACGGGCTCAGTCAGACTAGGCACGGGCTCAGTCAGACTAGACACATCCACTAAGGAGATGATGACACCAACATAAACTTTGTGCCTGATCACTGGCGATTGATTGAAGATGGAGCCCCTCGGACATGAATTAGCTAGCACCCACCTGGAAAGTATGATCTCCTCTGCAATTGTACAATACACTGCTCTCCCTCAAACCACTGACAATGTTACGGCCAACCCAGATTCAGCCCCCACTGATTCCGACACTGACGAGTCGGACACCGAACTGTAAAATTGTGTGTAAAATTGTTATTACCTCGTTTCAGTATTCTTTTGCTTTCCACATACGGAGTCTGTCCTCCACAAAAACTAGGGATGCTCCGATCGATCGGTCACCGATCGATATCGGCCGATACTCACTCTCTACCGATCGATCAGTGCTCTCTAAACATGCCGATCGCGAGAGCCGATCGCATGACGTAAAATACATGACACTTTTCTCTGTGTGCGGCAAAACAAGCTCGCCAAAATGGCTTCACCGGTCTGGCATTATTGTAAGGTGTCCGAAAAAGACAGTAAAATAGCGGTATGCAACGTGTGTGAAGCAGAAATCCTGCAGCTCCACCCGCCGGACAGGTAAGCGCAGCGAAACACACACACAGGGAGAACCAGACCGCAGTTCATTTCCTCATATTCCAAACGAGAAATTACGGTAGCAAATCACCCGGTTCTTTACGACCAGAACTATTAACGGGATACAAACCGGAGGAACCAGGCATGGAGGGAGGTGGCAGAGACAGTGGGTGAAACTGGTACGTTTTCGCCTGTTTGGGGAGTTTATATATATATATATATATATATAAAATATATATATATATATATATATAAAATATATATAATATAATATATATAATATATAGCTCGCATAAAATCCCCTGGGTTTTTTGCTTTGTATGTCTGGGGCGGGAGATTCATGTGATTGGTTGTTGGTCGCGTTGCTCGCAAAAAATCCCCAAGCTTTCAGACACGCCCAGCTCCAAGATTTTCAAGATTTTTGAAAAGCTGCTGTGTGGACGTACCGTAACGGCCCGTCCACACTACAGCGTTGACAGCTTCAATCTGCCCATTCACTTTGAATGGGGTGACGTCACGTTGCCTCGCTTTTTCGCCTTACTGAATTGTGGGTAGCATAGCGGTCCGTCTCCGCCGTCTCCGGCGTAGCCAGCGCCAGCCAATCAAATCCCGTTTCGGAAAATCTGACAGCTCAAGCCGTAGCCAATCAAACCGCGTCTAAGCTGGGAGAGATATCCCGCCGTTAATTTCTATATTTCAAAAAAAGATGGAGGAGAAAATAATTATCGCCGTCGCAAATCACCCGGTTTT
This sequence comes from Gymnodraco acuticeps, assembly GCF_902827175.1. Classification (NCBI taxonomy): domain Eukaryota; kingdom Metazoa; phylum Chordata; class Actinopteri; order Perciformes; family Bathydraconidae; genus Gymnodraco; species Gymnodraco acuticeps. Next base: position 291,539 of record NW_022990973.1, read on the forward strand.
GTATGACCAGACCCTCTTCACCTACCGGATACAAACCGGAGGAACCAGGCATGGAGGGAGGTGGCAGAGACAGTGGGTGAAACTGGTAGGTTTTCGCCTGTTTGGGGAGTTTATATATTGCTCCCATAAAATCCCCGGGGGTTTTTGCTTTGTATGTCGGTGGGCGGGAGATTCATGTGATTGGTTGTTGGTCGCGTTGCTTGAATAAAATCCCCAAGCTTCAGACACGCCCAGCTCCAAGCTTTTTTTGAAGCTGTAGTGTGGACGCTCCGTAAGAGTTAGACCTAACACACTTAGCTATTTTATCTACCTCTGGAACAAGCTAAACTAGTTATTATAAATATATTTATTCTTCATTGTCGGGTCACTCATTACTGGATCAGTGAGCTGCATGAGATACTGACAGGCTGTCAGGAGAGGGGGAGAGGGAGAGAGGAAAAGAGAGCGCTTCCGCTCATTTCTCCCGTGTTATTATCCAAAGTGAATGTAAACTTGAATAATGTACATCATTTGAATGTAATAATTAAGTTGATTGTTGTTTGTGGAAGCTCCAGTGAATGAGCCCCATTAACTGAGTTTTAAACATCACTTTAAATGGAAGATTTAAAGTGATGTTTAAATCTTCCATTTAGGCCCCGCCCCCTCGATCGGATCGGCGATCGGTATCGGCCGATACTGATTCCGGCGATCGGCCCCGAAATTGGCGATCGGAGCATCCCTAAAAAAAACAGCCACTTTCCATGATATGTTTGTAATGTGTTTACTTAAACCAGCGATGGGGTGTATTCATTGATGTGTTATATCAGTCTATCCTGTCATTTTTTTAAATATTACTTTATATGGTAAAACCAAATGACGATATTATGCTTAGAAACTGTTTGGTCAACTGGACCTGTTGTACCACACGGTAGCTTCCCGCCAAGGTCGTACCTGGAGGATGCAGCTCTCCCTATGAGAGCATTGTAAGATTGTAAGATAACAGTCAGGAGAACATACACACAGCAACAGTCCTCTATAAAACACACACACACATTATACCCTGTGTGCACTCCTAACCCTAACCAACAAAAGACAACTCTGATTTGCTGAAAGACCATTTATTGATTATTACTAGCACATCTCCAGATTATTGATAGATAAATAAGTTTTCCACAACAACCTGCAGTCCTCGTCGGTGGAGCTTGTCAATGGCCAGACGCTGCGTGTCCCCGGGGATTTCATTCCCGCGCCATTGTCTGCGGCCGGGCAGTGCTCCTCCCTGCTGGAGACCGCCGGGACATTCACGCCCGTCCCCACGTCGCAGCCCAGCTTTCCGGGTGTCCCCCGGATTACGGTCGGCGGATTTCGTTTTTATTCGCCACGACGCCCACTGCGGCCCCCTTACGACGGTCCGTTTAGGGTCATACAACACCGCGTCAAGATGCCTGGTGGTGGACGTTGGTGGCAGGCCTGAGACTGTGTCCGTCGATCGGATTAAGTCTGCTCACGTGGACGTTTCCAGGCCGTTGGAGTCAGTGTTAATTCCGTCAACGAAAACTATGACGAAAAATGTTCGTCAACGACCTTTTTTACATGACTAAGACGAGACGATGACGAGCTAAAAATAGTTTCTTGATAAAGAAAACTTTGACGAAATGTATATTTAGTTTTCGTAGACGAGACGGACTAAGGTGTTAAAGGTGGACTATCGGACATTCAAAAAGCAGGGTATTTCCCCCTAATTGTCCGTCTTGTCTGTCAAAATGCATCTTACGTTTCTAACTTGCTATATCATTATTTCCTCTCTCTTCACTCCAGAAGAGCGATCTCTCTGTGTCTCTCTGTGTGCGGGGGACGGGGCCTAACAGACACCCTGCAGCGGCACACAGAGATCTGCCGGGGACGGAGCGTTCAAAAGTATAGATATACTCTACAAGGCTCGATGTGGACGAAGCTCATTTGCCATTAGTGTTTTCGCGTTAGCGCGTTGACACGAGTAGAGTAGTCTGTCCAAACAGCCGGCCAAAAGGCGTCGTATTCAGTCGGAGAAATGCACAATTTTTGACTTCCTTAACTCGTAGCTCTGTTGCCCCAATTACGAGTGACGTTATCACATCAGGTACGCAGACTCAGAGGTGGGAGAAGTACTCAGATCTTGTAGTTAAGTAAAAAAATACCTTAGTGTAGGAAGAGTTCCTCAAATAAAAGTATGATCATCAAAATATAGTGAAAGTAGCGACAGTAAAAGTAGTCATTGTGCAGATTGGTCCATTTCAGAATAATATATATGATATGTTTTATAATGATTGATCATGAAAGTGTTCTCAAAGCTGGTGAAGGTGCAGCTCGTTTGAATGACTTTGTATACTGCAGGGTAGCTTGTGGATTTACTCCAGATGGAAATAAAGTCTGATTTAACACTTGATTAGATTTCACATCATTCATCCAGATCTGTAAAGTAACTAAAGGTATTAAATACATGTAGTGGAGTAAAAGTACACCATGTACCTCTGAACTGTAGTGGAGTAGAAGTACACAGTAGCAAAACATTGAAATACTCCAGTAAAGTACCTCAACATTTTACTCAAGTACAGTACAATTTAATAACATAATTATGTATATGTCATTTATTTCACATTTAAATAAAGCAATTCATTCGGTTAACAATTTGTTAGTTTTTCCCTTTAAAAAATAACAAAAAGTAAATACAAGAATACCGTTAAAGTACTGGATCGATAAGCAGTATCGATAAGACTAGTAGTCCTGTAAAAAACCTTAACGATACCCATCCCTAGATATTACACAAGTAAAGTATTAAGAGAGTGAAATGTTGCTTTACGAATTTCAACACTTGATGCTGTCCCATTGATTCCGATTTCAGAAACCTGTATTTGCCTAACTGAATTGGTTTAAAGAGAGAACACATTTTGACTATAAGTTGACTAAAATGTAATTTTTCATCGACTAAAACGTTTTGAGTTTTCGACGACTAAAACTAGACTAAAACTATGAAGGATAGAAATGACTAAAATGTGACTAAAACTAATAACCATTTTTGTCTAAAGACTAAATCAAAAACAGCTGCCAAAATTAACACTGGTTGAAGTTGGCTCTGCCCCCACGTCGGGGCCTCCTCCCATGTCCCGCCCCCTGTGGGGATGCCCTCGCCCTCGTTGGCACCCCTGCCCTCGCCCTCCTCGGCCCATGTGGTCCGTACGCGCCGGGTGGTACTTCCTCCCAGGCGCGAGGGTTTGACTATGGGTGAATTCTTGGGGGTCTTGTGTGGTGATTGACATTATTCACCCACGGACCTATGGGTTGGGGTATTTTTCCGCACGGACATTTGAGTTAGCCGACTTCCCGTTTACCCCGGTCTTGCTTCCCGGGCTTGAAGTGTTTACATGTGTGTTAATGCTAAATAAAAGTCTAGCTTGTACCTTTGATGCCCCGCCTCCGACTCCCGTCTCTCGGCACTACAATATACAGAATATATTATAAATAAATGTTTGCAATAATTGATTGATGAGATTTTATATTCATTTATATTAATGTTTTAATTACTTTATGACCTTTGTACTAGTTCCCCTATTCTTTATCAAGTAACATTTTAGACGTGTTTACTTAATTATTGAACATATTTGTTATTGATTTTTTAATGAGTTATTCTCCCGCAATTTGAATTAATCCAAAGTGTTTTTTTATTAGCTTTTTACACATTTAAAAAGAAAAGGTGAATAAATGAGCACATTAAAACGAAATGATCAATTTATGTCACATTTAATCAACTAGTGCCTACATGTATGGTTAATATTGAAATCAGTACATTACATGGCATATTATTCAATGTATGTATTTTTCTAAATATATTTATTTTTGGTAAGTTTGCTCTTCCGTGATAAACTATAATTATTATAATTAAGTACATTTGTCTCATAATACTTACATACTTGTACTTAAAGATATGCATAAAGTACTTTAACTTGTAATGGAGTATTTTCACAGTGTGGTGTTTGTACTTTTACTTCAGGATCTACTACCTGCAGCAAGTGCTGATAAAGGGTCTAAAAGGTTATTAATGTGATAATAAAGTGTTACTGAAGAGTTTAAAGTGTTAATGAAGAGTAAAGGGAACAGACCTGCTCTGTGTATCCGAAGCTGAGGCTGTAAAACAGCGTCCAGTAGTTTCTGGAGTCTCTTGTTCTCCTCTTTGGAAAGAAACAGCTCCTCCTCGAGCTCTGCTATTGTTTGTTCAAACAGAGCAAATATCTCTTCAGCAGCAGCAGTGAGTCGCTGCTTCTTCAACGACAGCAGCATTTGGACTTTACTCATGTTTCCTAGATCACCTTTCCCTGCAGACTCCGTTAAACACACCGTTTCTCTCTCCGTCAAACTCTCAATCTGACTAGTGTTGCTAACGTGTTTCCAGCTAGCATGCTAAGCTAGCTCCTATAGTCCGAGGTAAACACTCCAGAAAAAAGAGCACACAGTCCGTTCAGAGGTTTATCCAGACACACGGATGATGGATCAGTAGTGCTGGAGCTCACACACACTTTCTCAGGAACACAGAGAGAGAACCGTAGCGACGAGACGCCACATGTAGGGCTCGAGGTATGTGTGAGCTAGTGATGTGTCGGTCGCGAACGAAGTGAACGACGGGAGCCGGTGTCAGTACCACATGTGCTCGGGGTCCGTTACGCTTACCAATGACGTCACGCATTGGCTGTATGGCAACCCAAGAGATAATAGGCTTGTTTGAGACAAGCGAGACTTGCGCAGACCTGCGCAATTTCGATCAACGTCTTGCTCGTGCGTTGCATGATGGTTAGTCATTTTGTCCGACTTGCTCTGGAGGTACGCCTACATGAGACGTTGAAATCTCGCGGGACAAAGACGCCCGCAGCCTTGAGAGCGAGGCGCGGCGAGGCGGCGCAGTTGCTCTCCACGGGCTGCGGAAGCGAAATGCTTGATGGGAAACGACTCGCTGGTATCTCGAGCTGAGCGCTCATTGGTGGTTTTTTCCACGTGCTGCTGATGAAACTCTCCAATTGGCTGGGCAACATTTTGTTGTTGTTTTGTGTCAGTTTTACGTCGCCACTTCCATTCACATTTTTCATCATTGTTAACAATGTTTATCATCATGAAATTAATATCCATATATTTTATATTATACTTGCATTGCTTACCGTTTTCATACTTTATATATCTTAGCATATTCATACACACTGTTCATACTGCTCTCAGGCTGCTGTGTATATATAGTATATTCATACCCCTCACTGTTTATTCATCATTCAATTCATTCTATATTTTATTCTGTCTATTACTTTTCACTTTACTGCTTGTTGCACTCCTGCATTTCGTTGTCTCAGTACCTGTAATATGTGCAATAACAATAAAGTTGAATCTAATCTTGAGCAGGAACAAATGTATTTACTTAGTACATATCTGACATGAACGATTAAACACATGTGTGCATTCTTTATAAATGCAAACCGAGTCAAGCCGACTCCGGAGGCAGCAGTATGCACCTTCAAGCTGTTTGAAATCCGCCAAAAAACCGAGAGAAGAAGAAGAAGAAGAAGACGAAGCCGACTCCGAGCTGTCCGACTTCAGGCAAGCTTTTTGAGACCTCCCCCGGCTGCGATCGGCTATTCTCGTCTACTTTCGAGGCGAGCCGCAACGCGTCTCAAACAAGCCTAATAATAATGATTCTAAATAAAACAGGAAGTTCACCTAAATTACATTTAAGACACTGCAACGAAAGTAACAAAAACAATGTAATACCCTTTTCCATTTCACAGAACACAAATTGGGTTATTTACATAATTATGTTTACACTGGTGACTGTTACAGGACACAATTCACTGGGTTATATAGTGTGTGTTGCACTAGTGCAGGCGTGGCCAACCAGTCAGAGGTTAAGAGCCACATTTTTTCTATTTTACTGCAAAGAGCCACATCAAACACACAGTCACTGATACCGCTTGTTTCAGTTTTTTGTTTTCTGGAGACAAGATTTCAACCACGTCACTGATGCATTTTTGTGGCATTGGGATATTTTTTTTTTAAATCCTCTGGAGCAGAGAGAGGAGCTGTGGATTATTGTTATTGATTAATAGTGTTTCTTATAGGGTCAAAAACACTAAACTCACAACTTAAAATGAAAGTGTTTAGTTTATTTAATAAAAGAGCACATGTTCAATGTTAAAAGTGACAGTAGTTATAGATTATTTGCAATTTGGTGCTATATATATATTAAAAAAAAATAATAATTATATATATTTTTTAAACACCTTGAATTTCAGGGGGGGCGCGGGGCTCCGTTGGCGGGGTGCAGCGCCCCTCCAAGACAATGGTAGGGGAAACACTGGATAGTGTTTAATCAACGATAGGTTTTCCCCCCCTCAAAGGTGATTGGTTCACTGCATCACAGGTATTATTGTGATTGGCTCTTGGGCCACATCAAAATTAGACGCGCTGTCATCCTCTCATACTGACACCTGACACCACACATACACACGTAGGGAGAGCCGGGACGAAAGTAACACGGGACGAAAGTAACACGGGACGAAAGTAACGGAGCGATTTTATCCGAGCCCAAACAACTTTGACCGGCCAAATTACGTCAGAATGATCAGCATTCAATACTTAACAGACCTACTAAATATCAGGTTTAACTGTCAGGAGTAGCTAGCTAGTGTTGTCACGATACCAACATTTTGGTTTCGATACCAAGTCAAGAATTGCGATTCCGATTATTTTTCGATACTTTTCTTAAAAAAAGGGAAACAGTCTTAAATGTAATTATTGTGCTTTATTTCACACCAGAACCATAACCATAACACACACTTTTAAACAATGAGAACAATAAATAAAAGAAATGACAAGAATTCGTATTAAATCAAATTAATACATTTCTTACAGACAGGCCTCGTGGTGTCCGTAGGCTTGCCCTCACTGTCAGAGATATAGCTAAAATACTTCCAAATGTCACTTCTGGCGTCTTTTTTGTCAACAAACTGAGGCGCAGCGGCAGCTGCACTCCCACGTGCAGCCATTCTTCTCGTTTTCTCACGTGCTCTGCCAGCTAGCGCGTGCACGAGAGAGGGGAGGCACTTGAGCGTGCTTGAGAGGGGCGGGACTGCAGGCACGGCTGCAGTGCAGGGAGTGGAAGCAGAGCGCTGAACACACACGGCTCTTATTAAACGGCGCTTTCTCACCGGAGTACTTTTCCCCGTCATTCTTAAAGTACCGATACTAATGAAACGGAGGAATAGTAACGTTTTTAACGGCAGGGTATCGCGGTACCTTTCAAGTATCGGTACACCGTGCAACACTAGTCAGGAGTCAGTGTCTCTCCCCCAAACTCACACATATACAATTCGATATGAACTGAAGAGCCGCATGAAACTAGGCAAAGAGCCGCATGCGGCTCGAGAGCCGCGGGTTGGCCACCCCTGCACTAGTGAGTCCACCTGTGTTGTGTTGTCATTCTAGCTTGTGTAGCGTGCAGTGGCGGTCGGCCCATAGGGGCGCTAGGGGCGCCGCCCCGCCTCTTCCCACATTAAAACATATATATTAAAAAAAATATTAAATAAAAAAAATAATATTTAAAAAAAATAATATTTAAAATATAGATATATTTTATATTTTTATTTTTAATGAACAAGGTAAATATCATACAATTGGTATCAGTCAAATGTATAATCTACAATAAAATATCGTTTAAAATTGTGTTACGATGTCTAAAGTTACTGATAAGTCACATTTTTCCTGCCTGGCCTTGCCCATGGCATTAGTTTATCATTACCGGGCGGAGCCCCCAAGCCAAACAGCAGCAACCAGCACGTTGCAAAAGTCTCAATAGTAAACTGTGCCGCCGAAACATAATTTCAGCCAATCAGCGCCGTCAAATATTTTGGTCACGAGGGCGCTCACGTTGGCGCCCACGTTGCTTACTGTGAGTTGTTTTTTAGACTCGTGAGTGACCAAGGTGACGCAGTATTTAGAATGGTGTGCAGGTGGAGTCGCCGGACCTCGGTCCGCACCCAATTCTGTGCAAGAGCTACTCTCCAATCCTTTCCAAAGGAGAAGTTTGGGAGATAAATTGATACTTAAAGACTTTCGACCGGACCAACCCGATTTGTATATATCACAGCAAGCTCGTGAAAAAGACAAAACGTATCAACGAGGCTAGATGGATGCAAACGATGCAAACAGGTAAATGCTATCTTTTGTTTCCCATGCTTGCTCTTCAAACAGCCGGGGACAGATACGATCTGTTCAGAAACTAAACAAAAGTTAAACAAGTACAAACCACAGACTGTCTGTGTCATGGAGAATACAGTCGCTGGTTTATTTATGTCTGTATAGGCCGTTGTTGTGAGTGTGGACGGTCGGAACATATATAATGTTAGCTTAGCCAAGCTCCATTTAGAAAACAAGCATTCTAAAAGGTTTTTCGCCTGCTGTCTGTCTGCAGACTTGTCAAAGCATTAATTCATGGTTTTTACTAACCGGTATCAGTATGTTGTTACGTCGGCATCATTTAGAAACGTGTATTACAATTTAATCACGGTCAAATATGTTCATTTTGTTGTAGTTGTAGCTCCCGAGCCAGCGCGTCTTGTTTGAATGATGCGAGTAAACACAGCTGGCAGCCGCGGTGAAACTCGAGCGACTAGAGCGATGCGATAGGAGCGTTTAGAGCGAAGCGAATATTCGCATCGCGTCCGGTCTGAACGCAGCATTAAAGCGAGCTCCGCGCTGCACTGGAAACGCGCCATTACATCACCAGAAGTCCTCATTTAAGGGGTCATTTCTCCCAAAAAAAAATTGTTTACTCACTATATCAAAAGCCCCACCAAAAATATTTTCCACCAGCCGCCACTGACTGCTGACTCCCATTCATCGACTCTACAACACTGTCGATTGTTTTTTTTTTACATTCAAACATAAAAAATAACAATCGACATTAATCTGAATGAGGGAGGTGATTTATTATCATTACAACGTCATTTCCCGATCATTTAAATATGAATATGGTGAAATACATTCTTACAATATAAGCGATAAATTGATTTAACTCCTGTTTGACAATAACTGTGAATTTATTTCCTTTTATTTAAAATTAGAAATCAAATGTGATCATACACCAATAGGGCAGGTCATACTCAGGTGCTAACATGAATCTGAAGTTCGTGGCGGGCCATTTGAATCACGATTTGAATGCATAAATAACAGGATAGAAATGCAATTTTTGGTCATTAGTGGTCAATAAAGGTTTTGATTTGCAATATTTATACAACATATCGATATGTTGACCAACAGTTACATCAATGTTTTGTTTTTTTTTAAAAGTAAAATTTGCTAATATTCGAGGATTAAGATAAAAAAAGAAGTACTTTATTGATACCAATTGGGGAAATGTTTACGCTGCAGCAGCAAAAGACAAGGCATTGCACATTAGACAGTTAAAAGACTAGAATTAAATAATCAAAAATGTAAACATCTTAAATAGAATTAAAATAGCATTACACAAAGTAGAAAATAGACAGTGTGACCAGCTATCTTACCTGTTAACATATACATGTTAGGCTAACGTTGCCTTGGTTAAAGAGCCTGTTGTTTATTGCTTTGAATTCTTTAAAACACATATTATCTTCTTAAACCTGTATGGTAGTCAGGAGCATCACATCCTAATGTTTATTGATATATTTAGAGGGAGGGAAGGAAGGTCTCAAAATTTTGATTAGATACATTTCTACCATTTCTTTAATTCATGGTGGTTTCAGTAATCCATCATCTAAATCAGTGGTTCCCAAACTTGTTGTGCCCAAGGCACACCAAAGGACAAGTAAAAATCTCAAGGCACACCTATTGTGCAAAATAGCCCTTATAACACGTGTTATCACTCATATCATGTAAAATATCTGTAAATGTGCATAATTATTTACTAATGCCAAATAAAATGTGACAAAGACAACTATATTACTCATGAAATATTTATTAACGAAATATTTCAGAAATTAATTTGAAACTTTATCAAATTAGGCTTCATCAAAGCAGCAACACACTCATTTAAACCAAACAGGTCACAAAATAAAAAATGAGGCAAAGGAAACTCAGCAGAAATTCAGCACAGAGAACTGTCAATGCAAGGAAGCTGCATTGTCCATGGTCCTGAACTACAAATTATAAATGTAACATTTCAGCAATCAGCATTGAAACATGTGCTATTGTAAATATTTTTGCTGACTTACAAATGAGTGAGATACATGTGCCTGTCGGGGCGTGCAGAATTTTTTAATCCTTGGTGGCACTGAGGAGAGGGCCACTCGCAAGTCCTGTTCAAGAGAGAGCCGTGACCTCCTGTTGTTCTTCATGTAAATCAGAGTAGAGAACGCCAACTCCAGAGATGGGGTCGTTACTAAAAAAATGTAATATATTACATATTACTTTTTTAAAAAAAAGCAATATATTACACTACTTCGTTACTATCTACATAAAGTAACTAGTTACTTTACTCGCCGAGCACGTACGAACTGCGCATGCGTGAGTGGCAATAACTTTCCTTACCAGCAGGCGGCGGTAGTGTGTATTTGTCATTCAAAACAGGCAACAACCGGAAGACAGAGAAGAAGAACAGACTGCGTGATATAAACAAACAACAAATAGCGTGTGCGGTAGCTTCACCTTAGCATGTGTTCTTTGCAGGTGCTTGTTGAGGTTTGACCACGTGGTGTTTCCAGCAGTGGAGAACAGCTTCTGGCCTGGACACAGTTTGCACCTCACCGTCACATTCCTGTCTATTCTTCGGACGAACTCAAAGTAATGGGCATACCTCCACCCCTCGAGAGTTATCGCTGACTCAGCCATGTTTATGCAGTACTGCACGTGGAGATGTGGACGCACAAGTCGCGCAGATTACGTACATATAAACCTACAAAGTACTGATATAGTGAATTAAAACATAATTATTTTTGTGTAGTTGTATATTGCAATAATAACGTATGGTTGTCACAAAATCCCACGGCACACCCGGACTTGCCTCACGGCACACCAGTGTGCCGCAGCACACCGTTTGGGAACCACTGATCTAAATGACTAATGTAATCTTTATGACATTCAGAAAGGACAGGAGACCCACAGGTGCATATCAATGATTGTCAACTGACAGCACAATGAGTCAAAGGACTAGCAGCATTAGCAGCATGATGATGATGTTAAATGTGTTGTTTTAGGAACATCCATTGTAAATAAATGGAATTCAATAAACATTGAATAGCATGCATGCAGTTTTTGTCTGTGCCTTTTCTTCTGTGTTGTCCTGGCATATAGTCTCCCCCATAGTTTGCTGTGCTGCCGGAGGATGCTCCAATCACTCAGAGAAAGGAGTACAAATGTAAGGTTTCCCCACTGACACAGAGAGGAGGAAAGAATGGCTGGCTCAAGTCAGCAGGAGCAATTTAAGTTACTATCACAAAAGACAGCAACAACAACATATTTATAATAATCATATTTTTCACAAAACGAAGACCACACCATTGGGAAGCTTAAGATCTGTTTAATCAAAAATAAGGAACAGGGAGAGGCTTGCAAAACTCTGGGAGTTGAGACTCAGGTGCAGGGTCTTCAGGCTCCATTGAATCCCCCTGGGGTTCTTGTGCTGAAAGAGGGAGACAGCAGAAAGGGTTGGATACATCTAGCAACCTATAGGATGGGAAATTGCTGACCTGTTTTAAACTTACCTTGTGTTTTCACTCTCACTTAAGTCCCTCTCCCTTTGCCATCAATCCAAAATCAGCTGAGCTTTAACATAATACAGACAGGTAATAATCAACAGAATTTGGATACATCTAGCAACCTCTAGGATGGGAAATTGCTGACCTGTTTTAAACTTACCTTGTGTTTTCACTCTCACTTAAGTCCCTCTCCCTTTGCCATCAATCCAAAATCAGCTGAGCTTTAACATAATACAGACAGGTAATAATCAACAGAATCACAAGGACATAATTTGACTGCTAAAAACACTCGCCCATAAGTTATGTTTTTGTTTACTGTTTGGAAGTCTCAAATATGCACTCTAAATCCATATCAATAGCGATGTATCACAAAAATAGCTCTCTTCCTTATTATTGTGTAACATTAACTATATTATACTAGCTTGAACTCCAAGATGGATATCCTCATTTCACCACCTCCACCCACTACAATCACACGCCCCAATGTTATATTTAACTAATATGTAACTCCCTCCACCCCAGATAAAAGCACGTTAAGAAGCCCCTTTTCTCTAATTTCACAACGTTGGGTTGAAATAACATTAGGAGAACGGATTAATAGGCTGTAGATGGTTAACGTGTGTTGCTAACTTTATCCGGTATCCTAGCCTAATCTGTTATCTGTAAACGTTCCCTAAATATATTGATTTAGGGATAACCCACTAACATCCTTTAATACACATGTTAATTTGACTCAGATGTGCTGATAATATCCGCAATATAAAAGTCTCAAAAAGCGTGGGACGTTGGTTATTTTCTCCATCTAGGATGACACCAAAAGCCTCCCAGAAGTTGGATTTCGCTCTTGAGGAAGTGTTATTGAAAATGCTGCTAGAGAGCTTCACCTCAGTCATTTTGAATGTAGCGCGCTCAGTAGCAGATTGATGCAATGCAGAGGTTATGATTATGCGCGGTCACGCGGGGGAGAGGTCTGAGGATTTAAACATTAAACTAAATTATTATTATTTTTAATATATTTATAATGCAACACCCGCGACCCGACCCCATCTTCTTTGTTTTACCCATAACCGGACCCGAAGAAAAGCGTTTGAAAATATACCACCCACGAATCACCCGCGGGTACCCGACCCGATGCAGGACTCTGCCTCGGAGCCCTCAGAGCAGGTGAGGACGCTAATGAGGACCTACCCGTACTCGTTACCTACATTGGTAACCCAGGTTGCCGTGTCGTAAGCAATACCGGCGAGCTTCTTCGTCACCTGGACAGAGAGCAGTGATGCAAATTAGTCGCTTTTCGGCGCCTCCTGCTTTTTTATCGCTGATTTGGGTGACTTGTGTAATTCGTGGAGAACCGAAGAGTTTTCTTTTTGGGGATGAGGGGGGAGGAGTCTGTCCGTCCGACTGATGGACATCTTCTCACTTCAAAAAAGAAGAAGAAATCTAGACCGCAAAATAATTAAACAAGCGAGTGCCTGTTTTTCCTGGCCAAGGACAGGTTCCTTGAACACAACAGGAGCGTAACGTGTCTTCACGTGGTATATGTCTCGTCTGAAAGGAGTGTAGACTAGAGTGCTGACGGAGAGCACCAGAACGCTGCTCCAGCTCTTCAAATATTGCAGAACCCATAAAGAGCCGTACACATGCAGTGTTTCCCCTACCATTGTCTTGGAGGGGCGCTGCGCCCCGCCAACGGAGCCCCGCGCCCCCCCCTGTAATTCAAGGTGTTTTTTTAAAAAAAAAGACCCTAAGAAACACTGATGCTGTACTTCTCGGAGACTTCAACCTCCAGACAGGGAAGATATCTGAACTAACATCTATTTTAACCACCTTTGCTTTCTCACTGTCTCCATCCCCACCAACTCATAAAGCTGGCAATGTCCTTGATTCTCAAGGAACTGCTCTACTTCTAACCTCTCTTTAAACCCGCTCCACACATCCGATCACTTCTTCATTTCATTCTCTCTACCCCTTTCCAAACATAACAAACTAATCTCTTCTAACTCTGCACCTGTCCGCCGTAACCTTTGTTCCCTCTCCCCCTCTACCCTTGCCTCATCGGTGCTCTCAGCCCTCCCTTTCTCTGACTCGTTCCAACTCCTGCCTCAAAACTCTGCTACAGAAACTCTCCTCTCTACTCTCTCATCCTCTCTGGACTCTCTCTGTCCTCTTACATCTCGGCAGGCTCGTCAGTCCCCTCCTGCTCCCTGGCTAAATGACGCACTGCGTGCTAATAGAACCGTCCTTCGGGCAGCAGAGCCGAAACGGTGGAAATCCAAACACCATGACGACCTCCTAACCTATCAGGCTCTCCTCTCCTCTTTCTCTGCTTCGATCTCTCAGGCAAAAAGCACTTTCTTTCAAGATAAGATCCAATCTTCCTATTCCAATCCCAAAAAACTATTTTCCATCTTCTCCACCCTGGACCCTCCCAAAGCCCCTTCCCCCTCCTCCCTTCTGTCAAGCGACTTTGTTAACCACTTTGAAAAAAAGGTTGATGATATTCGCTCTTCTTTTTCTGACTCACCTTTACTCACCACTGGGTCACCAGACCCTCCTTCCACCCACACACTAACCTCTTTTCCCCCTCTCTCTCCAAGTGAGGTTCTTACCCTCATTACCTCTGCCCGTCCTACCACCTGTCCTCTGGACCCTATCCCCTCAAACCTCCTTCAGACTATCGCTCCTGATATTCTACCGTTTCTCACCCATTTCATCAACACTTCTCTAACTTCTGGTCACTTTCTAAACAGTCTCAAGGAGGCAAGAGTAACATTTTGCAAACATTTGCTCGAAGTTCAAAGAGTTTGCTTTGCGGGTTGCACTTCTTCTAACTGGCTCTAGGTACATTGATGCATAAATGGCTGAGATGTTATGGACAATCTTGAAGAAGAGAACCAAACGAGCCAATCGCCGCCTTTCACTTAATTCCACCCAGTTCAACCGCTTGAGCATTTCTGTGACACTGCTGTCCCATTCATAATCTCCAAAAATGAATCTTTTACCTCTTCTTTGTACTGATTCCAGGGCATCACTGTCTTTATCAGTGTAGGGGTCCCAGACCAAGCTGGCGTACTCTAGTTTAGAACGTACTAGGGCCACAAAAGCTGTCTCCTTCAGTTTCTGGGGACAGCGTTGCAGGTTCCGGCGTAGGAAGTCGAGCGAACGGTTTGCCTGTGTTACAATTTGGCCAATGTGTTGGCCAAATGTCAGGTTGTTATGGATTTCTACCCCAAGATAAGGCTGGTGGGTCACCTCTTTTAACACCTGGCCACATAGAGTATAGTTTTTTAATGTGCGGGTTTGTTGATCTGCTTGTTCGTAGGATGTAGCACTTACTAGTATTAAAGCACATTCCCCAAGTGTTAGCCCATTCCTGAAGTCTAGTCAGGTCTTCTTGGTCACTTCCATTTTTAATAGCCTGTAGAGCAGGCAGTCATCCGCGAATAACCGCAATGTAGATGCTACATGTGACGGCAGGTCATTAATGTAGCATAAGAAAAGCAATGGACCCAGCACAGTGCCTTGTGGAACCCCAGAGTCAACGTGAACTGTACTTGATTTAACCCCTTCTACGACTACTTGTTGGCTTCTTTGCATGAGAAAGGTTGTGGTCCAATCAAGTATTGGGCCGGTTATACCCATGTGGGCCAGCTTTAGCAACAGGCGCTTATGTGGAACCGTGCCAAAAGCCTTTGAGAAATCAAGGATTGCCACATCGACTTGCAATTTCTGGTCATGATATTTTGCCAGGTCATGCATTGTGACTAGGAGCTGAGTTTCACACGAATGGTTTTGTCGAAATCCATGCTGGAACGGGGTGAGGACATTATGCCTTTCCAGGTGATTCAACAGGTGTTTGCAAATGATGTGTTCCAGGAGTGTACAACATACTACTGTCAGGGAAACTGGTCTGTAATTTGCGGCGGTGTGCCGGTCCCCTTTCTTGAATATAGGCGTAACTTTTGCCTGCAGCCAGTCATCGGGTAGATTTCCTGTTTGCAGTGACTGTGTGAATATGCACTTGAGCAGTGGGCCTATTTGGGGGGCCAGCATTTTGAGTATACGATTGGGTAGACCATCTGGGCCGCTAGCCTTGTTGATCTTAATATTTGCCAGTAGTTTGGTCACTCCTTCGGTCGTGATGATCAGGTCTTTTATCTGCGGGGCTGGATCTCCTGATATAGAGGGCTGGCTACCATCATCCTTAGTAAATACAGATTTAAATTGTTTGTTGATGAGTTCAGTTTGTCTTTGCTGCTACTGTAGAGGTCTTCACCCTCTCTAATAGGGGAGACTCCAATGTTGTCTGCTCCACACTCTTTGACATATTTCCAGAATAGTCTGGTATTGTTTTCAGCAAGACTCTGGGTGAGTGTGTTTTCGATATAGTCCCAGTGTGCACTGCAAAGGTTATTTTGAACATGTTTCTTTTGGTTGCGGAAGTCTTCCCAATCACGAGTTGTGCCTGATCGCTTGGCTTTGTTGTATATCTTATTTTTATTTTTTATTTGGCGTGTCATGCAGTGAGTGAGCCAGGGCAGATTGTGCCGTGTGGTAGTAAACTTGGTCGGGATATGCTTATCCATCTGTGAAAACAGTTCATCTCTGAGCATATTCCAGTTGTCATTCACAGTTCGCTGGTTTTCTGTTCTAACAAATTCTGTGCTGAACACTTCCAGCTCAGTTTGGATGGCTTCCCAGTCTGCTAATGAAAATGTGTACATTTTTCTCAGGGCTTTCTTTGTATATACAGGATGCATACTAGAGTCCATCATGACAGCACAGTGATCTGATATGCCTGGTATTGTGTGCACATTTTGCACGAGCGTTTGATTTGAAGTGAATATCAAGTCTAATATGTTCTGTTTTCGAGTAGGCTCGAGTTGTACTTGTGTTAGTGAGTATTCTTTGACTATGTCTAAAACATGTTGGTTTAGAGCTATGTTGTTTGTCCCTGGTTGTTAATTTCCCCAATCTATACCAGGTGCGTTGAAGTGTTTGGGGAATATTCTACCATTCTTTATGGTTTCATCTAGCCATGTCTCATTCCCAATTATGCAATCTGGTTTGGTGTCATCGATGAGAGCATGCAGGTTGGGGGTCTTGCCCTTTACGCCACCACAGTTGATCAAGATTGTTCGCCATTGATTATGTCTGTTGGTTGTGGTCCCTACAATGTTGTCGGCTGAGTCATCCACAGAGGTTGTATTTATGGTTGACAGGCTTTCACTCACTTCTTGGTCACTGATTTCAGATTTGTTTTCAGTTGTCAATATTACATTGTTATTGGTGGTTGCTGGGTGTCCGTTTTCTCTATATTGGGTTATGGGTTCGAGATATATTCTTGCTTTCTTAGTTTGACTAGTCGCAGGTTCCAGGGTGGACTGCGAACTTGGAAGACGTAGTTTTTTGACTCATCGGCTGCTGTTTTTGCCTTGGCCTCCTCGACTTTATTCCTGATGAGTTCACGATCTTCCTTGTTGTAGTCATTTGAAATGCTTATTCTCTGATACTTGTTTTCACTGTTTTTTAGTTTCCTCACATTCTTGAATATTTTCTCTTTGTCATCCCTGTTGTTGAGTACAATTTTTAATGGTCTGTTCCGTTTGGGGCCCTGGGTAGCCTGTGTTCCTAGTCTGATAACCTGTTTGGTCTGAAGTTTCCCTATTTCAAAAATGTTTTCACAAAGACTGTCAAAGAACTCTACCGGGGTTTCTTCAGTACTTTCATCTGCTTGGTAAATGATTAGGTTGTTCTCTCTAGATTCACGATCATCTGTTTCCTTCAGCTGTTCATCTCTAGCTTCTTTCATTATTTTCTTAAAGTTTGATGGTGCAGATGTTTCACTTGCTTTGGTCATTTCTGCCCAGGTCTTCACTCTGTCGGCATATGAAATGTGTATCTGCTGCTTTGCGTCTGCCAGGAGATATTCTACTTTTTGGGACACTATTTTTGAAATCGCCTCGGCTGTTTTGTCTATCAACAGTTGGCTAAATAGTTCCTTGGTAGCTAACCTAGTAGCTTGGACTGCAGCAGGTTCACACGATAGGCAGTACCAATGTAATGAAGCAAATTTGTTTATGGCCTTACCCATGGCTGCCGGTATGTTCTGGCATTTGAAACAAGACCATTCGTCACACCGTTCACACTGTATAAGCTCTTTTTCCCCAGTGTCGCATTTAACACACTTATCATCCTCGTTTATAGTTTCAGTTGTTCCACTCCTTCCTTGGCCGTGCTTTATTTCAGTATTATCACCCTTCTTTCCTGTTTCTTTATCCACTTTTTCCTCCGCTGTTCGACTGTCAGCATCCACTTCCTCATCCGCGTCCGCAGCAGCAGGCTGCTGCATTCCTGAATGCACGTTCGTAATCCTACGTCACTCCAGTCAATACACACGGTCAGTGGGGCCCAGACAGCAGAGCTGTATCAATTATTTCAACTCTCCTGTTATCTCCATCAGAACAACCTTCTGGATCCGCACCAGTCTGGTTTCAAGGCAGGTCACTCAACAGAAACTGCCCTCCTTGCTGTCACTGAGGAACTGCACACTGCTAAAGCAGCCTCCCTCTCCTCTGTCATCATCCTTCTGGACCTGTCTGCTGCATTCGACACGGTGAACCAGGGGCGGACTGGGAGGAAAAAGTGGCCCAGGGATTAATTGACAGACAGGCCCACTTAATGCGCGGCATGTATCGGCCGGCCGGCGACGAAAGTATGTTACTTAACAAAAAACCCTATGCCTTTTATGTTATTTTGGACCATTATTCATATAGTAGATTTTTTTTTTAAATGTTGAAGTTAAATGCATCAATCTGGTGCACTTTGAGAGCAAAATTAGGGACTAAATCTATGGATACATCTCTCAACACCCATATGAAACAGAACTGTAAACAGATTGACTTTTTCCTTCAACATTTATTTGAACAGCAAGTGGAGGCAATAGTGACTGCACCCAAAACAATAAACCTGCTAGCTAGCCTGAACTCAGTAACAGAATGTGGGCAACATGTTCTTCTCCACAGCCGCGCGACCTCTGAGTCATACGTCACTTCCCCAATTTATAGGCAATGGACTTCCACTCTCGGGAGACGTCCGACAGTGGTGCGGTTACCCAAAGTGACAGACCTAATTCCCCTTGCATTCCTCCAGAGTCAAAATGTGTCAGTCATTTTTTTGAGAACCAGAGAAAAGGGGTGAAAATGAGAAAATGTATCCCAAAATAGTGCCTCACAAGGTGGGTAGAGTCCCCTATCAACTCCCCTTGCATTCCTCCAGAGTCACATTTGGAGTGAGAACCAGGAGAAAGGGGGGAACATGAACAAAAAGTATCCGAAAATATTGCATTCTGTGCGGAAGAGTCAGGCTGTTGAGGTTGACTCTGCAGCACATGTGCTGCACCATGCATCATATGTGGTGATGCATCTTATGATGGCCAATTTGGCTGCTCCAAGAGCCCCAAAAGACGGACTACAGACCTCCAGCATGTCTCCCTCACATGGGCACTCTGCTTATTTCACACTTCCAGGAAAGAGACCAGTAATTTTACCTCTCTGTGGTCCCTCAAATAGCCCCAAAGGATGAACTAATGACCTCCAGCATGTGTCCCTGACATGGACACCTCCATAACCTTGCACACCGTGAGTCCCCGGGCCCCCGGACTTAAGCACTCCCTCACGGACTAAACCCAGATGATCACACCCTACAGAACCTCATGCCCCTGGTAACACTTAAAGGTGGTGGATTTGGTGGTGCTTTTCTGTCAGCCCATCAGCATCCATATTCGGCCTTCTTCACGGCACCACCACCCCCCCTTCTGTGGAGGATATTCTCATGCTCCTGGTAACCCTTTAAATAGTCTGATACTACCAGGGCTCATCACTGCACTTTACAAGCCAGAAATAATGTTTAAAAGGTCGGGAAAAGTATTTTTAAACATCTGGAAGAGAGTTTTAGCCTGTCATTTTGCACGATATCATTTAACATTGAACCTCTCCTAGAAATGCACAGAATCATATCATATCGTGCAAAATGACAGGCTAAAACCAGGAATAAGTGTTTGAAAGGCGGGGAACAGTTGTTTAAAATAGTCTGATACCTCCAGGGCGCATCACCGCATTTTACAAGCCATTAAAGGTGTCTGAATCCTGGGTAAACTGAAAATAGTGTCTCATAAGGCAGGTAGAGTCCCCTGACAACTCTCCTTGCATTCCTCCAGAGTCAGAAAAAGTGTAAGTTAACTTTTGGAAGAACCATAGAAAAGGGGTGAAAATGGAGAAATTATATCCGAAAATAGTGTCTCTTAAGGCGGGTAGAGTCCCCTGACAACTCTCCTTACATTCCTCCAGAGTCAGAAAAAGTTTAAGTTAACTTTTGGAAGAACCATAGAAAAGGGGTGAAAATGGAGAAATTGTATCCCAAAATAGTGTCTCATAATTCCCTGACAACTCCCCTTGCATTCCTCCAGAGACCAGTTCAAAAACTTTGGTAAGAACCATACTGGGGGGTCTCCATGCAACAATTGTATCCGAGACAAAGCACTCATGTAGCGGACACATTCCTCCATGATGTGAAACAGCCGTTTTTTTTCTGAGTCCTCTCAAAAACCGGGTTTCCGATTTCGTGCGGATGGTAGCTTGAAAAACATGAATGCATTTTTTTGACGGAGGAGGGAAGGTCTCGATTCCCCTCTCCGTTGTCAAATGCAACGGGGGAGTGCAAAAGTGTCCGGGGCTTCCGCCCGAAGCGCCGAAGACTTGAGCTTTTTGGAGCCCCTCCTCGGTTGGCACTCTGTCGTTTTTTCGAGAATTTTTTTTAACTTCATTTTTGATTATTTTAAGATATAATTGACCGTTTTCTTTACTTTTTTCTGCTTTCCACGGGTGGGGGCGCATGGCAGGGCGCCTATGAGCTCCCAAATTCGGCCTGGAACCTCCAGGAATTGTGGGCTATAGTGTTAAAACGCCTGATTAATATGTTAGTAATGCTGGCAGCAGGTTCACTGCTGTTAGCAGGGTCTCACACTCACAGGTAAAGGCAAAAGGCAAACAGGTTTTTTCACACTTCCAGGAGACAGACCGCAAAAACCACCTCTCTGTGGCCCTTCACAGAGCCCCAAAGGACGGACTAAGCAGCTCCAGCATGTCTCCCTAACATGCACACTTCCATAACCTCGCACACCGTGACACCCCGGTCCCCCGGACTTAAGCACTCCCCACGGACTAAACCCAGATGTTCACACCCTACAGAACCTCATGCCCCTGGAAACCCTAAAAGGGGGGTGGATTTTGTGGTGCTTTACCGTCCGCCCATCAGCATCCATATTCGGCCTTCTTCACGGCACCCCCCCTGTGCTGGAGGTTCACACTTTAACTGTTTTGTCATATTTCGTCTTTCCACGGGTGGGTGCGCCTGGCAAAGCTGTGTACCCAATCTCAAGCACTCTCACTCTGACTAAACACATAAGGACATCCGGGTAAGACCTTAGTGCCCCTTAGTGCCCCTGGTACTCCATGTCGTTAAATAAGCACAGTAATGTACTGCACAACATCACATGGGTAAATGAGTTCCGTATTGCCCTGCAATATCACATTTGGTGTATTTCCAAAAAGCTATGAAAATACACCTATCTCCGTCATGTCCTGTAAAATATCATTCTTTGTTTATTTCCATCATTCAGGCAAATACACATATCTTTGTCCGCTCCAGGAGCTTCAAAGTGCAGACTAATGAGCTCTGTCATGTCCTGCAAAATATCATTCTTCCGACCGCCAAGCACCGGCACGTGGACCCGGGGAGGAGGCCCTCCGATGGCGGGTCAAATTTGCTGATAGCACAGCTGACGGCTGGAAACTAGCCATAGAGGAACACCAGGGCAGGACCAGTCAGTTCCCTCTTTGCAGACAAGCATATGTGGTTGTTACGCAGGATCAAACAGGTAGCCTGTGATGAAGTAGGGTCGACCCTATATCATGTGAAGCCATCGAGCCGTGGTCCCCGAGGGAACTGGTGCCCGGAGCAAGGCCAATTGCTTAATGCCGCAGCCGACTAAGGCCGCTATGCAACATTGGAGGATTAGAGAAACTGATGTTTGCCTGGCACTCTGCGGCGAAGTGGGGAGGTGGAACTTCCACCCCGCTGCGGAACCCGTGGTGGGACCCCTGAGTCAGACGGTTCGTCTTGGAAACGCTTCATATCGGTCGGCCCGGGAGGTAAGAGATTTGCAGGGTTACCCCCACGCAGCACACCCTCCCGGCCATCAGAGTCGAACCCGCAGTTTGGAGGAACCGACAGCCAGAGCACCGGCACGTGGACCGGGAGAGAAGACCCTCCGATGGCGGATCGCGTTTGCCATTCGATCAGTGAGGTCAGAGGAGAAGAACCCGCAGTTCGGAGGAACCGACCGCCAGAGCACCGTCACGAGGCCGGGCCGGCGGAGGCCCTCCGATGGCGGGTTGCGTTTTCCATTCGATCAGTTAGGTAAGAGGAGAAGAACATAGCAAAAATTGACAAAATCCGTTAATTTACGGTCAAGTTGGGGGGGGGGGGGGCGGCTGTAAAAAGGCCATCGGGGGGCACCCAGGACCGGGCAGTGTCCCCGGTAGAAGGAACCGGGTGAAACGGGCCAAAACAGAAAGAAAACTAAAAAGAACCAGACAAAAGGGGGGAAAATGTAAAAAAGTATCCGAAAATAGTGCCGCATAAGGCGGGTAGAGTCCCCTGTCAACTCCCCTTACATTCCTCCAGTCAGAAAAAAGTATGAGTTAACTTTTTGGAGAACCATAAAAAAGGGGTGAAAATGAAAAAAAGTATCCGAAAATAATGCCTCAAAACCCGGGTAGAGTCCCCTGTCAACTCCCATGTCATTCTTCCACAGGCAAAATAGTCAGATTCAAGTTTTTGGAGAACCAGGGAAAATGGGAGAAAATGAAAAAAAGTATCCGAAAATAGTGCCTCATAACCCGGGTAGAGTCCCCTGTCAACTCCCATGTCATTCCTCCACAGGCAAAATAGTCAGATTCAAGTTTTTGGAGAACCAGGGAAAATGGGTGAAAATGGAAAAAAGTATCTGAAAATAGTGTCCCATGAGGCGGGTAGAGTCCCCTGACAACTCTCCTCACATTCCTCCAGAGTCAGAAAAACTCTAAGTTAACTTTTGGGAGAACCAGAGAAAAGGGATGAAAATGGAGAAATTGTATCCGAAAATAGTGTCTCATAATTCCCTGACAACTCCCCTTGCATTCCTCCAGAGACCAGTTCAAAAACGTTGGTAAGTTTGGTAAGAACCATGCTGGGGGGTCTCCATGCAACAATTGTATCCGAGCGAAAGCACTCATGGAGCGGATGCATTCCTACATGATGTCCTCTCAAGAAGACTTGAGCTTTTTGGAGCTTTTTTTTGGTGCTCTGTTGGCACTCCGTTTAATTTTTTTAAACTTCATTTTTGATTATTTTAAGATATAATTGACCGTTTTCTTTACTTTTTTCTGCTTTCCATGGGTGGGGGGCGCATGGCAGGCAACCTATGAGCTCCCAAATTCGGCCTGGAACCTCCAGGAATTGTGGGCTATAGTGTTAAAACGCCTGATTAATATGTTAGTAATGCTGGCAGCAGGTTCACTGCTGTTAGCAGGGTCTCACACTCACAGGCAAAGGCAAAAGGCAAACAGGTTTTTTCATACTTCCAGGAGACAGACCGCGAAAACCACCTCTCTGTGGCCCTTCACAGAGCCCCAAAAGACGGACTAAGCAGCTCCAGCATGTCTCCCTAACATGCGCACTTCCATAACCTTGCACACCGTGAGACCCCGGTCCCCCGGACTTAAGCACTCCCCCACGGACTAAACCCAGATGTTCACACCCTACAGAACCTCATGCCCCTGGAAACCCTAAAAGGGGGGTGGATTTTGCGGTGCTTTACCGTCCGCCCATCAGCATCCATATTCGGCCTTCTTCACGGCACCCCCCCCTGTGCTGGAGGTTCACACTTTAACTGTTTTGTCATATTTCGTCTTTCCACGGGTAGGTGCGCCTGGCAAAGCTGTGTACCCAAACTCAAGCACTCTCACTCTGACTAAACACATAAGGACATCCGGGTAAGACCTTAGTGCCCCTGGTACTCCATGTCGTTAAATGAGCTCAGTAATGTACTGCACAACATCACATGGGTAAATGAGCTCCGTATTGCCCTGCAATATCACATTTGGTGTATTTCCAAAAAGCTATGAAAATACACCTATCTCCGTCATGTCCTGTAAAATATCATTCTTTGTTTATTTCCATCATTCAGGCAAATACACATATCTTTGTCCGCTCCAGGAGCTTCAAAGTGCAGACTCCTGAAACAGCCGTTTTTTTCCCCTGAGTCCTCTCAAGAAGACTTGAGCTTTTTGGAGCCCCTCCTCTGTTGGCACTCTGTTTAATTTTTTTAAACTTCATTTTTGATTATTTTAAGATATAATTGACCGTTTTCTTTACTTTTTTCTGCTTTCCACGGGTGGGGGCGCATGGCAGGCCGCCTACGAGCTCCCAAATTCGGCCTGGAACCTCCGGGAATTGTGGGCTATAAACTGACAGTCACCCAGAAATGTCACTTTTATAGCCCAAAAATATATAATACAAATACATTTAAATAGTAAAAGGTACAATTGTGCTCCAAATTACCCGGAATTTGATTTATATAGCCCCATGATAGTGAATACAAATCATTTTCATAGAAAAAAGTGTTAAAAACGCCTGATTAATATGTGTGTAATGCTGGCAACAGGTTCACTGCTGTTAGCAGGGTCTCACACTCAAAGGCACCTAGGCAGAGCTCCAGGGTGATGCACAAGGCTTTCATAGAAAGCAATAAGTGTTTGAAAGCTGGGGACCAGTGCTGTGAATACAGGGAGAGAGCAGCCAGAGAGAATCGGGCTCTGAGAGCCACAGAGCACACCCACAGATCTCCTTGCAGCGCATGGCTCTTGTACCCAGACTGCACCCAGAGAACAGGCTGCTTCACAGCACTTTACAAGCCAGGAAAAGTGATTGAATCCTGGGTATACATGTTTTAAATAGTCGGATACCTCCATGGCGCATCACCACATTTTACAAGCCAGGGAAGGTGCCTGAATCCTGGGTAAACATTGTTTAATTGTTTTTAAATGTGTGAAACAGTGTTTTGTCACTTTCAAAACTCTCCCGTCATTGACCGGAGAAATTGGGTCGATGTTGTATTCAATCTGACCGTTAATATTCCAGTGAGACGAAGTACGTACAATGACCGGAGTGATCCCATGTTAATTTTGTCCCAAAACCGAAGCATTCCCTCACCCCTTTTCTCTCCTACGGGTACAGCCACTCCCACTGAACCCCGCTTCCCTGCGGGGTGTGACCCTAGATAACAAACTGTACTTCATCGCTGCAACAACCCACGGCTGCAGATACACTAGTTACAACATCAGGAGGATACGTCCCCAGCTGACCCAGAAAATTACGCAGGTTCTTGTCCAGGCTCTCGTCATCTCACGCCTGGCTGGTCTACCTGCATGTGCCATCCGACCTCTGCAGCTCATCCAGAATGCAGCTGCTCGTCTGGTCTTCAACCTTCCTAAATTCTCCCACACCACTCCGCTCCTCCACTGTTTCTTCACTGGCTTCCGGTAACTGCTAGAATCCACTTCAAGATAATGGTAATTGCGTACCATGCTGCGAATGGATCTGGCCCTTCCTACATCCCAAGTTCCCATCAGCAAAAACACTTGGGTTTGCTATCCTGGCTCCAAAATGGTGGAATGAGCTCCCCATTGAAATCAGGACAGCAGAAAGCTTACGCACCTTCCAGACTGAAAACTCATCTCTTTCGACTCCACTTCGAGCGATAGAACTATTAACAGAGCACTTATATACTAATAAAGGACTAGCTTATCTAAAGCCAGTTGAGTAGCACTTGAAATGTTATAGCTCTATGAAACCTGATGTACTTTATGATTCTGTTTTCTTCAAGCTTGTATTTTGTTGGTCGAACGCACTTATTGTAAGTCGCTTTGGATAAAAGCGTCAGCTAAATGTAATGTAATGATGCATTAATCACATTTAATTAATATTTAAATGTATGCTTGTAACTTCAATATTTAAAAAAGAAATCTTCCCGGGGGAGCTTGCTCCCAGGCCCCCCTAGAGGAGGTTAGGTCCCCCCCCCACTTAAATCATGTCCATGATGTTGTTGCATGCCTGAGATGTTTGCATCCCTGAAACTGACGGACGTGTTCTTCATGAAGAGAGGACGAGGAGAAGACTGACGGACGTGTTCTTAATCAAGAGAGGACGAGGAGAAGACTGACGGACGTGTTCTTCATCAAGAGAGGAGGACGAGGAGAAGACTCACGGACGTGTTCTTCACGAAGAGAGGAGGACGAGGAGAAGACTGACGGACGTGTTCTTCATCAAGAGGAGGACGAGGAGAAGACTGACGGACGTGTTCTTCATCAAGAGAAGAGGATGAGGAGAAGACTGACGGACGTGTTCTTCATCAAGAGAGGAGGACGAGGAGAAGACTGACGGACGTGTTCTTCATCAAGAGAGGAGGACGAGGAGAAGACTGACGGACGTGTTCTTCATCAAGAGAGGAGGACGAGGAGAAGACTGACGGACGTGTTCTTCACGAAGAGAGGAGGACGAGGAGAAGACTCACGGACGTGTTCTTCATCAAGAGAGGAGGACGAGGAGAAGACTGACGGACGTGTTCTTCACGAAGAGAGGAGGACGAGGAGAAGACTCACAGACGTGTTCTTCACGAAGAGAGGAGGACGAGGAGAAGACTGACGGACATGTTCTTCACGTAGAGAGGAGGACGAGGAGAAGACTGACGGACGTGTTTTTCATCAAGAGAGGAGGACGAGGAGAAGACTGACGGACGTGTTTTTCATAAAGAGAGGAGGACGAGGAGAAGACTGACGGACGTGTTTTTCATCAAGAGAGGAGGACGAGGAGAAGACTGACGGACGTGTTCTTCACGAAGAGAGGAGGACGAGGAGAAGACTGACGGACGTGTTCTTCACGAAGAGAGGAGGACGAGGAGAAGACTGACGGACGTGTTCTTCACGAACAGAGGACGTGTTCTTCACGAAGAGAGGGACCAAAGTAACAAAGGCTACCATCAGTAACACACGACGCCGCCAGGGACTCAAATCCTGCAGTGCCAGACGTGTCCCCCTGCTTAAGCCAGTACATGTCCAGGCCCGTCTGAAGTTTGCTAGAGAGCATTTAGATGATCCAGAAGAGGATTGGGAGAATGTCATCTGGTCAGATGAAACCGAAATAGAACTTTTTGGTAAAAACTCAACTAGACGTGTTTGGAGAAGAAAGAATGCTGAGTTGCATCCAAAGAACACCATACCTACTGTGAAACATGGGGGTGGAAACATCATGCTTTGGGGCTGTTTTTCTGCAAAGGGACCAGGACGACTGATCCGTGTAAAGGAAAGAATGAATGGGGCCATGTATCGTGAGATTTTGAGTGACAACCTCCTTCCATCAGCAAGGGCATTGAAGATGAAACGTGGCTGGGTCTTTCAGCATGACAATGATCCCAAACACACCGCCCGGGCAATGAAGGAGTGGCTTCGTAAGAAGCATTTCAAGGTCCTGGAGTGGCCTAGCCAGTCTCCAGATCTCAACCCCATAGAAAATCTTTGGAGGGAGTTGAAAGTCTGTGTTGCCCAGCGACAGCCCCAAAACATCACTGCTCTAAAGGAGATCTGCATGGAGGAATGGGCTAAAATACCAGCAACAGTGTGTGAAAACCTTGTGAAGACTTACAGAAAACGTTTGACCTCTGTCATTGCCAACAAAGGGTATATAACAGAGTATTGAGCTGGACTTTTGTTATTGACCAAAGACTTATTTTCCACCATAATTTGCAAATAAATTCTTTAAAAATCAAACAATGTGATTTTCTGGATTTTTTTTTTCTCATTTTGTCTCTCATAGTTGAAGTATACCTAGGATGCAACTTACAGGCCTCTCATCTTTTTAAGTGGAAGAACTTGCACAATTGGTGGCTGACTAAATACTTTTTTGCCCCACTGTATTACATGTGGGGTTTCTCGCATTTTTCCCTCCGTAAGTTTTTCCTTGTACGATGTGAGGGTCTAAGGACAGAGGGTGTCGTATTGTCGGTTGCAGATGGGTGAAAACAGGCTTAGGGAGTAACGTATTACATGTAACGGCATTAGGTCATCAGGATACAAAATAGGAAAATGTATTCCCTTACAGTTACAGAAGCAAAAACACTCCGATAACAGGTACATTTATGTAAAACAGGGCTCATTAACAGGATAGCAATGATACAAAACATTTAGAAATAAAAACCAATACATCAAATCATCCTATACCTGTATATGGAAACTTGGAGCCCTCAATCCAAATAAAATGGTTCATCAACAGTCAGTGGTTAACGTATACATCAGAATGACAAAAACATTAAACATATTGTCCACTTATGTTGATAAAGATGGAGTTCATTTAAGTCTTATATGGATGTTGTACAACAATGTTAATCCAGTCAGAAAGATTTCTCTCACGTGTAAACTGTCATAAGGCTTATTCATTGTCCTCTCCATCAGCTTCTGTTTCCATGTGTTCAGCTGAGCTGCTGATTGGAGGCTCTGCCTCTCCGTTATCCTCAGTTTGAATTTCATTAAGCTGTGAGGACTGACGACCAACACACTTGTGCATTTTGGAATTATTACGCCATT